>NC_083348.1:102417626-103017626 GCF_019175385.1 Lycium barbarum | reverse complement strand
AAATTGAGCATGAACCAAATTAAAATAGAGTTAGTAATTTAATAAGCTGAATTTAGCTAGAAAGAACCTAGCGCAACTCCATTGGCCAAGTTGAACGAAAGAAGCACATGGTGATAGATGCAAGTAAAAATATGTTACACAATTTGGGATTAATCCCATTAGACGTAATTTAAAAATCCAATCTAGGACTATCATTTATTAAACCCCTGTGCAGACCTTATAAAACATACGTATAACAAGTCCAAGCTGAAAGGAGGACTCTAGGTTCATTGACGATCGACTTTAGATTCACCATATAACTTCAAACCTAACAGGCCTCACTGAAATAATAGAAGAGCTCGAAAGTAATTTGTATCTCTAATTTAGTCCTTGTACTTTCAATTATAAATAGACAATTATGAGGTAGTTTCCAGTTTTCCATCCGTAAGTCTTCTGAAAATTAATGTAAAAGTTTCAAGTTTTGTCTTTTCTATAAGCCAACGTCTAGTTACTGACCTTGTGACCCTATAATTCCACAACGTTGATTTGGTCTTCCAAAACTTTCAACTAAACTGCATATAGACTTTTGTTTCTTCCTATTTTTTTCCATTTTTATGCCGCAACAACTAGCCCAATCGTTATGCGGTCAGGGAAACACGTGTCCCGCCCCAGGCTTCCAAAAAATCAATTTCTGAAGTCAACCCTCAAAGTCGTCGATTTGAACGAGTTGAATAGTATATTATTTTCAATATTAGAGAGCAGAGTCCTTTAAATCAAATGACCATAAGAACCAAAGACTACCAAACAAACAATTGCTTTACAATACAGAAAAAAAAAAGTTAATAGACAATGGAGTTCTTCAACAAAGCTAAAGTTGTTAGGCTCAAAGGTCATCTTGGCAAGTACATTGTCGCCAATGATGACGAACAAACCGTCCGACAAAGCCGTAACGGTTCATCAAAAAAGGCACGTTGGATAGTCGAACTGGTCCAAGGCAATCCTCACGTTATACGTCTCAAAAGTTGCCATAACAAATACCTCTCGGCTTCTGACGATGCTTTCCTTCTTGGCATGACGGGTAAAAAGGTACTCCAAGCATTAGCAGCTACTGCAACGGACGGTTCAATTGAGTGGGAGCCTATAAAAGAAGGATACCAAGTGAAGTTAAGGACAAGGGGAGGCAAATTTCTGAGGGCAAATGGGGCAACACCCCCTTGGAGAAACTCTATTACTCATGATTTACCTAATAGAACTGCAACACAAGATTGGGTGTTATGGGATGTGGATGTGTTAGATTCTGAATCTTTAAAGAGTTATCCTTCAACTCTGTCGAGCTTCTCTTCTTTTGGAGATGATGAATGCACTCATCGCTCTGTTTCGTCAATTCCAAGCTGGCCATCAATTGAATCTGATTGTTCTTCACATTCAAGTTCAGGACAGGTAAGACAGTAAGATTTTAGAGGTCGCAAATGGATGGGTGGGATTAAAAATTTGAGTGGATGAAAACGAGTCAAAATCAATAATGTGTATAAGGCAATTACCTAAAGTTTGCTTGAGTCAAAATGGGTTGAATGAGGATTATTCAAAAGATGGATCATAATACAATTTTTCATTTTTTTAATTTTTATGTTAGAAAGAAAAAGGTGAAAATTAATGTATTTTTCTTAAATTACAAGCTTAAGTTCTTTGAAATTTATATAATTTTTGCTATCCAAGTTTGATTGTATGTTTGGGATTAGGTTTTATTTTGACCCGCTTATTACATTGCCTTCACTCATTTTAACCGAATATTTGATTGGTGCGGAGCACGATTACAGCCAACAGTTTTGGCACAGACCATGTATTTGTGTTAACAAATAGACTTAATACAGTATATAAATAATTTTGGAATTAGAATTTATAAACTCAAAATTCTAGCTTCGCCATTGAATTTAACATGTTGAATCGAGTAAACAATGAGTGATAATCCGACCGTTTAACATGGAGGATTGGAAAATGAATTGATTGTATCTTTACAATGTTTTCTTCAATTTAGCTCATTTTTTCCTTTGACTGGTTAAGCTGATGCTCCCTTTGACCTATGAATGTAGAATGGCATGGAATTTTTTGAAGGAGCTAAAGCAGTAAGGCTTCAGAGCCACCTCGGAAAATACCTAGTGGCTGACGAAAACGAACAAATTGTCCGACAAAGCCGAAACGGGTCATCGCACAGAGCGCGATGGACAGTCGAATTAGTTGCCGCAAAAAGCAACGTAATTCGACTAAAAAGCTGTTATGGGTTGTACTTAACAGCAACTGAACAGCCATTTCTTCTGGGGATGACTGGTAAAAAGGTTCTTCAAACTGTTCCAACAAAGAATACGGATGCATCAATTGGATGGGAGCCAATACGAGAAGGATTACATGTGAAGCTTAGAACAAGTGAAGGGAAATATTTGAGGGCTAATGGAGCTACACCACCTTGGAGAAATTCTATAACTCATGATGTTCCTAACAGGACATCTACTCAAGATTGGATTATGTGGGGTGTAGAAGTTGTGGACATTACTATTTCAGATACTAGTGAATCAGTGTCAAGTTGTTTATCGCATGCATCGAGTTTTAATTCTGTGCTCGATGACTATACAGCTTCTCCTGATACTGGATCCCTAAATGACATAAACTATCAATCCCGGAGGTCTAAGAAGGCACCAGTTAAGCAGGTACTATCTTTTTCTAATGAGTTTAATTTGGATACATTGTCAATATAAATAAATATAATTGCGGATAACCGTCCAAAATAAGTGAAATTAGCACCTTGAAAAAATAAGGCCGCCAATAACATGCTACAATAGGCTAATCTACGTCAATATTGTACAAATTCTTTATGTCATCCTATAAAAGTTAAATTCTTTTCCAATTACTAGTAACGATGACAAATCTATGGCTTTCCTCCATCAGCTGTTATTTTACTGAAAAAACGTTAAAGCTTTTGCTCTAATAAAACTTGATTTTTCATTTTATTTTTGGTTGCACTGTGCTGTGGGGTCTAGCAACCCACTAGGCCACGTACTGGTCAACAACTAAATTCGGTAAAGTCAACGTGCAAGGCTGGAATTTTATCCTTGTCCGATATTGATTAACTAGGGAACTAGCAGCTCAGTTCCCTGCCCCTATCTAATAAAATTTTGAAAAATAATAATTTATGATTGAAATTTATAGTGAATCTTCAATATTCAAACCGGCTAAAAAACAGATCATCAATAGTCAAAATCAATAAAGAAGTCGATGTGGCCGTGTCAGAGGTCATAGATCAATCGGGACATTCTAAAGTGACGGTAGTGGATTAAAAAGAATATGTTCATATCTAGGGATAATAATATAATGGAACTTTTAAACTATTGTGCAAAAATTTCGCCTGTCTATTTTTCAAGTCAATTCTACTTGTTATAATAATACCAACAGTTTCTTTTGAGTGATTTCAATAGCGCCTATTTTTTGCATGCAATGTACAAAAATTGTAAAAAAATAAAAAGAGCTTCACAAGATCCAAAGGTAAACTCCTTTCAACCTGTGACTGATTTTTTATCTCACACGTGACATGCCTTTAATAACCGCTAAAGCACACCTAGCTTCCATTGTTAGTTTCGTCATAAATTTGCAAATCTTTTTCCCGTGTCCATCCACATGGATTATTCTTTCTAAATACTCAAAGAGTCTATGATTCAGGTTGATTTCAAGATTGTACCAACAACAAAAAAATTAGTTTTTTTTTTTTTTTTTTTTTGAAAAAAAAGGGTGTTTGATCATTGCAATTTGCATTATTTTTTTGTAAATCATTGCAGAATTCTGGGATGGAATTCTTCCAGAGAGCCAAATCCGTTAGGCTAAAAAGCCACCATGATAAATTCTTATTAGCCGATCCCGATCAAGAAACCGTGTATCAAGATCGCCATGGAACTTCCAGGAGTGCAAAATGGACAATTGAATTCCCTGAAGAAGTCGAAAATGTTATCCGGTTGAAGAGTTGCTATGGCAAATATCTAACAGCCACAGATGACCAAGTCCTTCTTGGTGTCACAGGTCAGAAAGTTGTTCAGAGTTTGCCTAAAAGGTTGGATTCCTCAGTTGAGTGGGAACCAATGAAAGATGGATTCCTTGTGAAGCTTAAAACAAGATATGGGAATTATTTACGCGCTAATGGTGGCTTACCCCCTTGGCGAAATTCAATTACACATGACATACCTCATAGACATCACGATTGGATCTTATGGGAAGTGGATATTGTTGAGAAATTGCCCGAACCAACACCAAAAATTACACAATCAGAACGATTAGATGATGATTCCAGCTCTTCTTTTCATTTTATATCCCCTACGTATTCCGCGAGTGAGGTTAGTTTTCTCTCAAAATAACTAGTGTGTTCTTTAATCATACTGCAAAAATGAGATAACAAGTGATTTTTCTTATTATTGTTATGATTGAATTTGCAGTCAAGAGATGGATTTGATGCTTCTCCGATGAAATCTGAAGGCCGGTTGATCTATTACCATGTGGCAGATGAAAATGGAAATGCGAATGATGCAGTGGAAGGGCCTTCTTTTCATTTCAAAGGGCATGGGCTAGAGGAACTGACTGAAAAGTTGGAGGAAATTACAGGGCTGGAGAATATTACTGTCTGTTCACGCAACAAGATCAATGGGAATCTATATCCTCTTCGGTTAGCATTGCCTCCAAACAACGCGGATATGCATGTTGTGGTAGTTCCTGCATCATCCAAAACTTAGTAGAATTCACCATGTCATTGAGAAAGAAGTTGTATATTCTACCATCTCTTCAAGAAAGAAGCTGTATATTAGACCATCTCCTCTTAAAAGAAGCTGTATATTTCTTTTTTCTTTTTTTTCTTTTTCATGTCTCAAGCTGGTAAACTTGCCAATATCCTTAGATACATTTTTCTTAACTGCTATTTTCACAGTGGCAGTTGTAATGTTACTTGGTCTTTTCATTCATGAGCACAAGCCTATACAGTTTTTTTTTGGGAGTGGAATTTGTCTTGATTATGCAATGCTGCTAGATGCTACATTTGCATGCCTGAAGCACTAACACTATGCCATTGGTTAAGTTTTGTATCTGTTTAGGAAAAGAACTGCAGATTCTGTTCGAGAGAATGAAATTTTAATGAATTTTAGACAAGATCCCAGGCCGATTTTGGATGTATGAACCAAATAGGCAAAAGCCAAACCAGAATCACAATCTTTACATTTGGTTTCCTGGAATCAATCAGGAATTCAGAACCCCCAAATATAGTCTTGTTTGATGATTCACTTTAGTTATATCAGTCTAATCGACCAACCACCTTGGCTCTTTGCAATAATGTGTTTTCTTCTCTGGCTGTGTATGTACAGTTGGAAGAGAATGGATGATAGATACTCCCACTTCCAACTGATCAGTGGTGAAAATCCTGTCTTGAAACACTACACCTCGCTACTGGAAGTAGAACCAAAATATATTTCTTCCTAGGCTACTGGAAGCAGAACCAAAATATATTTCTTCCCAAGAGCTGTTTCATTAATCTTTTCTTTTGGTTGTAGACTTTTAGTCTTCTAGGGTAGTTAGATTTTGGCCAGGCAACTTCTGGATTGAAGTGTGATGCATTTGCAGAGAATCATCGATGAATGTTACTCACTTTACTACAAAATATTGATGACCTCCCTTTATTTGGAGATCAAAACTAACATTTCCTCACTTTTGCCTGCAAATGCAGTTTTCTAATATCTATTGCTTCCTCTTAAAACCTCGTTGCCCATAAAATTCTGTATTAACTTAGAAAACTTGCACAACATTTTAGACAGTGCTAAATGTAGTAAACGTAGTCCACGAACACAATAATTTAGCCTTGAAAAGTAAAATAGAGATGCATGTGAAAAGATTACCCTTCGCAAATGGTGTTCCCTACCTGAAGTGGGGGTTAAGGGAGCATGCACATATGCCATTAAGCAATATCCAGCATTCTCCATGCATTTCTGAACCGGTAAAAATCACGAACTAGTCAAATCAAAATTGAATAAAAAATATAGGTATAATAAAAATACTCTACTACCAACGAGTGTGGTGGGATGGATAAGATTCCTCTGCTCTTAACTAGAGCCTCAAATTCTTAGATTCGGGCTCTATAAATGGAGAAACTCCAACAAAGAGCGTTTCATCCCTTAGTCGGGCTACTAGGTTTGGAATACCCATGAAAGAATTTAAAAAAAAAAAAAAAAAAGGATAGCACTCCACACCAAAGCAAGTTTCTTCTTTGGCGCCATACGCCCTAGTTGGTATAGCCTATGTTTGAGTTTTAAGCCTTTCATTACTCGTTTACTGCAAGCAGCAATTTGCTTCTTTTTAGTCAAAACATGAACATTTTCTTCCTTAACAATGCCCGCTTATGAACTATCTAAGCAACATCCACCTCCAAGTTCGACCCAACAACAGTTTCCAAATATGGAAATGGTGCATGTCCATGGCAGAAAACTGCACCACTATGCGACAACTCAAATCCATCCACGCCATTTACATTACCCTCGGTCTTCACCGCAACACTTACGCAATTAGCAAACTCCTCGATTTTTGTGCCCTCTCAAGTTCCAGCAGCAGCAACCTTAACTACGCCTCACGAATATTTTCACAAGTTCAAACACCCAATACATTCCTATACAACACTCTTATTAAGGCCCACTCTCGAAGCCCGCAACCCGAATTATCCCTCCATTATTTCAATCAAATGTTACAAACAAATAATAACGATGTGGTACCTGATAGTTTTACATTTCCATTTCTCCTTATTGCTTGCGCTAATGGTAATTTGGAAGTGGAGGGCAAACAAATACACAGTTGGGTAATCAAGAATTCATTTTCCGGGTCGAATGCACATGTACAGACTGCATTAATTCGGTTTTACTTGAATTGCAAAGAGTTGGGTAATGCTCGTAAACTGTTCGATGAAATTACTGACATAGATGTTATTCAATGTAATGTTCTTATGAGTGGGTATCTTCAATGTGGACAAGCCAAGGAAGCGTTGAGTATTTTTCAAGATATGATGGGTCGTGGAGTTAGTCCGGATGAGTACTGTGTGACAACAGCACTCGCGGCGTGTGCTAATTTAGGTGCACTTGATCAAGGAAAATGGATTCATGAGCATGTTATGAAGAGTGAGTGGGTTGAATCTGATGTTTTTATTGGCTCTGCTCTTGTTGATATGTATGCGAAGTGTGGGTGTATTCAAATGGCTTCTGAGGTTTTCGAGAGCATGCCTACAAGGAATAAGCATTCATGGGCGACAATGATTCGAGGGTTCGCTGTTCATGGTCGTCCTGAGCTAGCAATAAGCTGTTTGGAGAAAATGCAAGTGGTTGATGGGCTTAAGCCTGATGGCGTTGTCGTTCTTGCAGTGTTAGCAGCATGTGCACATGCAGGGCTTCAGAAAGAAGGCGAGTTTTTGTTGGAAAAGATGGAATCTTTATACGGTGTTGCACCGGAACATGAGCATTTCAGTTGTGTAGTGGACTTGTTATGCAGGGCTGGACGATTGGATGACGCACTTAAGCTTATTAGAAGGATGCCAATGAAACCGCGGGCCTCAGTTTGGGGGGCGTTGTTGAGTGGTTGCCGAAATCACAATAATGTAAATCTTGCAGAACTTGCTGTCAAAGAGATTTTGTTGGTAGAAGATGGCAATGAAGCTGAAGAGGATTCTGCTTATGTTCAGTTATCAAATATATATTTGGCAGCTCGACAATGTGATGATGCACGTCGAATTAGGAGGATGATTGGTGACAGAGGGCTCAGGAAGACACCTGGTTACAGTGCAGTTGAGATTGACGGGATTGTTAATGAGTTTGTGTCTGGAGATGTCTCCCATCCATGTCTAGCTGACATACATGTGGCTCTAGACTTGATATATGTTGATCCCGATTTCAGCAACCTAATATAGCATAAGCAAGTTTACTTCTGTGCCACAAATGATATAATGAATATGGGACAACATATTGTTTTACCCTCCCCAGACCCCACTTGTGGGATTACACTGGGTATGTTGTTGTTTTTGGGAGAGCATATTGTTGTATGGGGCATTCAACTATTATTTGGAGATCAATAACTGTAATGGATCACATCAATCAAACAAAATCTGGAGAAAATACTAAGGCACGAATCCGACAGGATACTACTGCCCAGCAGTTGTTTTTACACTGACCATTGGAAAGCATGGAACTTGGAGCAAGTAAACAAGTATGGATTGTTGTAAACTTCTAATGATATGCGTGCTGCACTAATAAATCTACTATTTCTCAACCCAATTTTGCATCGTTCTAGCCTCACTAATTACTTATCTAGATGAGAAGGTGATGATAATTTAGGACTTGTTGCTTATTTCTTAAAGAATTATGCAGTTACATTAGGGGAAAGGTATCATGGGCGGCCATGATTTTCAGTTATGCATCTCCTTATGAGGTTAGATTAATTTGATTGGGTCGTGCTCTCTCTTTTTCTCTTTCGGAGAAAACAAAGGGCCAATTTAAGGTCACAGCTGGAAGTATGCAGAGTCTCCACTTTCTTGATTCCCTGCCTTACACTCCACATTGAACTGAGGATGTTCCATATTATCTACTTTCGTCTTTACTACTTAGTGCCAAAATTGTCTGGTTATATTAAGCAGATCTAGGTAAAGAACTGTTTGCTTCTGTAATTTCTTTTGTCGTCTCAAGTTCTATGTCCCAGTGAAAGTAAAAACAAAAATACTTATTAGGTGATATTTTTCCATTTGCATAGGCTGCGGAGTCACCCAACACTTGTGCTGATGGAGATAACAGGTACTTGATAGAATAGTCAAGGTGTACATAAATTAGCCTAGACACTACCATCATAAAAAAATGTCTTTTGGATTGAGCATATTTAGGAGATTTTAAAATTTTCACTAACAAAGATCAACTGTATTTTCACGTCTAAATACAACTTCAAGTTTCAATTTTTTTTTTCTAACTTAAATTTAAATACCATTTAATTCATGTCCAAACGCCAATTTTAATTGACTGGTTATTCTAAGCAAATTGTCTTTCTATGGTGTGTTTGCTTTCTGTTTCTACGACTACAGTCTGCGTGCATTGGTCGGTGCCAATGCTGTACAAAGCAAATCGACAAACTGCACCAAATCGATAAATTGAGAAAAAAAATCCGACTAGTGGTTTGGTTTGACTTGGTTTGGTGTTGACAAAAAAAACCCGACCATAACTGCTTTGGTTTGATTTTAGCTAAAAAAAAGTCAAACCGAACCAAATCGACCCGACATTACGTGTATTCGATTTTTAAAATATTTTATACATAAAAATATATATTTGTAAATATTTCTTAATAAATTTCATAATTTTTTGTCTTTTATCATATTATTTTAAGCTTGAACTTAAAATTTTGAATGTCAATAAGTTTTATATCCCGTGGATGTTAGTAACTCAAATAAAGTCCAAATCAAAATCAACTCAACACTAATGCTAACAAAAGAAATTCAATTCTAACACTAAAAATGACAGTAATGTTGGATATCTATTATTTAATTTTGCATTATTAGTTTAGAGCGTAAAAATACATAGCTTAATTTTTTTCTTTGTCATGTAGTTAATACTTATTAGCCGTACTTATTTTAGTATAACTTAGTATTTAGATTAAAGTCATTTTCTTTATGACATATTAATTAGCAATATTTATTTTAACCGATTTTATTATTTTTTTTGTTGAATATTTTAATACGATGTCATCTCATATTTTATGTTATTTTCTTAAGAAACACCCTTAGTTATATAGTTGTATGTAACTAGGACTAAAGAAACATTTGAAGTAAAAGTCATATGTTTTGTATGAAGACTTTTTCGGAAAAAAATCCAAAAAAATCGAATAACCCAAAAAAATCTGAAGTTGAAAAACTTGAATTTTATTAATTTGATTTTAGTTTAAAAATTTAAAAACCCGACACAATTGATTTGGTTTAGTATTTAAAAAATCTGAATACACCCTAGTCGGTGCTATAACCCACAAGTAAACAAAATTACAGGCTGGAATTTGCAATCTCTAATTGACTCGTTCATAGATCTGATGTGATGGTCAACTCAAACTCCTATTCACTGCCACCAGAATCACACGTCTTTTCTGTTTTCCTTCAATTATTTTGCTTTTGACGTATGTCATTAGCCTACATCATTTGAGACATCACAATTTATGGGTGAAAATATAAGTAAAATGAAAAGAAAAAAAAAAACCTCATTATGAGGTATAAATATCTTGATATCTTATTGAGGAGGTTCAAGTCATACAAAAGTCTAGCATTATCACTGAATTGTTCTCTTCAAGATAAATAATTCGAAAACATTATGTGACTCAAATAAATTCTATATTAGTTGTCAAATTCAAAGTTCGATTACT
This sequence comes from Lycium barbarum, assembly GCF_019175385.1. Taxonomy (NCBI): domain Eukaryota; kingdom Viridiplantae; phylum Streptophyta; class Magnoliopsida; order Solanales; family Solanaceae; genus Lycium; species Lycium barbarum. The sequence continues at coordinate 103,007,207 of NC_083348.1, read as the reverse complement.
AAGAACACATTTCTTCAAACATATAATACTTTTTTTAGTGAATATGTTAAAGGTTTAGACTTTTTCTCTTTCACATACTCTTTTTCTTTTACAAAATCGACCTCACCTTTCGTACAAACTACTAACACTTCTTTCACACACCACAGGAAAGACTCATATTTATATGTCTGGATTTCTTTCATTAAACAAATAAAATATTAGTGGAGTAATAAAATTGTAAAAACATGTGATAATAATGGGTTGGTGGATAATTTAGTGGCGAGTAGTAGGATAGATCACGAGTGAGCGAATGGAAATAAATTATGTCCATTTTTTGAATCAAAGGATAGTGGATACAAAGATATAGTAACAGATATTTATCTTAAACCGGGTTTATATTAAGTTGATTTAGTTTGTCATGATTAAGTGATTTAATAAAGTAAAATTATGAATTAATTAATCATAATTTAATGATTTTTTTTATATAAACACATATTATGCATCTATTGATTTAGTGTAAACAATCCATACAAGTAAACTTCGAGTCTTTATAGCAACTGAGGAAAGTTAAAAGGTCATAAACTTTTAATACTACTTCCTCCGTCTTATAATGAATTGGAAAAAACTAGTCAATTTATGTCTTGATTTTCTAAGGTGATACTTATTATGGGATAAAAAAATTTGGCTAAGATAACACTTATTATCGGACGGAGAAAGTATATCTGTTTCGAATATTAAAATGCTAAATCTATAGCAGAACTGGAAGGGAGTGTTCCACCGAAATCAAACCCCGTTCCTAATTGGTCTCTCTAATTCGGATACTAATGTGATAGTAGAACATTAGCTTCCCAGGGACATGATTAACCTTAACCTTTGTGGTCCCGGGATAATCATGCCATGTTGTAAATCCCATTATCCTTTGACCACTAATGACATTGAACCAACAAATAGAATAGATAGTGGAGTACTCCATAATAAAAAAAGACCACTAAATTTAACTTTTCCACTTGAAATGAATATTATAGTACTAAAATAAATTTGTTCAGGATGAAACATTCTGAACTTATAGTTATGATAACTATTAGCACTGACTTGTATCGAATATGGAAGGTATTAACTGATAACCACCTATATAAGAGGAATTAATTTTACAAAGGTTTTATATATTTTATTTTATGAAATTTCATATGAAAAGAATCATATAACTAAACCAGCATATACAATGATAGTAAAGGTAATGTCCTTTACATTTGGAGGACCTATCAAAAAGTTCTATCATTTTCAACGAATACACCTGCAAAGTGCAATGTTTGTTAAGGCTCTGAACCGCCTAACTTCTCAAAACTTTTGCTTTTGGCATGTGGGTGTTGTTTGTAATTGTGGGTGGCGTGATGGTCCTTCATTGCCTCTATGAGTCGCTGTCTTTACAAAGGAGATTTGATTTATGTATTGCTTCTTTTAAAGTTGTGTACATAATTTTTTGAAAACTTTAGAATGAACTCTTTAAAATGAGTGGGACTCTTTTAAAGAGAGTCTGGTATGTGCTCCTTTTCTACTTCCCATTTTTCCTCAGTCATTATCCCCATTTAAAGTGAAGACTTAAATAATCGTCCACCCAACCACGTAAATTAAAAATAAGTAGACGGACGTATATGATACATATAGTCCAAGTATAATGATTAATATGTATATAATCATATAAAATCAATGTATAATCGATGTATACTAACTATAAAAAATCTATAGTAGATTCAATTAGAAAGATTCTTTTGAAAGAAAACAATGGTATTAACAACAAATTAGATATCAATCGACTATTTTTTTGTTGAAACAGTTGGATAAACAAAATAGATTATTCGCCAGTTATTTTAGTTTAAGCTGTCAGGTAACAAGGTTGTTTAGATTAGTTTTTCCAAAAAAAAAAGAAAAAACATATCACGCTTCGATCACGTGCCAAAACATGTACATTAACAAAATGACAAATTGTAAGCCTCGAGTTGGGGACCTGATATATATTTTTAAAAAATGGAACATGATAGACCAAAAAACACTAAGATCTTTATAACAAACAATGACAGGGATAAAGCAGCACCAATCCTTAAAGATTACTATCCTAAAAACCTTTCCACGTCCCTTTTCCAGTTTCGTTTTGTCTCTCACTTTCTCTTATATACATTCCAGAATCCACTACGTCGGCGACCCCCTCGTGGATTTGTTATAACAAAATGGTCCGCAAATTAAATACCATATACGGTAAATTAGTAACCACTCCATTAGTAGCAATTGATGTGCAGCATTATTTTATTAGACACAAAATTAAAAAAATAAAACATTTCTGAAATTTGTAATTTAAAATATCATCATAAGATTATCTTTAAATATAAAAATATGATTTTTTTTTTTTGACCACGTAAATTGGGGGCTATGTGTATTATTTTCTCGTGGTGGCGGTTTTCCAGCAGCCTTTTCTCTCTGTACTCGTGACTCCATGTGTTTGTAACTTAAAGCCTTATCAACATTCTCAAATTATTTGCATATAATACGGTGGAGTTTTAAGTATTTTTCTTTATCCACACGGGATTCTTGAATCTGTGGGTATCTTTTACTTCTTTCAAACTCTTTTTTCTATTTTCATGTAAAAGAAAAGGACACTTTTTTTTTTTTCGTTTCCTTTTCATCTTCCTTTATAATGTGTGCATACACGTGTATTTAATGTGTTTGTTTGCTTGTTGAAGTGAAAAGAGAGAATGAGAAGTGGGGTTGAGAAAAGTGGAAATCTTGGAGGTTATTGTCATCAGTCAGAGAGAAAGAAAGAGAAAAAGAAGATGAAGAAAGAGAAGAAGGCAAAGAAGATTGTAATTGGTGTTTGTGTAATGGAAAAGAAGGTGAAATGCGGCTCCGAGGTTCTGTTCTATGTTTTGGTTGCAATTGCATAACAGCATGCACCAAATAAAAACCACTGTATTCTTTATTACTAGCACATATTATAACCCCCCCCCCCCCCCCCACTGATTCTTTTTCCCTTTGTTCAATGAAATTTTAGGTCTTTTCAGCACCAATGGGAGAGATTCTTGAAAGGCTGCAATGTTTTGGTGAATTTGAGGTATCCATTTTCTATCCAATGGGTCTCCTGAAAAGTATGTTTCTTGAGAAATATTCCACTAAAACCATGAACTGATTTTGCAGAGTGTATTTTCTAGTTTGTTATTAAGAGTATAGTAGCTTTAGTAGGCTTTTGGCCATAGATACCAATATTTTTCACTTTATTTGGAATTTATGAATTTGGAGTTGTGTTTAGTTATACTTTTTGCAAAGGAGAGAGTAGAGCATTCAATGGAATTTGTGAAGATGGAGTTGGAAAACAGGTTTGGAGCACTTCTCCAAATTTGGAATCCTACTCCAAGTTGGATTTGAAAATTTTTATAACCAAACACTGATTTTGGAATAAAGTGAAAAATTATTCCTGAAAAAAGTGAATAATTCTCATGGCCAAACGTCTCCTTAAGAGTATATTATCTTTACTTGCAGGTTGTGTACTTTGGGGACAAAGCTATTCTTGAGGATCCAATTGAGAGGTACTGTACCCCCGAGCAACAATGACATCCATTCCTACTTCGTATTCTATAATCTTTTTTTTTGAGTTTTACATCTTTTCCGTGATAAATTGTGTCTGAAATAAGCTAGTATTAAGTTTGCACTATATACTATGCATCATGTTGATTAGTGTACTATGTCATGGTGGCAGCTGGCCGTTATGCGATTGCTTGATTGCCTTCTACTCCAGTGGATATCCTTTGAAGAAGGCAGAAGCATATGCTGCATTAAGAAAGTAAGTTTCTATCCATTGCACTATGTAGTTTCAAATGTTCGGCCATGCTCACTTTCCCTTTTGTGGCATTCTGTGTCCTCTGAATATCTCTTTTGACAAACATAAAGACTCTTTCGCACGCTTGCACCATCAGTGTTATGGATCTTTCTCTAATTATTAATAGTCCAGACAATGTGTATAGCCATATAAAATCACAGGAATTGTCTGTCTGACCATGTATAAAGTAAAAACAACAAGCTTAAGGTTTTTGATGTATTGTCAATCTCCTTCTCTTTTTACTATTTTGGCTTCTCAAATTTGATAGCAACATATACTATGATTCAGTGTAAATCTGTTGTTTGTGATTGTTTCTTTTGGGAAGCTATAATGATTGGCTGGCAGATCTGAAGCATTCATTAGGAGTTTAAGACTAGTAAATAACGCAGGATAGACTTAATTGGAAAATAATGCAGGACAAAAAAATGAAAGTAAGAGTCGTGCGCCTTTTGCTTGTATCTGTGATGTTCTTTTTTATTCCTCATTATCTCCTTCTCCCTTCCCTACCGAGATGATGCACCAGTCTGTCCTCGGGTTTTCAAGAAATTATTGTTGATCTCTTTTGCAATCTTTCCTCCCCAGATAAAGTTGATTTTTCTTTTGTGTCAGAATTCGCTAATTTCTTTTGCAAAGACATTTCTTAAGTTACCGCTGGATCATCATACTTGAAGTTATGGTATTCGTTATAATGACAACAACTGTCAGGTCATAATTCTTTTTGTCTAGACAAGGTCTCAAGGTCTCAAGATCAAGAAGATCTGATACTATTTGAGTTGTGAAGCTCCAAGGATAAATATCTCCTTGTAATGATGAGAGTTTGGCATCATAACAGAACATTCTTTTTGAACAAAATTCTCTTGTTTTTCCCCTGTAAATGTTGGAAAGAAATATCTAACACAATTATATAGACCTTGGCATCACAGTGGACAACTTATGATGCTATATTATCTCCTCTGTATTAGGCCTTTCCTTGTGAATGAATTGGAACCACAATACCTTCTTCATGATCGGAGGAAAGTATACGAGGTATGTACCAGATTTTGGTTATTTTTTCCAATTGTATGCTTGGTTATCGAATGAAACTTCCTCATCTTGATGTGTACAAACTACAAAGAAATGCATAATCCTCTATAAGAGTCAATGAGTATGTTGATTTTATCAGAAAAAAGTTATACGATCATATCTGTCTGACTATTCTGCAATAATATTTATTTCATCATTGAACTCTTGCAATATAACAACGATATAGGAATCCGACTTAATTGAACATATGTATTGCCAATCCAAGTTTCATTGCTTCAAGTGGTTGAGCAACCTTAGGCCCTTAGCCTAAGTGTGAAATGAAGAAGCTGCTTATAAATAGCTCATTGTGGTGGGCAACTCTACCCTGGTGGGGGTGCATTTGTTTAAACTGCCTTCTATAAATTATTCTACTTCTTGTATTTTTCCTTTTCCTTGAAACAGAAAATGATTTAGACATTTTCCTTTCTATTTTGATTGGGGAAATTCAGCGTCTTGAAATGTTTGGGATCCCTGTGCCAAGGTATGCTTGCGTTCACAGAGAAGTACCTTACCAACATGTGGATTATTTTGTTGAAGATGACGACTTTGTTGAAGTTCATGGGAATCGCTTTTGGAAACCTTTTGTGGAAAAGCCTGTAAATGGTCAGTCTCTGTTTCTATTGTTGATCAGTTCGGCATATTGTTTGCATTAGAAGTAAAATGCATGTGTTTGGCAGACTGCCAGTGCCAATTAGATGAGAAGACAGGACTCATATTCTCCGAGTTCCTTGATAAGTTAACCACTTTGGTGGTATCATCTAATTCAGACAAACAAGATGCCTGTTGGTTAAGATTTCATATTTGTTAGGTTCTTGTTGGTAAGATACTGTTTTGAAAGTTCAGTTTGGTTTTATTCAGAGATTTTTATTTCCCTTACATATGATAGCTGCTATTAGTACTGCAGGCTTTTTGAACTATGGAATTGTTGTCTGATATTGTAAAAGTACCACTCAGGATGGGAAAGTTCAATCTCTTATTTGCTTTTATGTAGCTGATGACCACAGAATAATGATTTACTATCCCAGTTCAGCTGGCGGGGGAATGAAAGAATTGTTTCGGAAGGTAATACATTATATAAAACAAAATTGGAGTTGCTTTGCTTTCTTGATCTGATTCTGATTTGACCGGCTTCCTTTGTGTATGATATTGCGACTGCCACTGCTTCTTGTTTCTTGTAAAAGTCCTTTGTATTCAAGCGATTGTGCATCTTATTTCAATTAGCAGGCTTTATAGATTTGCAAAGCATCATCATTTTCAGCATTAAATGTTGGTTTCTATCATCTCTCATCTCGATAATAGTTTACGTTTACTGTTGGATTCATCTATGATGACCATCAATGCTTATGACGTGTTAGAATATGTAATTTAAAATTATGTATTTTCACTTCTTGCTTTTCCTTCAGGTCGGTAACCGCTCAAGTGAGTTCCATCCAGAGATTAGAAGAGTAAGACGTGAAGGATCCTACATATATGAGGAATTCATGCCCACAGGAGGAACAGACGTTAAGGTTCCTAACATTATACTTCAGTATCCCTGCATGAATGATTTCGCTTTAATTGGCAAGCGGACTTTAGTTTTTTTCTGGTCTACGATGAAAGTATACTTGAACAACCCCTATGCTGCTTGAGGTCGTTCTCATTTTTGGTTAACTCGGATCTACCAGTTCATATATCGTTGAAATATAATATGATAAAGGACATCATTGTAATATAGTATGCTAAAAGGCGTACTAATAACTTAGAGCATAAGACACTTGTTATGACTGGCGTAAGGATTTGATTTAGTGAGGAGAAACTATAGGTTTGCTCAACATTTGCTCATACATCATAGGGCCTTAGGAGCACACTAAAACAACAACAACAACAACATAGCCAGTGAAATCCCACAATGTGGGGTCTGTGGAGAGTAAAGTGTACGCAAACCTTACCCCTTAGGAGCACACTGAAAGATTCAATTTCATATATGAACATGTGCATATTGTGCATGATTATCAATTAACAGCGCACATATAGGTATTACTCTTTTTGCATAAGTTTATGGTCCTTCTCATTCACTTATAAAATAAAATGTTCTGTTTTGAACTCTTTTTTTAAGAGAAGAGGGGGGTAGGACCGTAGGAGGGGGTTGAGAGAGAGGAAAGGATGGATTTATTTTTGCATATACATGTGGCCAGTCCAACCCTCATAGCCTCAAAAATAAAGTAGAAGGGTAATGTTGCATAACTTTGATGTATCTCATATATTTATCCTAACAAGCAACTTTCATAACATATCATAGCTTCGGACTTTACAACTTGGTTTCATTAGTCTAAACCTGTCAAATGTCTTCTATAGATGGGAGTAATCATACACATGTTTTTGCTTTGTGTTAAAACTTTGTAGCTTATCCCATGATCTGAGCTTTCTTTTTGTATTTATGTAGGTGTATACAGTTGGTCCAGATTATGCACATGCAGAGGCAAGGAAATCTCCTGTTGTTGATGGTGTTGTTATGAGAAATCCTGACGGAAAAGAAGTAAGTTGTTTCTTCAACATAAGTCTTCCTATTTGTTCCTATTCTGTAATTTGGATTCCTGTTGCCATATAGCAAAGATTAGAACAGAGAAACAAAGTATCATCTTCTTTTCCCTACAGGTTTAATCTTCGTCTTGCGCTGTGTGAGAGACGCACTTATATCCCCCAAAAGCTCCTTCATATTTAAAAACTGTATGAGAGACACACTTATATCCCCTTAAAAGCTCCTACAGATTTAAGAACTATTGAAGTGATGAGAGATGGTCGTTGTAGTGATATAGTCCCTCCACATCCAACTATTAGGCTTAGGGTTTTAGTTAAAACCACTGTTGCCCTGGGGAGGGGATGAGTTTGCATCAGGGTTGGGGCAAACAAAAAAAAAAAAAAAAAAAGAACTTATCGAAGTACTGAGCTTCTCTTCCCCTAATATGCAAGGGTCCAGCATTATCTTTTCAGCATTTAGATTAAGATATGTAATAGTCAGTTGCAATCATTTTAAGTTTCTATAGAAATTTATTCAACAATATACTGAAAGTTGCTTCATTTTGCAGGTTCGGTATCCTGTTCTACTTACCCCTGCAGAAAAGCAAATGGCTAGAGAAGTTTGCATAGCCTTTAGGCAAGCAGTAAGTCATCTAAGTTTACTATTACATGTCAACACATATTGGTGTACGCTCTTATTTTACCTTCAACAATCAGCTATTTTGGGTAGCCTCATCCTTATCCTCGGTAACCCCTCCTGGTAGAGGCTAAGCAGCATCGTTCTCTGCAATATGTCTCATATTCTACTGCATTTCATGTTTTGAGTAGGTTGACTGTCCATTATCTCACAGTCAATTAAAAGATTCCTTTCTTTGCCTCTAATCTCTTGTGACCTGTGCATATAATGTTCCAACTGCAGAAGATAGATGGCACTGATGTCCTTGTAAACCACACTTGTAAGATATGATTCCTTTAATCTATATACAACTGGATTTGTGGCTTTTCTCTGCCAAATAAACATGAGTTATCTTTTATATCGGGGCTTAGTGATACATGAAGATCTCAGGGCTGGAGCATATACACTAGCTAATTTTCCCTTCTTTTCTTTGATAGTGTTCACTAAATTTATCGCTGTTTTCGATGAGAAAATAAAGCAATGAAAGTATCTCGTTTCAGGTTTGTGGCTTCGATCTATTGCGTAGTGAGGGACGTTCATATGTTTGTGATGTGAATGGCTGGAGCTTTGTGAAGAACTCTTACAAGTGAGTTTCTTCATCTTCCTTAAAAATCAATTAAATAATACATATATTCCAATCTAATCAGTGTTTTAAGCATTTTTCTCTCAGTTTCATAATAAAGGTAGTCTTAAAGACAACACAGGTCCGTTAATACGATGATTAAGAGTGTTAAAAGGGTACAAAGTTGACCTAAAGTCAGACGAAGTCATCTCACAAAGACCTGCATCTTTTAGAATTATGCAAATCTAACAAAAGCACAATAGAAGCAGAAGATTCATATAGGCGATACCAACTATTAATATGGAGAGAATTTAGTGTGAGGTACTCGAAATTATTGACCATTGCATGAAATGGGTCCAAATGGAGCGAAATGGATATTTAGGATTCATATAGTCGAGCCCAACTACCTTGGGGTTAAGGTAGCTGACATAGTCTTAGAAATACCACACCTAACCCAACCAGAAGTTGAAAAAGAGAACACAATTAAAACAGAATCTCTTCCTTAAAAAGGAAAAGGGAGAAATGATGACTGGATGGTTGTAAAAAGTCATCTTTTTGCTGGATATAGCCTTACTTGTTTGCGGGAATATTCCCTTTCACTCAATAGAATTACTTGCTAATCGAAAAAATGAATACAAAAAGAAAACATTGCTTTCTTGGAGGTGCAACTTTCTGTTAGTCTTGACTCGTCCACTTCGCCCTGAACTCCTAGAAGATTATGCATGGAAAAAAACAGGGGTTTCGCTTGATCAGTTATGGAATTCATCCACTGATGATAGTCACTATCCCAGTGAATATAGCCTCTTCTACTTTTGTGCAAAGTGATGTAAGGGTTCCTAGCATATGTAGTACCAGTGACCAACACTCTGCAAGGAAGAATGAAAGTTAGCAGAATGAAGAAATAAAAAAGGAAGTACTTGAACCTAATATGTGTGAAAAGTGAACATATTTATACCAATAGGTCCACTTGTAGTTTCTTATCTTAAAACAATTTCTTTTGGGGATTAATGATCTTAGTTGAATTAAGATGCATGCCTCTTTTTCACTTCCTTCCCCTGCCCGATATTTGTCTCAGCTAGGTAGGATACTTTTACTAAGATTCTCAAAGAACAAATTTCTTTTATCGGGGAGCCATCTGCTGCCTCAATTGATTCATGTTGTATTGTTTGATAACCAGAATTTATTGTTGAATGTTCATCACTTTTAATGTTACGTTGTTGCATGCTTGTTGGGACCTTCATTCATACTTCATGTGTTTTCGTTTATAGATTTTTCCTACTTTTTTAATGTTAGTGCTGTTGGTGTATTGTCAGTAGTCATTACTGATATGACTAAATTTATAATAGTAGCGGCTATATGACTTGTATTGTCATCAGTTTGTGCATTATTTGATTGGTTCTAAAGATAGTTATTGCAATGATGGCTGAGTAAAGGTACTACGATGATGCTGCTTGTGTGTTGTGGAAGATGTTTCTAGATGCAAAAGCTCCACATCTTTCATCGACAATCCCACCAACTCTACCGTGGAAAGTCAGTGAACCAGTTCAGCCTTCTGAGGGGTTAACACGTGTAGGAAGTGGGCTGATCGGCACATTTGGACAATCAGAGGAGCTACGATGTGTAGTTGCAATTGTTCGGCAGTAAGACATACTCCTATGCCTCTTACCCTTGCAAAATAAATCATTTGTCTACTTTACTTAACCATTCTCAACTGGAACAGTGGTGATCGAACTCCAAAACAGAAAGTGAAGTTGAAGGTTACTGAGGAAAAACTTTTAAATCTGATGTTAAAGTACAATGGCGGTAAACCTAGATCAGAGGTGCTTCTTTACTCTCATGATACAATTTCTTTTTCTTTTTATCTATTGGTCTTGGTGATTAATATTGTTCTTTTGCTTTTAAACTTGCACAGACAAAGCTTAAAACTGCTGTGCAATTGCAAGATCTTTTGGATGCCACCAGAGCCCTAGTGCCACGTTCTAGGTTAGGGAAACTCTAATTTTCTTCAGCTCATAGTTGCTATTGCTATAAGGCCGTCTGAACTTTGCTACTTTACTATAATTTTCTAAAGTTGAATAAAAGTCATGATTTCCCTTGCACTTTTGAGACAACTACATGTTCTTTATCTAGTAAACATAGTAGTTGTTGAATTATATATTCTAATTGTGTTTAAACTGTATGTTATAGTGATCTTTTGTTGCTGATTCTTATGTAGGCCTGGTCGGGAAAGTGATAGTGAAGCTGAAGACATTGAGCATGCTGAGAAACTTCGTCAAGTAAAAGCTGTCCTTGAGGAGGTCAATACAATTTTCTTGAACTATGCATTTGGCACTATGCAATACTATAAATTGGTACACGTAGCCACTAGGAGAAAACGCTAGAAAATATACATGTTCACATCGATTGTCTGACCATTTCTCAATAGAATAATAGTGGTTTTGGGATCTATAAATTTAATATACGGGCCTGAACTTTATATTTTTTGTCCTTTTTCCTTGCTCGTAGGTGAAGGAAAATGAATCGTGATCTAGCATATTATTCTCAACCGTTTAAGAAAAAAACATCATCATTTATCACGCTTATGATGTAATCTAATATCTCGTGTATTCTGTTTCACCATCTAGGATAGTTTTGAAGGTTAGCTTTTGGATTATAGTTATTATTTTTCATTAATATAGTTCCTTTTCCTTGTCCTGCAATTCAAATTTGGGCCTATATTTGCAAATTGCAAGTTGTGATAATTGTAGATCGATACCATTGGACAGGACATTCTAGAATAGGAAGTGGAGGTGGAGAATTAAGTGTTGAACTTCTTCCTTGATTATTAAAAGGTTAATTACAGAACTTTCCTTGAAGTTTACCTGATTCACTCAGTGCTTTCCTTCTGGTTTAAAAATTACAGAAAACTCCTCTATTCTGTGAGTATTAATGGAATTTTTCATCATGCTACTTGATTGTTTTCCTTTCTACCTAGAAAAGGAACCAGCATTCTTCTTAAAATTCATTATTTCCTCTGTTTCAATTTAAGTGTCTTACTTTCCTTTTTAGTCTCTTTCAAAAAGGATGTAATTTTCTATACTTAGCTAGCTTTTTAACTCTAATATCCCACATGGTATGTTTAAGACCACAAGATTCAAAGGGCATTTTGGTACATTAGACACATGTTTAGTTAATACCATTCAAAAATCTCCTTTACTTTCTTAAACTTTGTGCCCAGTCAAACTCAAATACATAAAATGAAACAGAGGGAGTAATATTTTTTACAGTATCTTTTTTCAATTTCATTTCTTATTACTAACTTTGAGTATTGGGTAATAATTGATCTCTCTTGCTCTTATAAATGATACTCTCATTTGACACTCTTTACTTTTTAGTCAATACCAAAAAGAATGACACCTTTCTATATTTAGTAATAATAATTGAACTTTAAGCTTCCCATTTTACCCTGAGATGATTTATAGCCACACAATTATCTAGGGCTTGTTATGGACCACAAGTTTCAAAAGTCTTCCTTCCATTCTTAAATTCCGTGCCAAGTCAAATACCATCACATAAATTGGGACGGAGGGAGTATTATGTTAGGTTGAAAGAAGAAACTATTTTAAAATCCCAACACAAGTTGATAATTCCTGAATGACAAATCTTCAAAAAAAACTTTCCAGTATAATGGTAAGTGTTATGGCAAGTATAATGTTATGGCAAGTATAATGGTAGCCAGTATCTTCTTTTGTTTTGCTTCTTCTCTGATTCCGTTTTTTTTGTGCTGCTGGCATGTATTTTCCGGAAAATTACCTAACTAGATGAAGACATATTATACAAAAACTTTTATGTTTTCAATTTTCGCTGTTTGTATTCATTGTTAAAATGTTAACCTGGATTGCAGGGGGGGCATTTTTCTGGTATTTATAGAAAGGTTCAGCTAAAGCCACTAAAATGGGCTAAAGTTGCAAAGTCAAATGGTGAAGGTGAAGAACGGCCTGTTGAAGCTCTTATGATTCTAAAATACGGGGGCGTTCTCACTCACGCTGGCAGAAAGCAGGTAGATTATGCGTGAAAAATGATTTATATACTGTGAACTAGCTCGGTCTGTTGAAGTGAATAGTTTCCTTGTGACATGGATCAAATACAGTCTTAACCTTTCTTTCTTGCTTTGATGAAATTGCTTGGCAGGCTGAAGAGCTTGGAAGATACTTCCGGAATAACATGTATCCAGGTTGGGTGGAGCCCTCCGCCATCTTTTGTTTAACTTCCCAAAGTTTTCTCCAAAATCAAATCTTCCTTTTCATCATCTTTTGCCAAATGTGGTTTAAGAAAGTTTCAGATAAACTACTTCCAGCTGAAGCATTTTCAATTTAACAGTATTAGAAAAGTTTATTTGGATCGTCTTTTGAAAATGGTGTATCAAAGATTTGCAGCTACGCGACTTAATGCTTTGATGATATCCCCTTTTTCCTATTTGATCAAATCGGGTGTTGGGGGTGGGTGATATTCTCAGTGCATCTCCTGCTTAATCTCCATTTGCTTTGAACCACAGGTGAAGGTACAGGCCTCCTTCGCCTCCATAGTACATATCGCCATGACCTAAAAATATACAGTTCCGATGAGGGCCGTGTGCAGGTTACATCCTTGCTTTTGCTCAAGAATCACTTAGTAGTCTTAGTATCGCTTCATAGCTGTTTTGTTTTCTATTTCTTTTCTCCTGGTTGGTGTTTCAAATTTTCTTATACAAGTACTCCAGTTTTGTTCCATGACCTTTAAATTGTTAATTATGTCCTTGGCTATTTGTTTTGTCCGCTAATGTTGAGTTTGCATGATGCATTATATTTCGGCAGATGTCTGCAGCTGCTTTCGCCAAAGGTCTACTTGACTTGGAAGGACAATTAACACCAATCCTGGTTTGTATGTTGTTATAAAGGGTATACTTCTAGAGTTGAACTTACAACTGAGATGATTGAACAATGTGTTTTCTTCTTCGCTTGAAGGTGTCACTGGTTAGCAAGGATTCTTCCATGCTTGATGGACTTGACAATGCCAGTATCGAAATGGAAGATGCTAAGGTTTTCCTTTTCTTACACTTTGTTCAAATTTACAAGCACATTGGAAAATCTCCTGCCAGTAATGATTCAAGTTTGTGGTTGTTTCAATCCATAGTGTTAATTTGATTCTAAACAGTGATAAGTTATCCATTTCAAATCTGGTGCTATTGGTGCAAGTGTCAGTTATCTGATAATTAGCTTGTTAGAATTTTGTTTCATTGGTTCCATGAACTTGCCAGTTTTAATTTGAGGAATCCAAACTTTTTGAGGAAAACTTGAATTCATTTGCCTAAAGAATTTAATCATCTTTTAAGAGAAGTCTCTCTTTTCCATTATCAAAAAAAAATAAAAAATCAAGGATTTATTGGATGAAAGTTGGGGACAGAAAGCCTTAAGTGTTTCATATTTACTGCCTGAGGCAGGAACAAACAACAATTATGGCTCAATCCAAACATCTTGGAGTCTAGGACAGGATATTTAGAAAAAAATCATGTTGCAGAGGCTGGGATGGATGCTGTATCAGATAGGTCTACCTGTGGATGGACTTAGTATTCTTTATAATGACTAGACTCAGTGTCTCTGTTAGTTATCTATACTGTATCCATTATACTGGAAAATTTTAAGTCTCACTTGTGTACAAATTGACATTGAAGGACAAGGCATGTGCTGCAATTTTGTTGCTTTTTCATGTCGTTGTTTGGTTGAATTTGGAGCGAATGAGAACCTTTGAAATTATACAGTCCAATACCATAAAGAAAGTATTTTCTGGTGGATGCTGTTGTATAAAACAAAGACTGCATTAATTAATTCCGTGGATGGATATGTTTGGCAATCACTTGAAGCACTAAAACTAATAGATTACATTTGCCGTAACTGTTGAGTATAATCCTGTTTACCGATTCAGGATCTTTTAACTTACAGATTTACTTTTTTTTTTTTTTTTTTTTTACGTTCTGCTGTTAAAATACGTCTCCTCTTGTTGTCATTAGGCAAGGTTGAACGACATAATTACTTCTGGAACAAAGATACTTCATAACAATGGATCAGCTGAGAAACCTTGGATGGTTGATGGAGCAGGACTCCCTCCTAATGCATCTGAACTTCTACCTGAATTGGTAAGTCTTAATTTCTATCTCCCATTGGACCAAGCTTCTACTCAAAATCAATTTAAAGTTCATGATTCATCTTGTTATTCCCTTTGATTCTCGTTGAGTATTTATCTTTTACCCGCTTCATATGCTTCTTTTCCTTGTCAGTGGAATCCTTTGTTCTGAATCACTGATTTCAGTCTACTAATACTGCAAGCATTTGAATTTGGTTCTTTGGTGCTATTTCCTCCTTTTATGTTGCTATGTGTATTTCTATACTTGCATAGGTGAAATTTACTAAGAAGGTGACAGAGCAAGTGAGGCTTCTTGCTAAGGATGAGGATGAAGAACTTGCCGAGGCAAGCCCATATGATGTAATCCCGCCTTATGATCAAGCTAGAGCGCTTGGTAAAACAAATATTGATGTTGATCGTATTGCTGCGGGTTTACCTTGTGGTAGCGAGGGGTTTCTACTCATGTATGCAAGATGGAGAAAACTAGAGAGGGATTTATATAACGAACGGAAAGAGTAAGATTTTGCTTTTGCTAGATTAATGAGTAAGATTTTGCTTTTGCTAGATTAATCTTAATTCGTCTGAGCTTGAACATATTCGTGTTGCTTCTTGGACCTCCGCTATCCAGATGCTAATAATTTTCACTAATCTGCTGGCTGTGGATTAAAATGGTTTCCTTCTTGGTGTTTTCCCTAACACACTATATTTAATTACAGTCGTTTTGATATCACGCAAATTCCAGATGTTTATGACTCGTGCAAGTAAGTGAACTCTGTAACTTAACATTCATAGCATAATTGGTTAATTTAAAATACTTGTATCTTTTTTTTCATCAACATGCCATTGAAAAAGCATTTTCAAGATTTTATCTTGTCTGTTACGCCCTTGTCTTTACGTTCTTTTGAACTTTTTGATTTTGTTTACAGGTATGATCTTTTGCACAATTCACATCTGAATCTAGGGGGCTTGAATGAACTTTTTAAGGTTGCTCAGGTACTATTAGGAAAACCCTTCCCCCCTCCCCCCCAAAAAAAAAAAATGGAAATGACTCCAACACAAGATTAGGGTCTGGTACCATATTTTATTACCTATCTTAATTTTCTCTGTAGCAACACTTCTATATGGCATTGCAACTTTTCCAGCTTTTAGGCTATGAGTCTGTTGTCTCCAGTATTCCGGAATTTTTTTAATTTTTTTTTCAAATGTACAAGGGTTTTGCAATGTTGTCTTAAGAGTTAACATGATTGACTTCTAAAAGAAAGTATGATTGTGTTCGAATTTCAGGTACTTGCAGATGGTGTTATTCCAAATGAATATGGGATAAATCCAGAGCAGAAGTTAAAGATTGGATCAAAGGTAAAACATCTTACATTCAGAGCCAGGTCCTTTCCTCAGTGTTTTCCTTTATCTGTAGCAGAATGACTTCATGCGTTCTTTCTTGTCTACCTATTGTTGGATAGAGGGCAGCATCATAATTTCGTTTTATACCACCCTATTCACTGCTATTGGCACCGTTAGATTTCATATCTTAATCTAAATGAAGGAGTCTTTAGTTATCAAAGAAGAAATCTGGGCAAGTTGTGGTTTGCTTAAGAGTTCCTGGTAGATCGATTAGGTATCTTTAGTTCCTAGGGTTCAGTTTCCTTCAAAAATCTGAAAAATGTTTTTAAAAAATAATTCTTCTCCTCCCCAGCTAACTTATCTTGGGTCTGCCACTATTTTGTTACTCACTTTTCCTACCAGAATGTAATAAAAGAAGGGTTGGGTGATTAGTCTGTTTACATGGTAATGAAGGTTTATAGAGACATCAATGCATAATCTATGAGTTGTTCATTCAGATTGCTCGCCGCTTGTTGGGTAAAATTATGATTGATCTAAGGAATACCCGTGAAGAAGCTCTAAGCGTGGCTGAGTTGAAAGGTAGTCAAGACAATTTGGCTATGAATAAGACAACAAAGGAAGATACAGAGTATCATACCAAGCCTAACACTCGGAATGAAGAGTCTAGAAGAACTAGCTTCAATAGTGAGAGATCTATGGATCAAGATGATGATGATGACAAAGAGACAAAGTACCGCTTAGATCCAAAGTATGCGGTTCTATTCACTTAAGTAGATGTTCGGTTGAACTTGTATTTCCTAGTGTTGCTTTTGTGTTTATCTAGATATGTCTCTGTAATTTGAGATAAGAATGCAGAGTACTTCATTGTATTCTACTTGATTATTTAGTTGTCTACCTTTTCCAGGTATGCAAATGTCAGAACACCTGAAAGACATGTGCGAACACGACTGTACTTCACATCAGTAAGTGGAAACTTGCAATTGGATTTTCTAGTTATTCTAATGTATTTTCTTGCTGCTGTACGTGCTTTTGGCCCAAAGAAACTTTTTTGACTCGCACGTGACCAGCATCTTGAAGATCAGAATAAATAAATTAACTTGCCTATTTTAGCTTAACATTTTAGTTGAGATGGTTCAGATAACTTTGTTATAACAGCTAATTAGCAAAGAGCAAACACTAAATCAACTTCTATTTATCAAACATGGATGGTTAGTTCAAACTTTGGAGTTTATAAACAGTTGATGCATCAAGGAGAATACTCCATCACTTCAAAACAAATTCTCATTTTTGTTCAGCCGACTCATTCCATCATATGTAACAATAAAATATGTATGCAATGTGGTATTTCTCCCTTTGAACTTATATTAACTCTGCTTGTTTGATATGAATAGTATTTTGTTCGACACCCTAGGGTTATTAACAGTTTGCTTACTGTTATTTTCTCTATTTAGATTTTTCTCCCCCTCCTCCTTCCCTTCTTCGAATTCTAGTTTACTGATTATTTGACTTGACAGGAGTCGCATATTCATTCCTTGATGAATGTTCTTCGTTATTGCAACCTGGATGAGTCTCTTCAAGGAGAGGACAGCCTTGTGTGCGACAATGCTTTGGATCGCCTGTTCAGAACCAAGGAGCTGGATTACATGAGTCATATTGTACTGAGGATGTTCGAGAACACTGAGGTTCGTACATCTTTTTTTTCCCCTACTGGAGAACAAAGAAAATGAAAAGGCAGGATAAGTAATTGCTCATGTGAATCAGTATTTTGGTGTACCTTAAATATATGAAGCTAATACTGCTTTCTGGGGTGTTTGGAGAAGGGGGGGCCGGAAAGAGAACTATGCAGGCGGACACAGCCGTAGCTCTGCATCTTTCTCTTATGGCTTTGCAGGCGAAGAGAGGTTATCTTGAATGTGACTGTTTTAAAGAACTGAAATTATATAGTATTCTCGTTTTTTATTGGTAAGTAAAAAAGTTGTGTTATTTTCAGCACATCGCTAAACTTTGCCAGAACTCTTGTAATAGAACCAACTCCTCAATCCCCCCCCCCCCCCTGCCCCACCTCACATCCCCGGGGAAAACTCAGGTATGATTCTTGATATTTGTTGACTTGGCATATGAATCTCCGGGACAGCAATGTTAGCGAGCAGATTTCTTTTCCTGAGAATTAAGGAATAGACAATAAGTATGATATATTCTAGAAGATTTTAGATCCTCTTTGGTTTGAATACAATGTCTGGATTAAAACTTGATTAGCATTGTTGCAACATGTGATGTAGTAGTGTTTTTGTATGATGAATAACTCCTGATAGATGTCTGCCGGATTCATATTGTATCGGAATTTGGTGCAGGTGGCTCTGGAAGACCCTAAAAGGTTCCGCATAGAGATGACTTTTAGCCGTGGCGCCGATCTGTCACCACTGAAGGTATTGTCTCCTCTTTAAAAAATGTAACTGAAAAAGATAAACCTTTTCGATAAATCTGACTGCTGTAACCACCTGTCATGCCATCTCATTTGATTAATGCCTTTGTAAAGCTGTGTTTAGAAATGAGTATTCCGACTTGTGTACAACAATTATTTTCAACTATAACATGAAGATGATAGAGAAACTACAGCTTCTTTTCGTTTCATGGTTAATTTGCAGGTAAATGATGAGATAGCTGCTTCATTGCATCAAGAGCACACACTGCCAATTATGGGTCCTGAAAGGCTTCAAGAAGTTGGTTCATATCTTACGTTAGCAAACATGGAAAAACTAATTCGTCCATTTGCCATGCCGGCTGAAGATTTCCCACCACCGTCAACTCCTCAAGGGTTCTCTGGATATTTCTCGAAAAGTGCATCGGTTCTAGAGCGCCTGGCAAAAATTTGGCCCTTCCACAAGCATGGGAACAGTAATGGGAAGTAGTACAAATTTTCCCCTGTTGGATGGTTCTGCTATCAAACTGAGGTTTGGAGATTGTTTCCTCTGGAGGTATCTTTTACATTCGAATCAAGAATCAGCAACTGAAGAATTCCGGAAGAGGAACTGCACTGTCAATTATCATCTATTTAGGTGTCCCGTTTCCTTATTCGTTCTTTGTTCTCTCTATGTTCTACCATTCATTCACGTAGATAAGGAAAATTTTGCAGTGTCCTTTAGCACCAGCTTAAGCTCACATACCTACATTTATCGCAGAGTCAGTTTAAAATGTAATTGTGCTCTACTTTGAATTCTTGTTAGCTATGGCCGGCCCTTCGGGTGTCTCGGTGATAAATTTAGTCTTAAACTCTTTTTCCTCTTGCTTAGTTATGGCTTTTGTCTTTGTGCTAATATTCGTGAGATGTGCAGTTAGAAGCAGGAAACTCCTAATGGTAGTGAAAAATGAATGAAATACCTTTATTTTTTCTCATTATTATTCAAAACGTTTTATGTCATTTAAGAATTTTCTTGTTTCAGTTCTGGTATTACCCTCTCCAAACCCCATATTGTCGGACTTAATTGGGTATGTTGTTGTATTCGATAAATCAATTCAGAGAAGAAAGAGCTTCGGGGATGCCTTTATAATGGTTTGCATAGCAATTGTAGAAATGACACGAGAGAGCTATATACTTCAGCTTCTACTGCTATACTGAAGAACTTTCTGTGACTTCAACAGCTTTTTCATAATTAAGACCCCAAAGGGAAACATGAGACTCTTCAAGATTCAGAATCGAAAAGACGCACAACCCTTCTTTCCCCCTTTTTTTTTTTTTTTTTTTTTTGTCTGGTGATTTTGCTTGTAAAATACTTATTACACATATATCAAATTCAAAATTCCACCCTTTTATATCAGTATAATCGATATTGATCATTTCAATTTTCTACCCGATTTTCCCAAATGCTAACATCCTAACTGAATGAGCAATTAAGACCACTCTGAACTCCAATGTTCTTGCATTTTAAAGCAGAATAACAGATCATGAGTTCGCAATTAGAAACTTAAGTACAGAGAAATGAAAAAGACTTGACAAGGTCCACCATAGTCAAATCACATCAGAGTATGGTAATAATGTATGCTTTTTTGCAACTTATTGGATATAAAATTCAGAGCTCCGATATTATCAAGAGGATGTAAGATAAAAACTAGGCAGCATATTTAGGGGCTTCCCTGTGCTTGAGAATCTTTTGCTCGAGCTCATCTTTCTTAGCCCCAACCACTCTCTCTACTTCCTTGCCTTGCTTCAGTAGCAAAAATGTCGGCATAGCTTCAACTCCGAACTCTTGTGCTACATCCTGTTACAGAACCAAAGAAACAAAATCAACCACTTCTTCAAGCATATAGTTGGGTAATGGTCAAAAACACACCTCAACTATCAACTTTTTTCGCGAGTTTCACACCCTCAACTATCACCTGTACCTGCCTGAACCATCATCTATGTATTAGTAACACACCTCAACTAACGATGGTGATAGTTCAGGTAGAAAAAAGGAACAACCGATAGTTAGAGGTATGTTACTAATATAGTGATAGTTCAGGGAAAAGAGTACAACTGATAGTTGAGATATGAAACTCGCGAATAAGTGTGTTTTCATAATTAAATCAAACTTTTAACTCAATTGGTGTGAATTATCACTAATCCTGCTATTTTTTCGGTAATTATAATGTTCTGGCTTAGTAGAACTATATAAATAAAAAAGTTTATGACAAGTTTCCAAATTGAAATTTTGGCGTACGTACCTTGAGCTCATCGACGTCAATTTTGACGAAGTCAACGTCGGGATACTTAGAAGACATGGCGTTAATAGCCGGTTCCATGAACTTGCAAGGTCCACACCATGCAGCCGCAAAATCCACAACTATCTGGCAATTAGAACAAGAAAAGTCAGATCTCTCAAAATGTTAACCCTAAAGTTTTGCAAAAGCGAATAGATAAGAGAGTTAATACGAGTTTATTTAATTGCTTGGAGGAGTTGAAGTGAAGTTGCCAGCGATTGGAGGAATGAAAAGCAATCACACGTGACGGCGATCCTGACTCTTCCGTTGCCGCCTGCGCCTCACCACCGCCTAGAAAACTCGAAAGATACGATCCCATTCTTCTCTCTTTCGCTCTCTTCTTACGCAAAGTATAGTCAAAATAGGGAAGAAACTATTGAGCCTAGTAATATATACGCAGATGGGATTTTTTTGTTTTAGCTTAGTTGTCATTGACCTATTGGTCTTTTTAATAAACAATTAGGTGTCCTTGTTTTTTCTATTGTCAAAAGTGCTATACTTGAGTGCATTAATCAATTCAACTATGTATTCAAACATTAATTTATTTATTTCTCCAGTATAATTTACTTTGGAAAGAAATATGGATATATTTTAAATTTTTTTTTTTTTGAGAAAAAAAAACAGTAATGGAAGAAATAATTGTTTAATTTTTCAAATAATTACGACATCTTTTTTTATAGGGAAAAGAGTCAAAAATGTTCCTCTACTTGAGGAAAGGGGCTAAAAATATTCTCCAAACTAAATTTGGGTCAAAAAAATACTCCTCCCGTCATTAAAGTTTTCAAATATACCCCTATCTTAGCAAAAATCCGCAACATAACCCGATTTCATTTTCAAACCCGCTCTATTTAAAACCGACTCAACTACATAAAAAACCCATAGGTGACTAACATGTTCCCGAGTCCTACATCTGAAGCCACTAGACAGTAGACACAGGAGCGGGTAACCCATATTTCTTTTTTATTTAGTTGGATCGATTTTAAATGGAACAGATTTAAAAATGAAATCGGATTATATTACGGATTTCCATTAACACAGGGATATATTTGAAAACTTTAATGACGGGAGGGTATTTTTGACCCAAAATTAGTTCGAAAGATATTTTTAGCTCTTTTAGCAAAGTAGATGGACATGTTTGACCCTTTTCCTTTTTTTTTTTTAAAGACTGAAGTACTAAAAGTATCAAGGAGATTTCACATTTTGTCTTTATTCGATTTTATTACTTAAGTAGAAGTAAAATAAAACAAGAAACTTTAGAAAAAACAATTTCTTTAATATATGTCAGGCCATTTTCAATGGGTAATAGTGATGTAGTAGTATTTCCTCCCTCCCAAAATGCACATGCTAGAGCCTACAGTATCAACCGCTTCTCTTCAACGAATCGTTAAAATAAAATACAGCAAAATATTCAATGAAGGAATAGTTTCATATAATTACTTCAGGAAACTTTGCCGGTGAAAACCTAGATACTAGTAAAACCAAGAAGAGCCATCATTTATACAGCTAAACATGCAACTATTATCCTTATGAACTTATTCCTTTGCATACAGTTTGCTCAAGTCTCAGCTTCTTGCATAAGCTTTAAATAACTAAACCGGTCCTACAAAAATCTTTCAGTATTCAAGCTTCGACTGAACTTCAGCACCAATATAGCTTAACAACTTGATGTAGAATCTGCATTCTTCTGCTGCCCCAAAGAACTGAAGAAATAAAGACATTATATGAAAAGACAAGGCATTCTCTCCTTCAGAACTAAAGGAAAAGACTCATTGCACGGAAGCAGGGATTAAACTTCAGCATCCTGTTTGGTCTTAGCCTTCACCCAGCTACACAAGCATTCAGGACAGATGAAAAAGTTGCTATCCCCAAGAACTAAGGGGATTTGGCCATTTTACCAGTTCAACCAGAAAGGCCATTCACAGATTTTTCATGGAAATGGAACAGGTACTCCTTGCTTCTTGTTCACAATTGCCATTGCCAAATATCTGGTGCCCATCCCAATAGGAGCCTTCTCCTCAGGACCCTCCCAGAATGGGGCCTCGCCTTCACCCACCAAGCGCCAGTAACCTGTTCTTAAAGAATCAGCTTGTTCATCTGTGCAATTCTCCATCAATGCCTCAACCCGGAAATTTATTCCAAGTGACCCAAGAAACTGAGACTGAGTCATTGGGCCATGCACAGCCACGTCATCTACGAAGTTGATCATTTGAACAATTAAATTAACATTAAGCATCTACTAGTAAAAGTTAACCTTGGGAATATAGAAGAGAACTTGAAGAGATTGGAGCTAAGCAGATTCTAATGCAACGTACCTGAAGCTTCCTCGGCAGAGTGCCTGATTGCAGCAAAGTCAACATAAGCACTAAGATCAGCACTTCCAGGATTATCCATTATATCAACAAATTTATGCTTTCGGATAGCCTGTATGATAGAAATAGGAGAATAAGCATCACAATCAACTGATAAATAGGAATGAAAACATTAAGATTCTTCATCATCTTCTTAACCTAAATGAAACCTCTTAATTCATCTCTAGCGATGAAAAACGATTAACGACTCAGTCACCAAAATTTAATATGGCAATCGTGAATAGGTATAGCTCCCAATAACAGCTATTGTTATTTTGGGTTGTACTAACAGCACGGAAACTAGCTTCCTTCGTACCAAATCAAATAGTGTGCTTATCTGCAGTCAATTTTAAGAAACTTTCAGGTTTATTTTGTCTTTTGGAAGTAAAACTTAGATAGATACTGCATAAATAATACTTTGTCTCAATATATGTGGCATACTATCTTTTTTATTTTATCCCCCAAAGAATGTCATATTTCTGTCTAAAAACAATTTTAACTTTAAAATTCTCATTTTACCCCTAATGAGATGATTTATAGCCATACAAACATCCAAGGATTGTTTCCGATCACAACTTTCAAAAGTCTTCCATCCTTTCTTAAACTCCTTGTCCGTACAACAGTGCCACATAAATTGGAACGGGGGGATTACACGTTAGTGAAATTTTTAGCACTTCAAAGTTATTTCCATCTCAAACTATATATGTTTTCTAATTGAGAGTTGGAAACATCCCAACATGACGACACACTTACAAAGCAGTGACAATATACAAACTTCCTCATGATATTCACAAACTTTCAGGAACTTTAAATCATATTTACTTCATCAAACCAGCTTTACAAGAAAGTAATTTTGTCCTTTATGTACGGCGAGAACAAGGGAAAAGTTCTCTCCGGTTCAGCAAAGGTCCGTTTAACATTGGTTCGTGAAAGGGAACCTCGGAAATGTCTGAGGCGGTAAGTCTGTGATGCGTCACCCGAGGTGTATACGAAGGGATAAGTCCAAATCAACGAGAGGTTATCTTCCCCTGATTCATCGCCGAGGATCAAGCCACCAACGAACGTGTCCGACAATATCGGAACCACTTTATCCACGTGATGGTTCGTGTATCCTAGTTCTAGAAGGGTACTTCCACTATTTAAACGCATGTATCAGCTCCATTAGAGGGCATCAGAATCATCTTACGAGTACATCAGTTACTAATAAGAAACTCAAGCCTTTTTGTTCTATCGTTTTTCATTTAGTTCGTTCACAGTCCGCTCCAAGCATTCCGAGGGAGGAACTCCACCGATCGGACCCATTAAGCACAGTCCGATCAAGGACCCCCACCCCGTCAGATCTGCCATCTCAATAATCAGGATTATTTACTTTGATTTTCATAGTTCTGTCGTTAATTTTTGCTTGTTAGTTCTTTTATTATACAAGTTCCTAGCCGCGTATCCTTTAAACCGCGTACAGCTCTCTGAGGGTAAATATCCTTCCTCTACTACCCAAATCACATACAAGTCAAATTAACTGCTCAATTTCATGCCAAATATATTTGTAATAAAACAGAATAAAGTTAGTTCCCTTATCCCTAATTGCATGCCATAGTTAGACTTTGCCCGATTACTATATAAGAGTTCAAAATTCATAATGTTAAGGTCCTTAAGGATACTTGTGTGCCACATAACAGGTTCAAAATCTTCTTTGATGTATTGCAGGATAGGTCAGATGGAGCGACATAGACACTGATGATTTATGTAGCCCCCACTTGCTTGGGATTGAAGTGTAATTATGATGTGTACTGCAGGATAACTCAAAAAGGAAAGTGAAATTCAATTTGGATGAAAGAAGCAAATCTTAAGAAAGAATAGTTTGTTTGCCTCCTAAGCTGAAATGTAACATTGAATTTAGAAAGGTGGACAACTTAAGAAGTTGTGCCAAAACATCGAAAGGTCATTGAAAATAACTATTCAAGTAATCATAAGATCTTTGACATACTCGCATTTATTAGACACTATGCACCATAGATCACACTTTTTCAACCAGTTTCTTGTTCCAAGCACTGTTCCCACGTTCTATGAAAATGCGGCAAGGCAGAAGCAAATGGATCTGGCTAGCCAAGACCAATGAAGTAGGAAAGAGTAATTTTAGTATTGCAACTGACCTGAAGACTGTCTGAGACTATTCCATTTAGACCATAATCAATAACGAGAGCCCCACCACCATCTGAGCCAATTCTTTTAGCAATTTCTTGAGTCAAATCCATTGCTTTGGGGCAAACCTCAACTTGTTCAAGCTTGCCTATTTCTTCATTCTCAGCCCATTTGAAGCGCTTCAGAAGATACAGAGTTGCAGGGGTTGGCTGTTTAGATAAAACGAACTGAAACCTATCCGACAAAGTACAAAAGGAAGTTATAAAGGGGCAATATTACAAGAAATTAATGTAGGGAGAGACAAATGATAGACTAGCTTGAGACCTTACATTGAATTTTCAGCAACATCAACCATTTTCTCACACCAGCCTCGAGATGCTCTCTGCAGGTATACAAAGAAATCAAGCTGACGCTCACGACACTAAATACATGCCAAGCCAGATAGGAAAAGATCCATGATTTAAACATTCACAGGCACAAAATTAAGATTCGAAAGAACCACTTACCAAGATGATGCCAATAATACTAATAATGCTCACTATACTAATAAGACTATATGGATACATTCTTTCATTTAAATTTACTTATTTTATCATTATTTTTTTTATTTTTTTTGGTGTGTGGTGGGGTTTTTTTTTTTTTGTGGGTGGGTGGGTGGGGGGGGGGGGTGTAATTCCGTATGGCACAAAATTAAGACTCCAAAAAGATCAAATATTTTCGTTGTATTTCCATCTCCAGGATATTCTTAAGTTGTTTCTTAGTTGGAAAGAACCACATATCAATTTTCCACTGTAACTGTATTTCCATCTCCATGATATTCTCTGGTAGTTTCATAGTTTAAATAATTGACGAAAGTAGATAATTTGCAGTAAAATGTTTAATTGGAAACTGTTGGGCAGAAATGGTTTAGCAAATGCTATCATACATAAAATAGAGGTTATACAAAC
Organism: Lycium barbarum; assembly: GCF_019175385.1. Lineage (NCBI taxonomy): Eukaryota > Viridiplantae > Streptophyta > Magnoliopsida > Solanales > Solanaceae > Lycium > Lycium barbarum. The sequence goes on along the minus strand of NC_083348.1, from coordinate 102,980,917 downwards.
GAACCTGAAATTGATGAACAGGTAACGCATCGTAAAATTCATGGGCAATGATGATTGTAGGTACTGAGAAGTCAAAGAAAAGAAAATGTAAGAAAACCTATATATAGATGATAATACAATTTTCCACTGAAGCTTCAAGATCAAATAGAAAAAATCAATAGTATGTCTGTATGAGTCCATGAAACATTTGAACTGGTTTACACTTCAAAGAACATTTAACTATTAAAAGTAGCAGGTAATAATTTCTTACTTCCTGCCGGAACCTGATCCAGGGTGGCATGCCATGATACACTGGTCCCAGTCAACCTGCTAATAATTTGTTCCTCTGCATCTCCATCTTCGTTATTCTTGTTTATACACTTCAAGTTCTGATATTGGAGTTTCTGTAGAGTTGGACTACATTCAACCATGTGTACGTGCAGAGAGTCTGTGAAGTTCCTAAATTTTGATGCACCCTGTGGTTCAGAAAATTACAAGTGCATTTTAGGCATATCAGAACTAGATCAAATACTTTAAGAATCAATATAAGAAACTTAAGAATATGCAAGTTAGAGAGGATGCAGATCAACGGGACTGTACTCGTAGAAGATCAGCTAAGAGAGTTCCTCGTCCTGGTCCCAGCTCTACAAGATTTAATTTTTTTGGTTGCCCCATTTGCTCCCAAAGACACATTGCCCAAACACCAACCATCTAAAGAAAACGAAAATCAGGAAATCAAACAAAAACCTGGTGTTAAATTGGTTATTCTTTTGTTTCTGAAACTCAATCAATGATGAAGGAAGAAAACCAAGAAGAAAAACCCCACTGTAAATAAACTACCTCTCCAAACATCTGGCTTACTTCAGGAGACGTAATAAAATCACCTTCTGCACCAAACACATCGCGATTAATATAGAACCCTGCCTTTGGGTTCGTCAAGACTTCCTCCATATATTCGGCAACTGAGATGGGCCCGCCTCTGAACTGAAAAACTTAACCGGCTTGAGATACTGAATCTCACTATTAGGGGGGGGGGGGGGGGGGGAACAAAAGATACAGAGTTTTCCACTTCACCATTCCATATATGCATTCAACAGCTGAGAAAATTTAGATTAATGATCTTTCACGCAAATGAAAATAGTAGTATATCTTCTACAGTTTTTACTTTTTAGCCACCAAGAAATGGTTTCACCAGCAATTAAATTTTACCCCATACCAATCAGGGATTATGGCCAATATGCTGGCGTAGACTAGCAAGGGATTGAGGTGCTAGTTGTTGATTGATTCATATATACCAACAACAACAACATACCCAGTGTAATCCCACAAGTGGGGTCTGGGGAGGGTAGGTGTGTACACAGACCTTACTCCTACCTCGTGGAGGTAGAGAGACTGTTTCCGAAAGACCTTCGGCTCAAGTGCAGCAAATCAAAGTGGTTATGGAAAAGGAAATACGGCAGTGAAGAAAATATGGCAACTAATAAGGATAGCAGTACAAAGCATTCAGAAGAAGGAACAGTAACAACAGCGAAATAATGTGATAACCGAACTGAGTCATATATATATATATATATATATATATCACACAAGGATTAAACCTGATTGATACATTGCTAGAAAAAGGAAGAGAAATTCTACATCTTCGCTAAATTCAATCTAAAACGGCAGAATAAAGCACGGAAAGGCAAATGCACACACAAGACATGCTCAAGTCGGGAAGGGGCGGAAATTTAAAACCTTGATAATGCTTTTAAGATGCTTAACAAGCTCGGAATCCGAAGACGGTTCATGTGAATGCTCTGCAGTTTAAAAGGCAATTATCAAAAATTAAAAATCCAGCAGAATAACAGGACAAAGAGTAGGAAATAGTACTCCCTCAGTTCACTTTTACTTTTACTTGTCACATTTAGCTTCTCCAGAGTCCATCGACTTTACCAACATTTTAAGATGTATTTTTTTCATCATATTACTATGAGAAAAATTGCAATTTATAGCATTCAAATATCTAAATTTTAATTATAAGTAATTGAATTAATGAAAATTAGTGGAATTGACTCCAACAGGACAAGTAAAAGTGAAGGGAGGGTGTGTAGAGGTAGAAAGAGGAAGTACGAGGAGGATTATATAAGCCGGATCGGTCGACTGAGATTGCTGCAGAGACGGGAGTTTTGGTGTCCTCCAAGTGTTCGACAGAAGTACTGTGAGGGGATTGGGAAGTTGAAGTAGAAGAACATGGTCGACACCATGATGAGAGTGTGGCGGAAGCACCACACAGTGAACGACGCTGAGTTGAAGCCTGCAACACTAATCTTCTCAGCATTTCGACGAGCTCCACTCTGGTAAATTGGACCGCCTCCAATTTTTCTATACTCCGATTCGGAAGAAGACGGAATTATTTATATTTTATGTTTGACAGCCGTCTTAGCATGGATGGGGATGTAGCTCAGATGGTAGAGCGCTCGCTTAGCATGCGAGAGGTACGGGGATCGATACCCCGCATCTCCATCTCTTTTTGAGACTGATTTTTTTCTGTAGCATTTATAGAGGTTGTACATGTCTCACCAACTTGTGCTTTGTGTGTACAGTGTACACAATAGCCTAAAGAATAGTGTACACAATAGCCTAAAGAATAAGCAATAACCCAACAAATGAAACATTGCTCAAAAGTATTGAACAAGAATTAGGACCCTGGCCATGAGAATTGTTCACTTTTTTCATGTTCAGTCATAAGTATTTGAAATTTAAAAAATAATCAAAATCTTGTTTTTCACTTTTTTCCATTTTCTGTTTTGGACCATTACTTTTGTTTTTCTCTTTTCAATTTTTACTCTAAAAGTTTTTCTCTTTTCAATTTTTACCCTAAAAGTTTTTCTCTTTTCAATTGTTGCAAAGTACAAATTACCAAGAAACTTCAATTCGAGACTTATAAAAATCGTCTATTGATATTTTAGTCATGTCAGATCCTGCTTATTATAATTTCTTTATCGCCACATTATTGAGTTCGTTGTTCCCTAGCATAAGATCCTTTTTTCCAACAAACTACTGCATAACTCAAAAAAGATTGATAAACGTCAATAAAAGAGGATTTGTAGCCATCACAAGTGGATAATGGAAATACCAAAAAGATACACACTATATAGTTGAAGACAAATAACTCAAAATATAAAGGAAAAATTTACACTAACTTTATTTCTTAAAATATAAAACTCGCATGTTTTTTTAAAAGTTAAACTTGTACGGAAAATAATATGTGTTATCTGTGTAATTACATTTCAATGTGGAAAGAATATGTCTTTAATGTGGAAAAAGGTATGATATTTAAGAATATTTGAATTTGAATAGAAAGATAAAACTAACTAAATCTTAATTTAAATTAAAAGATAATACATTTGAATTGAGATAAAAGCATTTTAGACTTGAAAAAGTGGCTCAATAAAAAATATTGTTTGATTCCTTTACCGCTTTTTGACCGGATCATATTTGATTGGTATAAAACATGAGTGTGGTTAAATGGGTTTGATGAGTTAAATAGGTCTATTATTAAAAAATAAAAAAAATTGGCTTTATTGACATGGCATGCCAACTAGAAGAGAATGAGGCTTTTGAAGTGTTTTGTATATTTTGAGAAAAATAGTAATAGTTGAGTGATTTTGTTATCCTAAAAAAAATAAAGATGATATCCGGAGCAATTCCCAATTTTAGGTGATCATCTAGGGAATTAACTCCCATTTAAATAAGGTATAAGATACTGTTGAAAAAAACAAAGAGGGGTAAGATAAACTTCAATTTTTGTTCGCATCTGTCACAGAAATATGCAATCACAATTATATATTAGGAGAAATTAAAAGAATATGACATGATAGACAAACAAAAGGGCTTCTATCCTTGAAAATTTTCAGAAAGAGGCTTTGGTCCTTGAAAATCCTCAAACGGCTTGGGTCTCTCAAAATAATTTTTCAACCTGTCACTCCATCGAATTCATCGGCATCCATACATGCCAAACAATTGAAATATTATATTAATCAGTTCTTCTTGGATCCCGATGTCATTTTCACCACAAAAGCATATAAGTATAAAATATTGGCTAGGTTGGTAGGCCACCTGTCTTGCTCCCGTCGTAAAATCAAATAGAAATAAGCATCCAAATCAAATGATATATTCCCAATAGTGCTAGTAGAAATGACGCCAGACCAATAATAATCTCCAAAACTGGCTTTTAAATGGGAAAAAAACCTCAAAGTGAAATCTCAAAAGTAGTACAATGGGAGAACTCATTACCAGTTTCGCAAAAGGGTGTGTAAGAAGGTATGAACTCGGGAAAAGAAGACATTGGTTCTAGCGACCATCTAGAGTCATTTTTACAGTCCAAACACCATAATCGCCACAGAACGAGCATCATTCCAATTGGGCTAGTGACTCCTATGGCTAAAGCCAATCCATATATTGCCTTTGTTAACAGCTTTGGTATCAATTTCACCCATAATGCTGAAAAGAAACTTTGGACACCACTTTTGTTGGAGCAGCGCAGTTGCCTTGCCAAAATTGTTTACACTCGCCTTCACAGTGGTCTGCTGATCCAACTGATGCTGAATGCCAGCAGTTATGGTATTCTCTTTGGTGGACAAGCTATGGGCCACCTCCGCTCCAACAATAGTATTGGTCAGAGGGCTGAGCGCGTGGTAGTATGATGAACTGAGTGTTTCCCTTGTCATTCCTGGTTTGTCAACCAATACATGCACAATTTAAATAAAAAGCTAATGCTGAACTGAATTAGAGCCCGTTTGGATTGGCTTATAAGTTGCTTATAAGCTGTTTTCAGCTTTTTTGAGTGTTTGGCTAGCCAGCTTAAAGTCATTTTGTGCTTAAAATAAGCTCAAAAAATAATTGGGCCTATTTGACTTAGCTTATCTAAAGCAGCTCATAAGCTGAAAACAGCTTATAAGCAAAAAAAAAAAAAGTTAGACTACCCCAACTTATTTTTATAGCTAGACATAAGCCCATCCAAACAGGCTCTTAAGCATTCAAATAAAATCATTCCAACGGAGCAGCCAAAGATTACACCTTGTCAATAATACTGCAACAATTTCACAACAGCACACAATTTTCTAAGAGCACAAAAAGCATGGGAACTGGGTTGATTAGCTACTACAAGTTCCTAACATAGCTTGCAGTCAATATATGCTCAATTTCAAGCAAGATATACTTTTTTTTATGAAGTAATTGATTTCATTAAAGGCAACATGCAGGTGCAAAATGATAATGAGTACACTCTCAGTAGCTTTGATGCTGATCTTTTGGATTTCAATACATGTTATTAGGAGTACCTTTCTCGGGGGGGAAAAAAAAACAATGATGAGTACAAAATATAATGAGAACAAAGATGGTGTAAGTTCCTATAAAAGTTTACTGAGATAGATCCAGGGAGCTAACAAAACTCAAAAATTGCTCAGGGGAATTAACATGGGTATAGTTACATCAACTAAAAGAAAAGTTTCAAGGAAGATATCATTACAGTAATGGATGCAACTTACAGATGCAAAGAAGCAATGAGGTCAGCATTTGTGAAACTCAAGCCAGCGTTGCATTTGGAGACTGTTCCCAACTTGGTGTCAAAGGACACATCAGTTCCAAGAGAAAGAACATTAGTTCCCACTAGACCAGAGAAGCTAACAATGGGGTTCTCTGTCAATCCAATATTGGTGCTTATCCCAGCAAAGTCATGTAAATATTGAAGTTCCAACTGTCATGACCACTACAAAACATCAATAACAAGGAGCAGTGATTTTCTTTGAAACATTTTCTTCTTTCAATGTAACTATTCGATAGCATTGACAAAAAATGATACAGCTTCTTACCTCTGACCTTTGGTGAGGACCTCTGAAGCTAAAAATTGTTTTCAACCCAGGAGCAGCTTCATCAATTGTAATGGTTGTCATAAGCTAACATTGATTACATAGTTATGTCAGATTAAGTTCATTGTATAAGACAAAGAAGAAAAAAATGAAGCTAAACAAATACCATAAGAGCAAATAATAAACGCTACAAACATAAACATGGAATTATAAATCAGAAAAGGGTTGTGAGCTCACAAATATATGAGTATTATCAAATAACGAGTCTAAAGATGGATTTCCAAAGCTGAAGTGCCGAAATGAGAATAGCTCCATCCAAAAGTGAGATGACAAAATAAGCAGTGAAATAGAGGAGAGAATTGCAGTACTCACATTGGAGCTTGTGCCTACTTTGATGTCAGTTGTAATGTTATTGTTCTTCAATTGAGTGCTGATATCAGCACTAAACCGCTCATCCTTCTTCGATCCTGATAAAGTGATAGGCTACCAGAACAAAGAAATTGTTCAGAAGGTGAACATCATAGAACAAGAAAATATCTCAAAACACCTATTCGAGCTAATACACAATAAATATGCAGATATTCAGATTATAACTAAAGCGACTAAAAGTTTACATAAAAGTATAGTTTCTCAAACATAACGAGCATTAGCGTGAGGAAAAGTTGAGAGAACGCCTAAAAGATGATTAGATGCAACGGACATAGAGGCCACCAACAAAGGGTGAAAAGTTCTAGTAACAATACCAACATAAACAGGTATCTCGACTTCCAAAAATCATTATTATCCAGATACTGCTTTACTTGAGCCAGGGGTCTACGGAAACAGTATCTCTATCTTCACAAGGTAGGGGTAAGGCTGCGTACACACCACCCTTCTCATAACTCACTTGTGAGATTACACTGGGTATGTTGTTGTTTGTTGCTATCCAGATACCGCAAACACAATATGTACAAGTATATACAATTTTTTTTATCTGAAACGAATCGTAGTTAACAGTAAAAGTAAAGGTCAACGAGTCAACTTTCAATCACACAATGACACGGATACACATAAAGAACATAACTCCAGCTAAATCAAGCGTAATATATACTCCCTCCGTCCCTATTTACGTGACACTTTTTTCTTTTCGAGAGTCAATTTGACTAACCTATGAAGCTAAATTGGATTGGATTAACTCAATATTTTAACATTAAAATTTATATTTATGAAAACTACATAAGGTACTTTAAGTTGCAACTTTTCTCATATCATTTTGGTGAAAAAATAATTCTTTAAAATGTTGGTCAAAGTTTATGCAGTTTGAATCTCGAGAAGCGAAAAGTGCCACATAAATTGGGTACAAAGGAATGAAAGAGATACTCACAACTCCGGTGGCAGAGTAGCAAATAATTGTTAACTTCTCCTCTGGCTGGTAGTCCTTAAACAGAAGATCTAATTTCAATGCAACATAACAATATTACCAACCAAAAACAAAAGCATCACAATTTACGTTCCAAACAACAAAAATAAATTTAAAGGAAACAAGAGTCTCTTTCCTCTGTTCTATCACATTTGCACATAACGGTAACGTCCATAGTAGAAATACATATCCATACACGTACAAATAGTGGCGGAGCCAGGAATTTGGCAAAGGGTGTGCAAATTTTCTTCCCACTTGTGTTAAGGGTGTGCAAAATTAAATATATACTCATAGTAGTTAACATTTAACCTATGTACACCGCGTAATTTTCCAACAAAGGGGGTGTACCTGACCACCCTTGGCCCCCATGCGTACAATATTATCTCTGTCTCATAGTCCTTGTACAGAACAGCTGATTTCAGTGCAAAACAACAATATTACCATTTACCAACCAAAAAAATAAAAACATAGCAACTTAGAATTCTTGTTTGTGCTATCACATTCGCCAGAACGAAAACGTCCATACTCGAAACACACATACATATACACATATTATCATGCAAAAAGTTTAGTAAAAAAAAAATAGAAATTTATGAGAGGTACCTCGAGCCTTCTTGCCAATGTCACTGTAAAAACCAGGTCCCTTTCCCATTGTTGAAGTTAAAATCAAAGATTAAAATGTTAGCTAAGAAAAAACCGAAGAAATGCAGAGCTCTGTAAAGCTTTGTAGCTGTGAAGTAGCAGTGAGCCAGTGACAGGTAGGGGGGTTGTACATAAAAATGGTGAACAGTGTACTATTATGTGGTTCGATTGATCTGGACCGTAGATCTAAACCTTGTAAGCTTTAGCTCATTTCGGACCGTTGATTATCCTGTTATTCGGGTGTTAATGGACACGTGGCTCGTGAATGTTAAATGGTGCGCTGACATAGGGTGGGGCCGGCTGCACACTAGTTTAGGATTTAAATCATTAGGCAACAATATAGTAGGAAGGAAGGAAAAATAAGTTATCCCAAGATAAGTTATTCCGATATATAGAAGAAACCTCTTCTTTTTAGAAATTATCCAATATATAATACTTTTAGTCTAATATATCAAACAGTCAATAAAAAATAACTCCAGAATAACTAATCCCAGCATAATTTATCCCAACGTAATTAATCGCAGCATAACTTATCCCAGCGTAATTTGTTTTGAACCAAACGACCCCTAAGATTATGATCATTTTCTACATGCCTTATAAATTAGTTGTATTTATTGTAGCATGACTTAGTACTTTTAGATTATGACAATTTTATTTTATGCAATTTCATTAATTTTTTTCGTTGAATATTTTAGTACAATGTCATCTCTCATCACGTTTTGTGTTATTTTCTTAATAAATATCTTAATTAGATAGTCGTATCTTATTAGGACTAAAGAAATATTTGAAGTACAAGTTATATGTTTTGTATGAAAACTTTACCGGAAAAAACCCGAAAAACTCGAGCAACCCAAAAAAATCGAGAAAACCCGAGGTTGAAAAACTCGACTTTTGTTAGTTTGGTTTGGTGTATAGATTTAAAAACCCGATACAATTGGTTTGATTTGGTCTTTAAAAAATCTGAACCAACCCGGTTCATGTACACCCCTAGTTGAGAGTTTATAGAGTTTATAGAAGTGGTGTTGGGCTCTACCTTCAGCGTGTATGGTCTCAACGTCTGGCAATGAGGATTACTCACATTTTGTCAGAAATATTTTTCACTTTACGGAAAAGGGTCAAAAATATTCCTGAACTATCCGAAATAGACCACATATGTTCTCTGTTTGCATTTGATACCAAATATACCCTCGTTGTCACTCCAATGGACCACATATACCCCTCATGTTAACAGACTCGCTTGGATGCGGGGCAGTCCCACGTGTAAAAAAACCTCCACATGGTCATCCAAATAGGCAATTAACCCGACCTAACCGACCCACCTTGGCGTCTAATTGAAGGGGTAAATTATTTACCCCTCATTTCACACTTCTGCACCCAACTCCAAATTAGAACCTTAATTTTTAAATTCATCTTTCCCATTGATTCTCCAAGCAATGTCGGAAGGCTCCATCAATTCGTTTGAAAGTCGAAATGCCAAAAATGTAATTGTGGACTGAATGCGCTAAACTTGATAGCTTGGACTGATCCCAATGTTGGGAGAAGGTTTTGGAAATGTCCAAGACCCAAAGTAAGTTGTACATTAAATGAATTTATAGAGCCTTCCGACATTGCTTGGAGAATCAATGGGGAAGATGGATTTGAAAATTAGGGTTCTAATTTTGAGTTGGGTGTAGAAGTGTGAAATGGGGGGTAAATTAATTTTATCCCTTTAATTAGACGCCTAGGTGGGTCGGGTTAATTGCCTATGTGGATGGCCGTGTGGAGGTTTTTTTACACGTGGGACTGCCCCCTTAGCATCCAAGTGAGTCCGTTAACATGAGGGGTGTATGTGGTCCCCTAGAGTGACGGTAAAGATATATTTGGTACCAAATGCAAACGGAGGGTATATGTCTATTTTGGATAGTTCAGGAGTATTTTTGACCCTTTTCCGTTCACTTTATTTGAAATCAGCTTTTGGCCATTTCATTTTGGAATTTGTAAAACCTTGTTCTAACTTTTCTTCCTGTTGAATAATGTTGCCATTAAGCTAGAAGAGTATTTTGGTCATTACATAGTCTTAAGTTTGTTAGTTAGTTTGTTAATGGTTCATAACTATAAATAGGACCATTAAGTGTAATTTGGCATAAGTTGATTAACGGCTATATTTTCCTTCTCTCTTCCTCTTTCCTCTTCTTCTCCAATGTACATCTCTTTGATCCAATTAGGGTTCATTACTTGAATTCATTGATTACTTCAGTTCCCTTTTATAAATTTGACTCTAGTTATACCAGTCACCAAATTGTTGCTTGATCTACCACTCATTACCTAATATTCTAAACTTCATAGATAAAAAATTGGCACTCTTTAGGAGTTGATCAATTTGAAAAAAATAATAAGCATTAGAGTTAATGAATGCGATTTTTATATATTGCATAAAATAATAAGGATTATAGTTAACGAATGTGATTTGGATAGAGGAAGAAAATAATAAGGAAGGTAAATTCAGGTAAATTAGTCAAGTTGGATGATTTTGCTAGTTTTTAAGAATTGGGGTATAAATCATATTTCATACTTTTACGAAAAATACATTTAAACAACTATTTACAAAAACTATAACCAGACACAATTCCATCTTCAATTCCAATTTGAAAAGTTCCAAACAAAATGAAAAATTTATTTGGTTTCTATGGCCAAACGCTTACTTAATTAAATGAGGTAGTCTAGTCTTTATGTGTTTCAGTTTCACTTTCACTCCAATAATTATGACTTTTTGGGTTCGTTTGGTTTGAAGAAAAGTTATGATGGATAAGTTATATTGGAATCAATTATACCGGGATTAGTTATGCTGGATAAGCTATTCTGGTAGTATTTTTTATTGATTGTTTGGTTCGTTGTATTAAAAGTAATATACATTGCATAATTTCTAAGAAAAAGTTGTTTGTTTATTAAAAATATCCTCTACCTTATGTAGTAGAAAAAGGATTTGAGGGGCCTCAGAGTTATTTTTGTCATTTTCGTTGTTTTATCCCGGGATAACTAATCGTGAGATTGCTATTCCACCCTCTGATAGGAATAACTAATCCCAGCACTATTTTTAATCTTCGGATAACTTATCCCAGAATTAGTAACTAAACAAGAAATATAGTGGTATTAAATTTTTATCCTTATCCATCATACCAAACAGACCCCTTAGCAAATTCTTACCACCTTCCACTTATCAACACATAGGTCTGTGCCTTGTATCATTAATTCAAATTGGTTTCGTGCTTCGATTTCTTATTTCAGTAATGTCAAAACTCAAAAACGCAAAGCAATTTTGAACTATACTAAGTTTGATTTGGTCTAATTTTTGTACTTTTTTTTTTTAAATTTTGATTATATTGACATTCGTTATAATAATAATAATCACATTTCAGTCTCAAATAAATAGGGATAGTTATACAAATCCTTTGATCATGTTACTCCATATAAATTCATCTTAAGCAATTATTTATATCAATATTGAACACATCAATCTGTAAAACATTCAACAACACTTAAAAAAGTGTATGTCATAAAGTAAAAGTGATCAATAGCGATCATTTCAAATAATTTAATATCTACCTTGTTTCCCTAACGCACTATAGTCTCACATCTACTGACATGTCATCGGGTGGTCTTTGTAGGACATGACCAATCCATCTCAAATGATCTTTCTCTTATTTTATCTTCGATATGTGCTACTTGAACCTTCTTGTGAATGTTATCATATCTAATTTTGTCTAGTTTTTGTATGATTACATATTCATTTTAACATCTGCATCTTAACAACGCTCATTTTGTGAAATATGTTAAATTTTGGTGGTTCAGAATAGAGGTGTAAATGGTACGATTCGGTTGGTTATTTTATAAAATTTATACCATATCAAATTTTCGGATTTATTTTATATAACCAAAATTAGACTTTTCAAAACTGTATTATTACCATCATTTCGATTTCTCTTTAGTATCGATACAGTTTGGTTAATTTTCGATATTATTTTGTTAAAACGTCATGTTTGAGTCACAATTAGAGATTAACCATGATAACATGCATATTTCCATAGGACTTTGACAATAACTCTCTAAATTTTTATACTGTTTGAAAAGTGATGAGCAACAGAACTTGAAAGACAACAAGAATAGAGATGCATTCACTATTTTACGATAGTGTAAAACAGAACTAAGCAAAGACAAAAAGTCTAAATCACACGAGTGAAAAGGAATTAACCAGGATGAGACTCAAGAATTGGGTCTACTAAAATTAGGTTTCCAATAAGAGAAATTTAAGTTATACGTGTTTAAAAGTTATCCAGTACCTTGTAGTTTACTACACGTATTGTTGTAAATATCTTTTAGCTTATTACTCAAGATGCTAGAACAAATTTGGCTCAAACAGGAGCAACATAATAGGTTTCGGAGTTGAGATGGGTGTTAATTAACGTTTCCATTATCTTTAAACTTATATAAAAAAATATATTCTCATATAGATTAATTATTCGGCTGTACGGTATATTTTTATAAAATTAAACGCTACTTAATTATTCGGTACAATTATAGAGGATTTTTTTTCATAATTCTTAATAATAATCTATTAAGTTTGTTAAATACAATAACAACATTTCTAATTGCGGATCTAGGATTTTCTCTGGGAGTTCGAAAAATAAAAACGCAGTGTCGAGATTTAAACTTGGAACCTCAAGATGAATTTTGAACCGCCTAAACCAACCCCTACTTTTGTGTTCAGGGTGTTCAAAATCTCTCTCTCTCTCTCTCTCTCTCTCTCTCTCTCTCTCTCTATATATATATATATATATATATATATATATAAAAAAAAAAACATAAAAAATACCGTAATATTTTGTCAAGAGTGTTCGGGTTAACACCCTTACTGGGTTGTTGATCCACCCCTGAACATGTCCATGTCCGTTATAATTTTACAAGTGGAGTCTGGAGATATGATAGAATATATGCAGAACTTAATCTCACCTTTATTAAATATTGGACAAATGCCTTTTTAAAATATTCTAATAAAGTTAAAAGATCAAAATTATTTAGGGAAAATTTTACAAAATCCCTTTGAACCTACGGACCTACCCCGTCACCGACCATCAAAACACAAGGGATTGTTTATCACTAGTAAACATAGCCGCGCTTCGCGCAGTTTATTAAAAAATTGAATTTAGGAAATAATTTTTCTCTAATATTTAACATTAAGTAGTAATAAGTATAAACACGAAAGATCTCATTGAAATTCACGAGCTAATCTTCTCCTAATATTTAAATACTAAAAATTATTAACATTTTAAAAAAGGAAAAAAATCACAATAAGAAAATGACTTGGAAGAAAATTAATAGAAAAAATCTTTTTTTTTTTAATTCATCTCACTCTTAGTCCTTAGGGATCATTTGGTAGGAGTGATAAGTTATCCATATAAACGGGATAGGATGGGATAACTTATCACACCTTTTATCTCATATAGATGAGATTGGGTGAGATACCAAAAGAATTTTCCCACCAACCAAACATGGGATAATTTCAATTCCATGAGACCAATAGTCCCATCCTTCCTACCAAACGAACCTTTAGTGTTCTATTTTGTAACTATAATTCATCAAATGTATTCAACCATTTGATACTGGGAAAGCGCACATATAGCCAATTCTGAAACCCTTATTTAAGTTACAGTCTTAGGTTGTAATTTCTTTTAAGTTTCACCAATTTGGAAATAACTTTCGACATACACAATTGAAGTTTCAAAAATTTGCATTTGAAATCATAAATTTTCCTCAAAATTGACATTTCTTGTGCCAACAAACTTCCAATATACGAAGTTTGGCCTTGCAAGTCAAACCTCGGTAATTATATATTGAGGCTAATTATAACTAAAAATATATTCTGAAAACATAAATCTCGAATCATGCTGCAATTTATAGTTACAAATAGATCAAATTAAAAAGAGGAAATTAGATTGAGCAGTGAGAGTCCGACTGCTATATCTCTACCAGTTATGCATGCATTATTGTTTTTGGAGCGCATCTTCCTTTTGAAACTTGAGAGTTATAAATTTCTCTAGTGTCCTATCTTTTCTAATTTTTGTCGTTCCTTAAGTAACTCTTTCTTTCATTTCTATACTTACCCTTAGAAAAGACAACTTTATGTAAACTCAGTAGAATACTGTCTTGTCTGAGTAAAAGACATTCCTCATAACCATGAGTACAAAAACTAACATTGAATGAGTGAATATAACAATTGCACTAAAGATCTGTATTTAAAAAATTAACATAATATCATTGAGCAAATATTTAAATTGACTCTAACCCTAGGGATAATCAGCACTAAGAGTAAACAAATCAATAACACCTATTCCTCCCCAGCATAAAAGTAAAAGTACTTATAATATTTTGAAAAATTACATGAGAAATCTACTCTACATATCCAATAAAAAGAAAAAAAGAAAAACACCCAAAAACATGAAATAATGCTTTCATTAGTAACCATGAGACCGAGAAGAATGAACATGCTCAGCAATGATTTACCAATTTATATCCAGTAAGCCTTCAACACAAAGCTTTACAGAGAGATTCTTGTCAACTTGTTGAAGATCCTTTTCGGTTAGCATCCTCAAATGAGTAACATTTTTATGCTAGCTTTGCCATGGCAGGTGAAGAGTCTTCCGCTTGAATTTTCTATACAATAACTAAGACATATCTATTTCTACAATAATTAAGACATCTATTCTTGAAACTTTTAAAAAATAAAATAAGGAGAATTGGCGTGAATTCAAAATCCTGAGGATACAAAAAACACACCAATTTTAAAGCAAATTAAATACAAACTTGCAGCAAACTATAGATTTTAAGCAACAAATTGTAAATTTTGGACCTTGGTTAGTAGTTAGCATACTTCCAACAAAATCACAAATGACTAATTTGAGCCCAAACAAAAATACAGACTTGAAACAATTAGAAACTCATTTATAGAAAACTAAATTAAAGAGGTCTCACAAAGAAAACAAACGAAAAAAGTAAACACGAAAAAAAGTACAACAAAAACATCCTCCTAATTAGGAGCCTAGGACCTTAATCGTATATTAGTGCATAATCTTTCAACTTTGGTCGACGTCCCTTCTCGCAAACCGATCAACATTCAAGAGCGTTCTTCACCAAGCCAAACTAAAGCATGAATCTAATTTACAGTGATGATATATGGGCATTGCTACTTCAAATATGGAATGAAAAGCATAACATTAGGTAGGGGTCTCATAAAATAAAAATTATGAATTTATATAGATAAAATGGAGGAATATCATAAGGTATCTTAAACTTTTGCACTAAATATTTGGGGGTTATGAATATAAAAAGCATGTGAGTTATGAATATAATTAAGAATAGAAATTGAATAAGTAATTAAATATGAGTTATGGAGGTGAAAATTTTAAAGCAAATAAAGAAGAGGAAAAAATACTCCTACATGGGGTTTAAGAAACGTACCCCCATTTACTTTCAGACTTTATTGGCTATTTGGACTTTGGTAGGCAGAGCGAAATTCTCAGACACTTCATTTTCTTTGACGATGGAGAAAAAAAACTTTCTTTTTCTTTGACATTCCATTGTGTTAAATAAATTGAAGGAGCAAAATGAAAAAAGAAAATTAAAAGAAAAAGGAGGTAAAAGAAAAATGACTTGCTGGACATAATTAAGATAATTAAAAGTATTTTTTTTTTATAGTTTTTTAACATATATAGCATATTTAATGTAATTAAGAGAGTTAAAGGAGTGACTTTTAAGTTTTTTTAACATAGCACATAAATGAGGCAAAAAATAAAAAAGGTCAAAAAAGGAAAAAAAAAGATAATTGTGTTTCTTGGCCATAGAGAGGTGTCACAACCCCTTGTCTATGCCTAGCTTTATATTATATATAGATATAGATTAGATGTAGCTTCTAATAAAAACTTTTACAAAACATCTACCCCTCCTTCCTTTTTTCTTTTTGCTTCATCCCGTGATATGATACTTTAAACTGCTCACCAAAAGCTTTCTGATTCCTTTTGTTAAGTCCATTTGATTGACGTTTGGTGACCGTTTGGTGACCCGAAGAATGAATGAAGAGCTAATATGGTACAATGTTGATTCCTTGAAATTACCAATGGCTTGAATTGTTAATGCCTTGATTCTCTAGCTCTGTTCATGTCTGTATTATCTGACCGATTTTTGCTAATGCATATTGCATAAGATTTGGATTTGATATGTGAAAAAGTGAGATGGTGAATGCATATGGTGTAATCTCATGAATATATATATTTTTTACAAAAATTAGGTGAAAAGCCTAAAAAATCAGAAAAAAAGATAAATAGTAAAACGGATCATAGAAAGGTGTCACATCGCTTTGCCTAATTTAATACTTCTTTAAGCAGGATGCACGTATATTACCCCAACCAATGTTACCAACCAAAATATTATATAAGTGCTAAATTAGAAGTATTGGATAAAAAAGGTAGGTTTGATGCCATAAAAGACAAGATAAATGAATGCTTTATTAATACAAAATAAATAACAATTACTCCAAATTGTATGGGAGAGTCTCAATTACCTTACTGAAGACGAAGCAACCACCAAAGGATGTGGTGCAGCGGATGGGGCTACTCCTCCTTAATCAGAGGTTTCGGGTTCGAACCATGGGTATGGAAAAATCTTGGTAGGGAGCGCTTCCCCCGAATGAGGCCCTAGGCGCCGGGAATCCGAATATAATCAGGCTCTAATGCGGATATCGGATATCGGGTGGAAAATAAAAAACATAACTAATAGTGTGTATAAAAGTAAATAATACTATACATGCACTCGCAGATTCCACCATGGCCTTCAAATTAAGAAAAATGCATGCTAAATTTGGGTTTATTTGACATCTTACGAATATGCAAACTTACCATCATAAACTACATAAATTCGCCGGTTGACAGAGTGTGAGAGAGAAATGAATCACACTTGCGGAAACAAACATAAATGAATTACAAAATTATCGAGGTTCCATCATGGCCCAAAAGAGAAAATATTTGGGAGATGCTCCGATCTTGCAATATCCTCATTGTTCCACTATGAAGAGGAAAATGCGTAAAGGATTGGTTGTGAAGACTGAAGAGGCAGTGTATTGCTTTGTTACTACTTTAATAGCTATCATTACATATTTACATTCGATGTTGTAACCTTCCAATAAGGCCATAATCAGGAAATTGCCCATTCAAATTGCGTCCGTTATTAGAATTAATTGTTGCAACTGATTCACTCTTTTGGAGGAACACGATATTTGACAACATAAATGCCAATCTTAAATGGAAGTTTTCTTTGATATATTAATATTTTTATTACAAAAAATAAGATAAAAAGCCAAAAAAAATCACAAAAAAGATAAATAGTAAAGCTGGCCACAAAGAGGTGCCAATTACGTTGTCTATTCATAACTTTATATTATATATAGATTTTGTTTTGGAAAGCAGCCTATAAAATAAAATCCATCCGTATGAAAATCAAAATGATAATTTCAACAAACCCGGAAATAAGCTTCCCAAAATTTCCTCCTCCTCTAATACTCGAAATCAAAGCCCAAATATCAAAAGTAGGCTCAATAATTACTCTCTCGAAGTAGCACTCTGGACACTAGCCAAACACGATGCGTAACAAAGCAGGTGCTCAAATTGCAAAATCATTCGATGCCCAGAAATACCTGAAGAGAGTTGGATTGGGTAAAGAAGATTATCACTTCTGGAAACAAGTAGGAAAAGCTCTACTCTGTACTTACACTCTGTTTGGCGTGATGTGGGTGTGGAATGAAACTTCACCGCTTGGTTGGTGGACATTAAAGCCACGTCCAAAAGAAGAAAAAGAACTAGCACATCTTTACGAACGCCGCAAATTTCCATATCCAGGTACGCCTGAATTTTGTCCGGTCAAAATGGGTTGAGCCCAACCTGGCCAATTCTTACTACTAACTTTTTGACTAGGCGTTTGGCCATACAAACCAAATATTTTTCACTTTATTTGGAATTTTTTGAAGTTGGATTTGTGTTTGGTTATACTGTTCGCAAATTGTTTGAATTTACTGAAAGTGAACAAGTGAAAACAGGGGTTTTAGTTGTTTTTCAATTTTTAAATATAATTTGAAGTTGTATTTGGAATTTTCACGGCCAAATGCTGATTTTCAAATAAAGTGAAAAAAAATTTCGGGAAAGAAGTGAATAATTCTCATGACTAAACGGGTCCTTAATTTCTTTGTTTGTTCTTCTATATTTTTTTTTTTTTAAGTATGGGTTATATGTTTTTATGGGTTAATTTTGGCACCTCTATATCCAGGTGATGAGAAGGCCATGGAAGAGTTTGTTGCTAAAGGTGGGATGATTGGTACAACTATTGGTCCGAAGGGAGTAATTGAATCTGATAAAGATTCGTATAATTATCAGAAAGCATTGCAGGATAAGAAAGTTGATCAAGAAGCGTTCAAGCTGTGGACGAGGATGAGGAATGAGGTTATTTCTGAGCTTCAAGAGAAAGGGTTTGATGTAGAGTGAGTTAATATAGTTAGTTACTGTTATTGGAATTGCAACTCTGATTCCTATACCCGAATTACGTTTTTTTCATCTTGCAAATTTATTATGTATTGTGGATTCTGTAGTTGGATGTTTTATTTTATGGAATTATGGATTAAGGTTTTGGCTATTTTAGCTCAATCAAGTGTTATCTCGGTTGTGTTGGACCTTTCTCATTTATCCTACTTTAATTCGCAGAATGTGATTTCATCCCTTGTAGTCGAGCGTTGTCTAGTTTTTCTTACCAGTAGTATTACTATTATTACTACCTTTCTATTATCTTATTCTGTGATTTTTATTACCACCTGTTGTTTCCTTTGTTTCGGTTATCGTACTATTTGCTGTGTCAAAGTGGAAGAAGCTGCACTCTACCAGCAAACTTAGGTTTTTGGAGAAGTAAGGAAAGAGAGAAAAATCAGCTATGAGTAGGGGCTTGGGCATACCAGTGAAGCTTCTACAAGAAGTGACAGGGCATATAGTGACAGTAGAGATGAAGAGTGGTGAGGTGTACAGAGGTAGTATGGTGGAGTGTGAGGACAACTGGAATTGCCAACTCGAGAGCATTACTTACACAGCTAAAGTACGCTTAAGCATCTTTTCTGGTTTGTTGTGATTTTCCTGATTTTGTTATGCGTATTACCTGTGCTTTCTTTGCTGTTTCTTAAACCCTAAACCCTAGATATCTCCTATTATCTTGGCTGCTTATTAATTGATCTTACTCTTGTTTGCACGTATCCTATATTCTGTTGAACATGTGCATTAGTTCGGAAACAAGCTAATTGTTAGTGCAGTATTTAGGGTTACATTTAGTGGAGACTTGCTTAACTTCCACAGTGGAGAAGTAGTACACAAAATGGCATGTTCTTATTTCCTAAGTTTTAGCCATTACCAATTGTTCTATATTTTACTAGGAGTGTCACTTGCCCTGGTTAAGATCAGTGGAAATTATGGTCATTCACATTGCTCGAAGTAGGAAGTTCTCGATCACCTGAGTAGCTTGATTTCTGTGAGTTTGTTCCTGGAGTTGTACTATTTTGGTTAGGCCTTTCTAGTAACAACAACATACTCAGACATTTCTAGTCTGGCATTAAATTCCTGTATCTTCTAGGGTTTAATACAAATATAATTGCTTATTGCTCTGAAGTATATCATATATTGACTTTTAATTTCAAATTGTGACCTTTATAATTATATCAAGCTCGCTTTTATCCTGTGTAGTAACCAAGCCTACTTTATCACTTGGAAACACTTATGTTTAGCTCGAGAATTGTACCTTAAAGTCAGTTGCTTTGTCTCTTAAAAGTTAAAAGCGATAACGTGATGGGAAGCAACGGGTTATCACTTCATGGGTGAAAGCATGCATTTCAAAGAAGTGTGTGTTTCACACAATGATGCAGAAAGGGATTCCAACGAGAAGTAGTTGATTCTCTTAATCTCAACTTTGAGGATTTGGCTTAATATCAACATTATTGTTATTGGATGGAAATTAGTTATTTTATTTAAAATTTGCTTACATTGTATTTTTTAATCTTTCGCAAATTGTGTGTATCACTTGTTGCTTTTCGCTTCAAGCGCCGTGGACCTTGTCATTCTTCTGGGTGTTTTTGGTAGCTTTTGATTTACTTTTATCAAATCTCAACCATGGAAAGCAAACATGGTGTTGACTGTCATAGTTGCGTAGCTCGAAAACAAAGATTTAGGGTATCTCTTACCCAATGTTGTTAAGATAGCATAAATAATTTGAGAACCTAAAGAAACAAGAAAGTTTTTGAAGTTTCAGTTACCAAGAGTTTGCTCCTTTTCCTTTTCTTCGGCAGGAAAAAGGGGGAACTGCAGAAAGCCTCATTCAACAATACCAAATGGGGGCAGTTTACTGACAATTCTTGGAGTTGAATATATTGTGATTCCTCGAGACACAGCCCATATGCGAAAAGCCAAGGGTTGTTTTCCCTTCTTCTCCTAATTATGAGTAAAAAGGCAATACTGTTCATTAATGAGGTAGTCAGAATAACACATCTCCTATCTCCCTTGTTTCTTTACTTCCCTCTGTCTCTCATCAATATGAAAACGGCCTGAGGACATCCATCCATAGATCCGAGTTACTTCCAGGCATAAAATTCATATTGTCAACTAAAGAAATTGGCTCAATAGGCATCTCAAATATTGATAAGGGAAGAATCTGATTTTCCCTGCCATGAAAACCCATTTTGAGGTCCCACCCACCAATAGAATAATGACCAGTAGATCTTCCTCTCTGTCTTTTTCCTTTCAATAGAAACTGAAGAGTTCATGAAATTTCGTTCACTTGAAAACAGAAGATCTTTTCTTTTTCTTGACTGATAAGATGAGAGTTGGAGTGAGTCCCACCATCTTTACGGGGCCTTCAGAAATCATCATAGCTCTAGAAAAACCAACTATATTGGCATACTAGTGTGCTTTGTTTGCAAATTGGTGCTTTTCATTCACCCTCTTTTGGGGATAAGGCAGGTCGTTCTCAATCACTTCCGTGGGTTAATGCTTTCATGTTCTTGAGAAATCTGCTTCGTGTTAATGGAGGAGCTAGTTCAGTCATTAGAGAAATGTCTTGCCATTTCTAGTGTTGAACTATATTCACCCAAAAAAGAAAGTCACGGGAAGATGAAAAACAAGAGATCTGAAAAAGGACCTCAACTGTCTAAAGAATGGAGAAAAGGGAATGTTCCGAATCGAGCAAACCTCTATCTTCCAAGTTCTTTTTCTTTCTAATCTTGGGCTTACTGATGTCATACAAAATGCTGATAGTTGAAGTACCAGTAGAAATTTAGTGTTTGTGGCATTTTGTCATTCTTATATTCATAAGGTGTTCTACATATTATTTTTAACTATATGCTTTCTTTTGGTTGCTCACTGTTTTTCTTTTGCTTGGGTAGGTGTATGCAGTATGCCCAATAAATTATGAAAAGTAGGAAAAACTGAGTCGGGCCTACTGCTGTGCCTATCCTTGATTTTGATAACAATGTTTTATCTTTAGTAAAAGAAAAAGGAAACACATTGTAGCAAATGCAGAAATTTTTGGCCAGTGAAGAGCTCCCAAGTCCAGAAAATGCAAGTAGCGAAGATGAGGATGCTAAGATGGATTTGTAGGCATACTAGGAGGGATATGATTAGAAATGAGGATATTCAGGGCAAGGTGGGAATGGCCTCCTTGGTGGATAAGATGAGGGAAGCGAGGTTGAGGTGGTTCGGACATGTGAAGAGGAGAAGTGCCGATGCACCAGTAACGAGGTATGAGAGGTTGGATATGGTGGGTATGAGGAGAGGTAGGGGAGGCTGAAGAAGTATTGAGGAGAGGTAATTAGACAAGACATGGCGCAGCATCAGCTTACCGAGGACATGACCTTAGATAGGAGGGTATGGAGATCACGGAGTAGGATAGAAGGTAGGTAGGTTGCCGAGCTGCTATACTCTCCTTTTCATAACAGATTTGTTGTACTTGAGCCGAGGGTCTTCCGGAAACAGCCTCTCTACCTCACGAGGTAGGGGTAAGGTCTACGTACACTCTACCCTCCCCGGAACCCTTTTGTGGGATTACATCGGGTATGTTGTTTTTGTTACTGTTCATTTCTTTACTATTTTCGCCATGGCTCCTTCACTACTGTATTTCCTTTTCAAACCTGTTTAGAACTGTTTTACTTGAGCTGAGGGTCATTCAGAAACAATCTCTCTGCCTTCAGAAGGTAGGGGTAAGGTCTGAGTGCATACCACCCTCCCCAGAACCCACTTGTGGGATTACACTGGGTATGTTGTTGTTGTTGTCACTTGTCAAAGTTTGAGAATTTACTTCAATCATAGTACCTACATTACTACATATCCTTTTTTGGTTTGCCTCTTTTACATCAATTGATACGAAGCTATACTTGTGAATTCATTAGTTTTGTCGTTAAAATGCGTGCTGACTATCTTAATAGTTTCTTGACCTGGAACACCTCCTAGTTGTTCTCTTTGATTATCTAGAAACTCTTTTATCTCAAATATTTCAGTTCTTCTTTTTCTTTAGTCAACAGTTGTAATCTTGAAATTGTTTTATCCTAGTATGGTGGCTGGTTTAGTTATCTTGTACTTAGGTTTTATGTAATTTTATGTTTTAGAGAACATAAAATGGCATGCTCTCATCAATACCCGTTCATGTCATTCTTGTTCTCTCTGAAATGTTTGAACTTGGAGACTCTGCATTGACTAAGTTTGGATTAATTCATGTATGCTAGCTGATGTTTTAATATAATAAAGCAGCTGGTAAGATAAAATGAAACACATTCATCCTTTATTCTTTTATACAAGATCTATAGTTGCTAAGATTTTTGTCCTTTCTTCATTGTAATCCCTCTACAGTTGAATGTTGTTAGAGAAGAGCAAACTGTATCTTTGATGAATTTGTGAATAACTGCTAATAGTCATGACCATGTCTGAGTTTCATATTTCCAACAGGAAATAGTATGCCAAAGCAATTGGAATTGCAATCAGCATGCCAAAGATTACCCTGCAATCAGAATGAAACCACATTAGAAATCATATCTGCTTAAAATGTTCTTAGTGGAGGAGTTAAAAGTTTGAGATGATAATTGTATCTGGTACCCTGTACTTAAGATGGTTGGATGCACGTTATACTCCTTGGCAAACACAAAAGGAACGATTCCTTGGGGAAGGGCTGCCTGCAGTACAAAGTACATCATTGAGTAATCTGCCATGAATTGACAACAGAAAACAATGTAGTTTCACCTGCACTATTGCCAATTTAAACAATTTTCCCCTTAGTCCAACAGCAATAGATGAGATTGCCATGAGGATAGGTCCAAGCACAAACTTCAATGCCATTGCTAATATTGCCTTTTTCGTTCCGCATGCTATAATACTAGCTTGGGATGCCATGAAAACACCTGTAGGATTAATGCAATATGAGTAGCTGGCATTTTTTCGTTTTCGGTAGTTCTCTAGCAATTCATGCGATGAGTGCTTATTTTATGTTGTGTACCTATGCTAAACATTGCCATTCCTAGCCCTCCATCTGAAAGTATTGATATTGATTGTTCAACAACTTTTGGTAGATTGACTCCCCACCTGCACTTCATTTTGTGTAAAAAGAAATAAGTCCATTGACTTTTAATTTGGATTTTCTGTAGAAGATAGGTTTTATGTTTCTAGAGAGGCTTAGTAAGAGGTTTTATGTTTCTAGAGAGGCTTAGTAAGGCTTTACCTGAAGTGTATGCTTGACCAAATAATACCGGCCAGAGTTGCATGTGTATTAGGATTTATTATGAGTTTCCTTCCAACTGTTAGAAGAATTAGCATAATCGTTTTCTTCCTTGGGGATCTATCTTTTGCTTCCTCCTCCCCATCCTCTTCTGGTTCTGGTTCTTCAGGTACCTCTAGCTCAACTTTCAATGGCAGAAATACATGTATAAGACAAAAGAGCTTGCATAATGATGCTTGCATGAATAGTCGACGCGTCGGAATGGTCATTACTTAAAACTTACTAATTGCTAACTTCAAGTGAGCTGTTCTTGTTTTTGTTTTGGTGGCTGGGGTTTTTTTTTTTGGTTTGGGGGGGGGGGGGGGGGGGGGGTTAAGGGAAAGGAAGGTGGTTGCATCATACTCCGGGGACCAATTATGGCTACTGTCTACTTTTTTCACTGTTGAAGGGGTTGTCTCAGCAAACTTCCTGTTTGTTTCATTTAGGTGAGTTGAAAGTATTTGTCTCGCACAAGTAGATGAATCAATTCATTGTGGTAAAGCAAACCTATATTTCGTTGAAGACTGTTCACCTCTCAGTTCTTTAGCTTTTGCTGCCAAACTACATTAATATTTTTTAGGAGTGACTTTACTCTAATTTTGAATTTTGACTAGTTTTGAAAATGGGAAAAGAGCATCTCAGAAATTGAGCGCTGTCATGCTTCACGATATCACAAATTAGTTCATCTAGAAATCATATGTAGGCTAATCTGAAATTTGTGGGCCCAGAATAGGATTCTTTTTTCACTTGACACATTTACAATCTATTGCTTTTTGGTTCTTAACAGTTAAATTTGGAGAGCTTTAAATTGATGCCATCCAAATAGATATTCTACGTTTAGGAGCCATTATTCTGTTATCTGTGTAAATACCTGCTACTTCTGAGCGTGATGTCACATAAGATTCTGTTGTTGCATTGAGCTCAAACAAGAGTAGGAGGAGGTTGTACCAAACTAAACTCTGCAGTGCAATTAGCTGGGCTAGTAATTCTGCTTCCGCATCACCAAAAATGGCCTTTACTAGCGGGATCCCCAAGATTAAGGTGTTTGGAAGGGTGGAAACTGAAAGACCTGTTATGATCCAAGTCAGGCTTCCTTTTGGCTTCAGTTTGGCAAAAACTGCCAGCAGAAACACAGCAAGAAATTTTTGAATGAAATCTGCTAATAGAAGCTTCAGGTTTACTTTGTAGAGGTTGCTTCCTGATATCACTTGGAAGGACAATAAAGGTATTGAAAATTTCGCCACAAACTTATTGATGCCAGAGCATTGCTCTGGTGAAAAGAGTTTCCACCACTTGACTGATATATAGGCTAAGATCATGACAACATATAAAGGTATAGTGGCTACCACAACATGGTAGACATCACGTAGGGATATCATGGTATTTCTTGTAGATTTTCATATGTCGAAACCTTAGTAACAGGGCCTTTTATGCTGTTTGGTTTGCTTTATTGGCATATGATAGGAAAGTGACCACTACATCTTTCTGGTGAAGCTCTCAGAATAATCTTTTTGAGTTTTATCCCAGCATCTGTTGGTTATCATATATGAAAGTATTTACTTACCTATGGCTTTGTACCTTCACAGACAGTGCAGAAAGTAATCTGCTTTTTCAGTGCGTGTGTCTTCCCTCATGTAACACCTTTTTTAGGCTGTAAATTTGATATTACTGATGTTTACCATGCTTACATGCTCAAAAGCCAGGTATCTAATCTTGTTTAGTCAAAAAGTTGATTCTAGTTGTCTTCATGTGGTTAAGCCCTTTTTGCTTATTTGTCTTTTGCTCATTTCTTCATGCGGCATAGATGTTAGCCTATACCTATCTCAATAGGCTGAAAATAGTAAGCTATGCATGCTTTAATTTGTCTCCTGTTTCGTGCCCCCATTTGCACTTTATTTCCATGTAAGATTTCATTTAGGAAGAGGTATTTCACTACACTTTACATGCAGTGATACATGCAGTGATCTTTACTGCACCAAAATGCCTGACATTCGAACTATTTGTCTTTATCTTTGGTGGCAGCAAAATTCAGGAGGGAAAAATGTGTTAAGTTGATCCTGCCTAAGTCTCCATTTATGCAGTTGCATAGCCTTTAGCTGCCTGGTTATCTGAAAAAAGTAAGCTAGGAGAATAAAGATGTAAATTGCAAAAGAAGTAACTGACTTGAAATGAGTAAATAACGTTCCTGAAGTAAGAATTTTTGATATATATGGTCAAAGTTTTGGAATAAGTATTACAGGGTTTTGCTTTTAGAGGTATGCAAATAAGAATTTTTGATATATATGGTCAAAGTTTTGGAATAAGTATTTCAGGGTTTTGCTTTTAGAGGTATGCAATTTTCACAGCCAAGTTCTGGTGCCTCTTTGTTACTATTATTTTTATTATAGTTCTTTTTATTTTTGGGTATTCCTCCACTGTTACTCTTGAAATACGGGCAATCTAGCCAAGACACACCCCGGGGGTGGGCGTGGGGTGGGTGGGGGGAGTTTGGTTTGCTTTTCTCTCTTAAAAGACAAATTATTATCATTGAACTAATTATATTTTTAAGATTATGGGTTCATATCTATTATTTATTGTAATTTTAGTAGATTTTTACACGTAAATATATGTTGCGCATAGGAAATATTGAGTTCAGATGAACCGAGCATATAAACTGCCCCTGAGGTGGGGAGAGTTGATTGACTTTCTAATCAGGGGCGGATTTAGCATATACTATGGGGGTTCTTGGGAACCCCTATGTATTTGTGCGGATCCTATATTTGTATTGAAAAATTTAATAATTATATAAGAAATACGTTTTGGGAATTTATTAATAAAGTGTGTTGGTTCAGTGGCAAAGAAGGAACTTTGTTTCTTTTGGTCAATGGGTTCGAAGCCTTGGTCACCTGTAGGTTTTTGTTTCGTCTCTTTGTATTTTTTAATTTGAAATGGATTGGAACCCACAAGCATCAAATTCTGGATCCGCTTCTGTTTCTAATGATGATTATTTGCAGTTTCGAAATGGATGTACATTGCGATTCACATGCGTTTGACTGTTTATATATACTTTTTTCTTTCTGTTTGACTGTTTATACTGTTTATATTGTATGTTTTGCTTTTAACAAGTAAACTATTCTTAGAGGTAAGCTTAAGCTTAGCACATTCTTTCCTCTCCGGAAAATATGCAGATCGCTTTTTCTGAAAAAAATGCTCTTTTGAAATGGTTTTCCCTTGTTAAAGAAGCCTTCTTAACAATGGACTTAATCCCTAGGAAATTACTTATCCGCTTTGATTTTGGCGAGGGCAATATTAATCAGAATAAATTAATCAAGAAACTGGACGAAAAAATGTTATTTCCTTTGTCTCAAATTATCTGTCATGGAAATTAAAAATAGTTGTCTTAAATTATTTGTCGTTTTAGGAGTTCATGACATAATTAATTTTTTTTTCTTATTTTACCTTTAGTAAAATTTTGTCATTAATAAAGATGACATATAAATAGAATAAACATTTAGTGGAGAGATAGTATAACTTTGACACAAATAATAATAAGTTAGTCAAGTATCCCTTCAAATTAATATTTCTTAAAGGACGTATAAAACAAAAAAACAACAATAATTTGAGACGAAGGGAGTAGTATTTGAGAAAAAAAAAAAACGTATTCGAAGTTCAAGTTGGTAAAGGCTCTTATTGGGGGCACCTAAATCAATTGTTGCTGTTTAAGAAAACAAGTCGCTTAACCTGAATTAGAAACTTCAAGTTACATATTTAAAATCAGTTTTTGAACTTAATTTGTGTGATGTTTTTTTACTATACATATTTCACTTGATTGTCACTTTTTCAATCACTTTATTCATGTCGTTGTTTGCCACCGTACAACTTTATGGTATGCCGCTGTCTTGTGGAGGCATAACGCAAGGTAGGAAGTAGAGTACTATTCCGTTCCATTTTATATGCATTAATAGTAAAAAAAATATTATTGTAAACATTTATGTTATAGTTAATATATAAACTTTACCAAAGCTAATGTGAGATAATAAGTAAAAGATGACTACTTATTACAATTAGGAGACTTTGCCAAAAAAAGGTAATGGAGATTATGAAATGTCATTTGCGTGATCTAAGCATTAGCCAATATATGTGATGTTTGTTAATCCACATTGAATTTGGTATATCAACCCACTAATGTAATGTTGATGTCGAATTAAATACACTACATCCAACCAAATGATTCCCAAGTTTCAAGTTTTTGCACTATTCAGTGTTCAATTGACAATAGAACTTTGTGCCATTTTGAAATTGAGTCAAAGTTTTGCGAAGAATCCTCGAACATTTTTGGACCCATAAACTCAGAAACGTAGTTCTATTTCATGGACGATATATGTTCACGGATTAGCTGCCGGGCCATTTGAGATAGTGTACACTTGGTTTTTTACTCTTCTCCATCCAAATACCAGGTATTAGGGTAATTATAGAAATGCCATGACTGTCATATCACAGTGCAGGGTCAAAATATGCTATATGTCCTGTATTTTTTTTTCCACCAAATCCAAAACAGAGAAAATAAAATTCAGACCAGTGTATCTAAAGCAAAAATTGTGACTTCAGTGACTATCGTTTGTACATCTTGCGGTTCTTGTATTTGGCGTGCTCCATCAAGAGCAAAATACCCAATGTATATTTGAATTATATCTATGAAATTATTAATATTCTATTTAGTGGTGAAAATGGGACAATTTCATGACGAGAATTTAGGAAACATATGTAAGAAGCTACTTTTTACTTAATTATCCACTCTCAACTTACAGAGACAGGCTATAATTATAATTGTGAATTAAAAAAATTTGAATAAAATAAAATAAAGAGTTTGATTCAAAAAGTCGAAAAGAGTAAGTACTAAACTAATAAAAAGACTGAAACATAAGCTAAATACAAGAAAAGATACGAAGAGATGCGTCCACCCCCTATATATTTGATACCTAATAGATTTGAACTATGTATGAAATTATTTCTGACATTATACTTAGTGATTAAAGTTGAAATCCATGTGATGACAATTATTAAAAATATTACCCTAACCTTGAATATTTTTTAAAATATTAGATAAATTCTGGTGAATGGTAGAGATGCGTACAAGATTGCCTGAATAAGTCCACTTGTTACGCTAACTTTTAGTGTGAGTCACTCTTCTTTTAGTTTGAGTTGCTCTTCAAGGCTGTCTCAACAACATTAGGGGGCTAAAGTCAAATTCAAACAGAGGCCCAAATTTTTTTAAAAGGAAAGATCGTGATATATAGTTTTTTACTTTTCTAGCTTTTTTAGATACGAAGTTATTGTTTTATTATCGATTTGTTCTAACAATTCCTTTTCAATTGATAATATGCTAATTCATTCAATGTTTATCATTAGATCATACAGAATTGACAACAAGAATGGGTATGGATTGGCTCGATCAGGAGGTATCTTCAGGGTAATTGTTAAACATCAAAATTGATGATTAAATATTATATCAGATTTATAATTTAAATAACTTAAATAATCCAAAGACTTTCTTGAACATTTTCCAGTGGAATTCTAAGAAGTTGATTATTCTCTTCTACCCTTGCTGGTGCATCAATACCCACGTTTGTTGGAGCATTTGCAGCGGCGGCCAAAGGAATTTCATGAACTTGATCATTTGTCACGTTTTCTCCAAGAAAATCAGCAACGTCTATCAGATTTTCTTGAACATTTTTCAGTGGAATTCCATGAAATTGATTATTCTCCTGTCATGACCCAAATCTGACACTCAGGTCGTAACCGGACACCTGACGAGCTTCTACCCATAAGGCGAACCCTCTAAGAAAATCATGCGAAAATTAACGAATAAGATGAATTATACGCAAAGTCTCATAATATAAAGAAAAGTGCGGAAGCGAAATACAAATACTGAGTCTTACCCATAAACCCCATAAAAAAATGTCTAAGTCATGGAACTATTAGTCTGAATATAAAAGTACGAGACGTAGCTCGGAATACTACTAAGTCAACTAAAGAAGAAGAGGCCGCCATGATCTAATGGTGGCTCATCTCTACTGAACTGGACTGAACAAAGCTGGAATGAATCAAGTATCGGCTACCTGGTCACTGTCAACCACACCTGCACACATATAACATCAATAAGTGTGAGTTTAAAAGACCCAGCAAAATCATCGACACTCTCAGCTTATCCCTGGGGCAAGTCTTTGAAATCCCCGATAATGCATAAAAGCAATTACACAGTACAAGTATATCAAATATATACAAACACTGAAGCTAAAGCTGAAATCATGAAGCGTAAACAAGCAAAACATGAAATACTCTAAATCTGAGTCTATGCTCATGGGACATAGTACGTATTTATCTATGTCTTACCCCGTCTTCCAGAAAGAGCATTATTTACCCCCATCTTACTCGGACGAACAATACATGAAATGCACTAAATCTGAATCTATGCTCACGGGACATAGTACATATTGTCCCCCAAAGAAGAATACTTGGCATTATTCTATAAAGAATTAATTGTACTACTCATTCTAGTTCATTCATGAAACATAGCCTTCCTATATATAAATAAATATATTTGACAACAACTATTCAATCCTCTTAATTTGGCAGATTTTGTCAATTGGGAAAATTAACGTAGAATTAAAAAAGGTTTTCACGTTTTAGTTTCTCTGGAAACAACTTAAATATACCCTAAGTTCATTACTTAATTATCAACTATCACCATAAGTACTATAAACCAATTATCACAAAGGTGAAGCTATGGAAGGAATTAAATGTAGTACCTGAAATTGTTGGGAATTCTACTCTTTTGATGTTCCCGGCTTTCCCCTCACGTAAAATAAAGTAGCAGTTGCTTCTTCTTCTTCTTCTTATTTTTTTTTTCCAGCCAATCTGTAGACTAGGTAGAATAAATAGGTTCCTCCATTCACCACATACTTCTAGGGAAATTAGGTGAATAGAGGGGTGATGGGCTTGGCCCACTACTCAAGTCATTTATTATTAATTAAACAATTGCACTTAACTAACAACTCCTTCATCCCACTGATCGTAAAAAAAAAAAAAATATAATAATACATCTCATACCTTATTGTACCTATAAATATGTAAACTGTATACATATAAATATTTATGTCTTACTTACCTACTTCAGAAGGTGAATGGTTAAAACTAAGCAAACCACAATAAAGGGTTAATTCTAAAATTCACTCGAAAAAAATATCGGTTGTTACATCTCCTCTACCCCTACTAGTTCATCAATGTTTCCCACGTTTGTTGGATTTGCTTGAAAAATTTGAATAGGCATCGTTAAATTGAAGGGATTATCATCATGCAATTCATTCCATCTGTAAGAATCTGATTTGCACCAAGTGCTGCATCATCATTTTATTCCATTAAGAAGAGATCGAATGAAGTCTGGTAAGAGAAATTAAAGTATGAGAAAAGTGATTAGAAGGAGGAAAATTGAGGGGTTGTAAAGTGTAGAGTTAAATCAAATAGCGACACAGATTATATATTTCTTGAATTCAAGTGAAGTGAGTAGAGTTGCAGTGGGCGATGTATTTGAATAAAATGGAGATATTCTTGATTCTTGAAATTTACTCCAGATTAAATCAAAATAGCGACACAGATTATATATTTCTTGAATTCAATTGAAGTGAGTAGAGTTGCAGTGGGCAACGTATTTGAATAAGAACGGAGATATTCTTGATTCTTGAAATTTACTCCAGTATTAAGAGTTTCTATATTTTTATATTTATTTTATTATGTTCGGATTATATTGTACACTTTTAGTCCTTAAGGACCCATTTGGCCATTAGAATTATTCACTTTTTTTTTTTAAATTAACATTTCGGCGTGAAAATTGGAAGATGCCAAAACCTTGTTTTCACTATTTTCACTTTTAGGTTTTAAATGTTGCTTTTGTTTTTTCTATTTGGAATTTTACCCTAAATCTTTTATTTTTATAAATTTGACCCCATTAATATCGGTCAACAACTAGGGAAATACCCAACTTTTGTTTCTTGAATATTTCCCAATTTGTTTCTTGTTGGTGCCTTACATTGTGTGAGATTCAAGATTGTGATCTGATTACTTTATATGGTTTCCGTTTATTTTCCTACCTCTGCTTTGCTTTGCAACAATTATGATCTACTCTTAAAGTGTGTGTATCACCTCTACCTTCACATGTGATGTCTGAATTACGTTGCAGAGAAACAACAATATCTGAATGTCATATATGAAATAGAACATTTCAATGTAATTCTTGCCAATTGACACTCTTTGGGAGTTAATCAATTTGAACAAAATAATAAGCATTAGAGTTAACGAATATAGTTTCATATATTGCATAACATAACTAGGATTAGAGTTAACAAATATGATTTGGATAGAGGAAGAAAATAATAAGGATAATAAATTCGGGTAAATTAGTAAAGTTGGTGATTTTGCTAGTTTTAAAAAAAGCGATTTTGTTTTGTTTTTATGGCCAAACACCTACTTATTAAATGTAGAGTTTAAGTTCTATATGTTGACTAGTGGGCATTTGGCCCGGGCTTAAAATTAAAATTAAAAGTTAAATTTGTAATTACTTTTTATTTTTTTCCCTCTTCCTTGTGACATTAAGCTATTGAAAGATTAGTTTGATTTTTTCTGCAAACTCTAGCACGGACCCAAAATCAAGATTGAAAGTTACAATTGCAATTATTTTTTATTTTTCCCCCCACTCATTATGACATTAAATTATTGAAAGATTAATTCGATATTTCTTGCAAACTCTTAAAAACTAAAGGCTTCCCATATATTTAAATTGCATAAAAATATTTAAAAATTGAACAAAAATTCTTTTTTTGTCCTTACTTTAGACCCCCCACCCCACCCCACCCCCACCTTTTTTTTTTTTTACCTTCAAACAAATACATGACATAAAGTATCTTAATTTTTAACAACAGATATCCAATATAACATTTTCTTTAAAAAGAAAAAAATAGTTTGGTTCTAGAGACATCAATTAGATATGCTATATTTATTTGTTTGTTGAGATTTTAATGAGGTTACTTATAAATAAAAATAAAATTTTATACTTTATAAATGTTTGTAGATGTTAATTCAATTAAATTATACAAAGTATATTGAAAAGACGAAGAAAATTAATTACTTTTTCTTGGGTGAACAATTACATTTCTTAATACAATTAGACTTTCCTTTTACTTTCTAAAAATTTACGTGAAGAGAAAATGACATTTTTTCCATTTGCTAGTTTAAATGGTACATTATTTTGTAAAATGCATATTTTAATTATTTTCTCAAACACAAATGAAGATTCAATGCTTCATGATTCATTTAATCATGTTTCCCTATACTAACAAACACTGCCTAACATATTTTTTACCGCGTAAAAAAAAAATGATACTCAAAAAACATAACAAGTTTACTCTCTTTTGTCACAAGATGTTGGACATTACTACTACTAGAAAACTAAAAATGTTTCATTAGCTACATATTTTTCAAAGATGTTCTCAACATTTAAACTACTCAATCAAGTTCATATTATAATTTCTTTTTATGTAACTTTTAAGAGTATTTTATATATTAAGAAATATATTTATGAATTCATACCAAAAATTGAACTGCCTAACCACATAGTACGTCTTGCATTATTTTTTTTCCAGATGAACGCAATATAAATTACAACTTACATTGTTCATTATGCATAGAAAATGTAATTAAGTATGCGTGCATCATATTTAAAAAATAAAATATTATAATACACAAAATAATATCCAAAAAAAAAAAGTTAATTTTGTTGAGCATGAACGATATGGCAATCAACATACAAACCAACAAAACATGCCGATGAAAAGATTCAAATTTCAATGTTGTTAACAAATGATTAGATAAAAAAAAAAACTAGGTAACAATATCTAATCCAAATTAAGACCAACTTTATCTATTAAATTTTCAAAGTTTCACACTAAGCAATTAAAGAGCTGTTAATTAGAGAAATTTCAATTTTTTGTGCAATACATGTTTTAATTAAGGTAACTGCAAATGTGGTGTACTCTCCCATTCAAATTATGCATAGTGACATGTTTTTTTTTTTTAAATTGACATCATCACAATTCACAATTTCTTAAGCGTAAAAAGAGGACCTTAAAATTTTCTAAATTTACCAAAATTTGGTGTGACACCTTAAATAATAAAGAAATAAAGTAGGACTAAAAATAAGCCATATGAAGAAGTTATAGGACATGTCATCACCTTCAAAAAGTTAGTCTAAGGGATTTTCTATAATAAAAAAGGCTTAGGAGTGCCCTAATATTTCTAAAACACTCCATAGTAGAAGAAACAATAAAAGACAAATATAGGAATAAATTTGGAAGAGGAAACCTTTAGTTGGCAACGTTAGTTGTAATGTAACCAAGGACTCTAACTAAGTACTACAAAAAAGTTATATTGATCCTTATTATATATAGTAGTGTTGTAAGAATATATATATATACAATCAGGTTGTTTATAAGGTAATAATAGACGAATGTTTTCATAAACTTTAATTGAATTAGTTGTTATTACATGTGAATTTCCCTTTTAATATAACTCAAATTCTGACATGTATAAGTTATTCTCTAACCAGCTTCTTGTTTGCAGCGGGTAGTGCCGAAATTAATACGTTATACCGCACCCTTCTTCATTTTTTTTCTCTATTTGGCCCTTAATACATCCTTCTTAGAGTTAATTCCCTAAATAGTCATTCATGTTTTGACAATTATCTCCTAATATCACTTTTGTTTCTTTTGGGACTAGAATATCACTTAAATATCACAATTTTTCTCAAAAAATACTAAATATAACAAAACTCTTCTTCTCTCCTAGTTGGCATGCCATATCACATTATTATTTTTTTAATAAAAAATTAACGAAATAATTTCAAAGACCTCCCTCCAAGTTTGTCTTGATAACACTTAGTTCCCTTGTGGTTTTAGATATTTACACTAACCTCCCTTATTTTGATTATTGTAACCAAACTTGTTTAAATAATAAAAAATCTATATATTCCAAATTTACCCTTTTATAACTTAATTATGGCTCATAACAGTTCTCTCCCCTAAAATTGTTAGGTATTATATTAATAGTTAGGCTAAAAATGTACAACTATCTTATATCTAAATAAGAAATCCTAAATTCTAGTGTTAATGTAATATATTTTTTCGGTAGTGTTAATGTAATGTAATATCACTGTGACAAATCCAAATTCTAGTGTTACGGT
Organism: Lycium barbarum; assembly: GCF_019175385.1. NCBI lineage: Eukaryota > Viridiplantae > Streptophyta > Magnoliopsida > Solanales > Solanaceae > Lycium > Lycium barbarum. The sequence goes on along the minus strand of NC_083348.1, from coordinate 102,945,933 downwards.
AATATTTTTCTTTGTTCTTATAATCATGTTATTAATAACAATATGTAACACCTCGTAGCTTCGGGCGAAGGTTTGACTCATAAGATGATAATATAATGGAACCAATATGAGGGTTATAGGAAGTGTTTTAAAAACCAATCAAGTCATAAGAAATGTCTTTGGGCAAAGCAAAGTTGGAAGCCACTCTACGGGGAATGTTTGCAAGTGAGTTTATAGAAGGTCTTACTTCCAACGACCATAACCCCTCTATTAATTTGGAATTTGGGAAAACTTCCTTGATGAAAGTTGTATCCCTTTGAAATAGCTTTCCAACGATATATTATGGGTCTTGAACAGAGCTATGCACAAGAAGTTATGCCTATTTTACCGAACACTGTGCAGAACCGACACCCGTCGCTTCTCGGGGCGCGTGAGGGCGCGTGAGAGAGCGCGCGATGGCCCTGCTTCGCGGACCGATCGCGAAACTCTGAGTTTTTAGCTGCAGACTGTTGCGCGATGCACCCGCATCGCGAAACAGGTCGATTTCGGGTCAAAAGTCGGGTTTACGCGTTTTTTTTGTTATATTTGGGATTTGGGGTTTATTTCCCCAACATCCCATTCACGAAAACTCTCTCTAAACTCATAGAGAACAAGTACCCAACCTTAAGAACCTTCCAAGGTAAGTTTTATCATGATTCTAGGTTGAATCCAAGTCCCCAAAACTCTTCTAATCCGTAGAGTTATGATTGGAACATATTTGTTGGATGTGAAAACCCTAGAACCCGAATTCAAGAGGATTGGACTTCAAAAAGGTAATGTTTCTTGGGAGAATAGTAAATGGATTTGATAAGAGAATTATATGAACTATGCTAGAGTTTTTGGATTGTTGACTTGGGATTGTTGTATTCATGTGAGTGATGAAGAATGATGTTAATTACATCTAATTGAGATTGTAAAATCATCTAGAAGTAATAGAATGGGGATTGGGTGAAGAAAACACCATTAATGAAGGTTGTGGAGCTTCATGCCCACCAAGTGTTTGATAAAATGCTTAGATGATCAAAGCATGGATATTGTTGCTAATATGGAATCCCTATGACCTGTATTGTTATAGATGAAGGTTGATGGGATTGAAGGACATAGTGATACGCTCAAAAGCAGGAAGTCAAGGTATGTAGACGCTATCCACGTGTGGGAACATCCTTGTTCTTCCTCATGTTTCAGTATTCCATGATTACACACCAAGTTTTAGGATTCTAGGTATATTCATGCTAAACCCTAGACACTTGAACCATGATGTATATTATATGGTCAGTTACAATTCCGTTTGATTAGTCTTAATTTACTGTTTTGGTAATTGAGACTCAGTCCGTAATCTATGAAAAACCCATAACTTGCATCCCATGGGTTCTATAACACAAGATATGAGATATTATGCTTATTTTCATGAAAAACTTTTATATATGTATTTATTGTCATGTCTTCATGTACCCATGTTCATGTCAAGATTCAGAAATCATGTTTTCAGTTATTTTCATGTTCGGGAGTTGTATTAATACCGAGAAGGCTCAGATAACCTGAAACTACGTATGCCAACGTAGGATAAGGATCGCTCCGCCCAGTCAGGACGATTCCTTCATGTTTTCCCCATTGAGGGATTTTGGATCCATTCATGTCATGTTCATGTCTCGTGCCCCGGCAAGGTACGAGATGGCTTAGCTGATCGGGCAGAGATCAGACTCCACATTTCTCCCCGTGGTGGTTCATGTCGGTATTACAGATTATTACAGATTATTTCATGCTTACAATACTCATGTTTATGTTCAGTTTCAGTATTCAGTTTCAGTTTCAACTTCATGTTTATATACTCATGCTCATGCTCATGCTCATGTTCATGTCCAGGTTTTCAGTTTCAGTTCTTATCATGTTATTTCATGTCCCATGTTATTTCATTCAGTTGCTTACATACCAGTACATTCAATGTGCTGACGTCCCCTTTAATTGCCCGGGGGCCTGCATTTCACGATGCAGGTACTGATATACAGGACGACACATCTGCTCAGTAGGACAGCATTCGTATCAGCTTATTGGTGAGCCCCATCTCATTCGAGGTTTAGTCAACTTTTGTTTATGATTAGTTATGCATCTAAGGTATGCTGGGGGCCTTGTCCCAGTAAGTATGTTTTCCAGTCAGACTCATGATAGAGGTTTCATAGACTAGACAAGTCAGTTATGTCATGTCAGACATTCGGAGTCGTATAGCCATTTTGGCTCATTCATGTTATTTCTGCACTCATGTTTAAACAAGCATTTTTATTAAGTATTATGACTTACTACGTTTTACAAAGGCTCATCATGCATTCACGTTATATTCCGCTTATGTTATGTATCATGATGATTCAGCAAGCCATGTGGTTCGCTCGGTCACATGCAGTCAGGGACCGAGTGCCGTGTTACGTCCAGGCCATGGTTCGGGGCGTGACACAATATTTAGGCTAAAATGAGCACATCTCGCTTTTACAATTCAGAGGGTGAGATGAATAATCGATTTTTTAAATTCTTATAGTTGTATAACTGCAATAAGTTTTAAACTAATTATTTGGGTAGAAGGAGCATAATTATATTTACGAAAAAGGGTTGGAAACTGTATATACAACATGAGACTTTAAAAATTATCAATGAAGCCCAAGCTTTTTGAATCAATTTTCATATCACAATTGTTGAATGTCATATTTTAGCGTTTGAGATTAAAATTTTCAAGCACAAGAAAAAAAAAACCCAGCACTTTACCTATCAAAATTAGATAGTTATAAACTAGAAAAAATCTTACGATCAATGAGAAGCTATTATTATCAAAAGTTTAAACATTATAAATAAGGTTACAAAAGGGTATATTAGGAACATAAATAATTTTTAGTATTTAAAATTAGTTTGGTTATCAAAGAATCAAAATAAGGAAGGCTAGTGTAAAGGAAACTAAGTGTTATAAAGACAAACTCGGAGGGAGGTCTTTGAAAGTATTTTATAAGTTTATTATTAGAAAATAAAATTTTACTGTAACATGGCATGCCAATTAGGAGAGAAGGAGGTTTTGTAATGTTCAGTATTTTTTGAGGAAAATTGTGATAGTTGAGTGATATTCTAGTCCTAACAGAAACAAAAGTAATATTAGGAGGCAATTGTCAAACCATGAGTGACCTTTTAGAGAATTAAATCTCTCATTTGATAACTCTATGTTTGTAAGAGCGTTCATGGTGTAATCATTCCACTAAATTTCCTTCATTCATGGACATTAAAAATCTACTATCTGGAAAGTCATCTAGGAATTGGATTTGTATATAATTGGACCTAATTACACAATATTACATGTATTTGTTTTATGGAATTCAGTATAATTAAAGAGTGCAATTACATCTCCAAATCTTATATGGTTTACACTGCAATTACAATCTAAGATATTTTTTCTAAATATTTTTTTGTTTCTTCATATAATATTACTATTTTTTTTACGAGCTGAGGATTTATTGGTAACAACCTCTCTATCAAGGTAAGGTCTGTGTACACCTTACCTTCCCAGATTCTACTTGTGGGACTACACTGGGTATTGTTGTTGTTGTTGTTGTTGTATTACTACTTCTTTTTTTTTTTTTTTTTTTTTTTGTTTTACACTATTCTCTTCCATTTCTCTTATTCACTTGTTTCAACCTTCCAACACGTTATTTATGGTATGGTTCCATATAGTTTTGCAACTTCTCATATTTTGCTTCTTCCTTTTTTATTTTTCTTTGTTTTTCTTAGTTGTTAAACATGATTCATATTTTCTCAAGCGTTGTTTTCTATTCATTTGTACAAATACCTATTATGAAAAAAAATTATATTCTATGCTCATATTTATCTTTTAGTTATTTAAAAAGTGCAATAAATCATAACTTTCATATTATATTTATATGAGTTGGTAAAAAATATTAAATTCCCAATTGAACTATTATTGATTATTTAAAGCTAAGATACTATTTATTTAAAAGATAATCAAGATACTGCTTATTTTTTCTTTACTATATCAGTGTCAATTTATAATTATTTAATATTTTATTTTAAAGAAGAATATGTAGTCTAAATTTCTAGTAATACATAATATTTAATATTTTTTACATATATATGTATTTGTCACATATTAAAGTTTGTTTACTTCTTCAGCTGAAAAGAAGTTTATTTAACTTCTTATAAATAATTTTATCCTTAAAATAATATGTGATAATGTAATTACACCTTTTCGACCAAACTAGTTTTTTTCTATCTAAAATGACTCAAACGTGTCATATAACTTTCATCGTACTAATATTCTTCAAAGAGCAACTTTTCCAAAAGTTTCAGTCAAAAATAAAAATTACGAGTTTGTGTGAACTGTGAAGTTTTAACTTAGCCTTAAAGGAGGTATGTAAAAAATGCACGTAACTTGTAAGGGCAAGAACACTTGGATGGACGTAGTTAATTAATTCAGACTCCATGCAATTGAAACAATTAAATAGATGTTGACTGGGAGAGCATATATATGTGATTAAGCAGCTAATATCAATCCCAAGATTGAGTCCATTACTGTAATCACCTGGGCTGCTACAATATTGTAAAAATAACACAGATGGCAACAAAAAGGATTGGTTGGACAGGAGGTATCTTCAGGGTAATGTTTAAAAAGCAAAATTGATGATTAAATAGTATATCAGATTTGTAATTTAAATAACGTAAATAATCCAAAGACTTTCTTTAATTAAAGTTCATTTGGATGTGAGAATTCAAATATATGGTTAGCTAGCGGTGTTCACGGAAAACCAAAAACAAAATCGAACCAAATCGAAAATCGAAGTAAAAAAAAACACCTTTTGGTTTGATTTGATTTTGATTTTTAATTTTAGAAACCGAAAATTTGACTTGATTTTGATTTTAAGCAAAATATAACCGAAATAACTAAACAAAACTGACAATATAAATATCTATCTAAAAATTATAATTTTTATATAAATGATGTCATCCAATTTGTTACTAGTTTAATTATTATATGTGATTTAATAAATATTAGATTAATACGCAATTGGTAATCTTCGATTTTTAATTACTCTACGTACATCAAATACTTCTTTAAGAGGAAAACTAAAATGAGGTATATGAGAGTTGATAAGTAAGCAAATCGTGCATTCCTCTTTTAACATGTGAAACTTACTATAAACATTTCTTTTGATGTTGTGATTAATATTTTAAACTTTACCAAAACAAATGTGAGATAATAAGTAAAAGATGATTACTTATTACAAGCAAGAGACTCTACAAGAAGAAAAAAAAAAAGGCAATGGAGATTATGATTTATGGGTGCTGTCATGTAGGTGATCTAAGCATTGACTAATATGTGTAATGTTTGTTAATCCAGATTGAATTTGGTACAAAATACTTAATTGTTATTTATCAACGGACAAATGTATTTTTAAAGTACCAAAACAAAATAAAACATAGTACTTCCTGAAATTGAGTCAAACTTTTTACGAACAATCTTCGGGTATTTTTGGACCATAGGCAAGTAATATAATTAACCATGCACTTGTATAAGCTGTTTGCCTTTGAAATAAATGGCTATGCGCATCTTACGGTATTTGTCCTTTAATTTGCCCATTAGCATCTAGTATTTAACCCAACATTTTTTGCCAGAAAAAAAACACATCTTTTTAACGTTGTTGCTTTTTTAGGCTACAACAAAGAGGGTCTCACCCCTAAACATCCAAAGGGTTTGACCCAATTAAGACCTTCTTTCATATATTTTAAAAACCAAGAAAACTTCAACTGTGATTCTTAATTAACTATAAATCCTAATTAATGACAGGATCTAAGCTGATATATTTGTGTCTGTTACTATTTTCCACATTTTTGGCAATAAATGGCCACATTGGTGACTTTGATGAGGTGTGGCGGAGGAGAGCCCAGGAAGCTGATGAATGGGCTCTTCAGGCCTATAAGCCCGACCCGATGAATGTCACCCTTGCATTTGCCAAACAAACTAGGGAGTACGTTCATTAATTTCCTCCCTCTCTAATTTCTAGTAATTCTTTTTTGTTTGTTGTGCTTATAACCCTTGCAATTATAGTAACATCAATAATTAATTTAGGTGGCATTTGTCCATAAAAGATGCCTCGAAATCTTTCTATAGTTTCTTCTCTTTCTTTTATTTTTTTTCAAAAATGTGCCCCTTCAACAAGTTTTACAATTTTATCCAAAATACTATTTTTTGCAATAACTTTTCTTTTCTCCAAAAATTTAACAAATGGCTCTTCAACTATTTACTCTATTAAATATGACACCACCACAATTTGTGGAGCCGAAATATTTATCCTTTCATTTATAGCAATTTTTACGTTGTTTCTTGTTATCTAATTTAATATTAAAACAGTAAGAATTGGATATTTAAATTGAGACCGAAAATTAGAATTTTTTTACCCTCATACACTGAACGCTTTCCAAAGAGAGTAGCATTTTAGGAAATTATAAATATTGTAACGCAAAAAAGGTCCAGAATGCAATTTTACAATGCATAACCATCTGATCCTGTAAAAAAAAAAAAAAAAATCTAGCATCACAAAATTCAAATTCATTCTAGTCCCAAAAATGTAAAACTGGCTAAAAATTTAATTTCTGGACTCGATTACTGATCATTTTAACAAAAACTATAAAACAGGACCTTGGAGGACATAAAGGAAGCGAAGAAGCTGGCAACAAATGAAACAAGGAGACAATTAAAAGGAGACAAAAAATACAACGGGCCTTGTTTAGTCACAAACCCAATTGATAGGTGTTGGAGATGCCAACCAAACTGGGCTGACAATCGTCAAAGATTAGCAGATTGTGCAATGGGCTTTGCAAAAGGGACCACTGGTGGAAAAGCTGGTGATATCTACATTGTTACGGACAATTCGGATGACAGTAGCGATCCAAAACCAGGAACTCTCCGTTACGGTGTAATTCAAAAAGAGCCATTGTGGATTATTTTTGCTAAAAGCATGAACATTAGGCTGACTCAAGAACTCATAGTGCAAAGTGATAAGACCATTGATGGCCGTGGAGTTAACGTTCACATTGCAAATGGCGCAGGTATATATACATACGAACGAATTTTAAGTGTTTGGATAAGTTCATAAATAACTAGGCTGATCAAACTAGCTTATAAATTTTTTTGATTGGTTTATATACGTGTTTAATAAATACTAATAGAGGCGGAGCTAAATTTAAAGTTTATGTGTTCTGAACTTACTAACGTACCCATAGCTCGTTTTAGTTAGTACTAAAATCGCAATTAAATATACATATTTAATAAATTTCCTAGTACAAATACACAGTCTAAGCAAAAGTTACTGAATTCGTCGAACCCGTACCTGATAGTGTAGCTCCGCCCTACATACCCAAAACGTTTATAAGTCAAACTCGGTCAAAAGTCAAAAGTTGGTCACCCCTAACTTATGAGTTTTCAGGTAACAATCACTTTTGATTTTGATCAAATCTTTTACTATTTTATACAAACTATTTTAACCCTGTGTACGTCATTTTTCCTTTTCTATACAAAAATATATACCTTTTTTTTAAAGAGATAGTTTAAGGGCATTTTGGTCATTTTAACAAAGGACAGTTTCATTATTTCTATTCAAACATGTAAGTGCTTATTAATTGATAAAAAGTCGAGGCTTGTCAACTATTTTTAAGCAGCTATAACTCAAACGAACTTCTAATCATATTATGTCTGGACAGGTATCATGTTACAGTACGTCAAGAACGTAATCATCCACGGTCTCCACATACACGACATTCACGAAGGCAATGGTGGGTTGATCAGAGACGCTGTGGACCACATTGGCCAACGGACAAAGAGCGACGGAGATGGTATTTCTATATTTGGTTCGTCAAATATATGGGTCGATCATGTGTCAATGTGGCGTTGTTATGATGGGCTTGTTGATGCTGTGGAGGGATCCACTGCTGTTACAATATCTAACAGTCACTTCACTGATCATAACGAAGTTATGCTTTTTGGTGCGAGTGACAGTTCTTCAATTGATCAAAGGATGCAAATCACTGTGGCTTTTAATCATTTTGGGAAGAGATTGATACAGAGAATGCCTAGGTGCAGATGGGGTTTTATTCATGTTGTTAACAATGACTATACTCATTGGAATATGTATGCTATTGGTGGTAGCCAACATCCCACTATTATTAGCCAGGGTAATCGTTTCATTGCTCCACCTGACCAGTTCAAGAAAGAGGTAATTAATCAAACATTCCCATTCAATTTTTTTGTGGCTTCTTGGTTAACCTCAAGTAGTTTGGGCATGAATATGGAAGTGTATCACTTAAAAGATAACTATACTAACTGACCATAAAGAGTGAAAGTAGTAACTTCGAAGATAACTAAAAGATAACTATAGACGATGCTCCATAAAAAGTAGGACTCGTAATATGAAAATAGAATGTACGCAGAACTTACGGTAATAGGATAAAATAAATCGACAGTGTAGAATTTCTTACGGTAATAGGATAAAATAAATCGACAGTGTAGAATTTCTTTTACATTGTCGGCGCGTATAAGTTATATCCCTAGAAAATAAGGCAAAGTACTTATTACAAGTTAAACATGCAGTGTAAAAATCCTTTACATTGTCGGCGTATACAAGTTACGTCCACTTGGGGCTGAGGTATAATAGCTCTGGTTTCCATACTATTGCTGATCTTTGCATCTGGATTTTTTTTTTCATGTGCAAATGCAGGTAACAAAGAGGGACTATTCCCCAGAATCAGTATGGCAACAGTGGACTTGGAGATCACAAGGTGATCTATTCATGAATGGAGCCTTCTTTGTTGAATCTGGAGATCCAGATTGGACCAAGAAACACATCGACCTTTTTGATGGGATTGCATCAGCCTCAGGGGATGACGTCACTTGGATTACAAGGTTTTCAGGCGCACTAAATTGCAAGCCAGGACAAGCTTGTTAGGAGAGTTTTGTCCTATACATATCCTATACATATTATCACCACAGCGAAGTCGTTGTCATCATATATATGTCCTTAGTTTTACGCTGTATGCACTTATTGTATCAAAATTCTTTGTAATTTTGAGTTGTTAAGGATTACAAAAGCACAACGAAATGAAAAAGGGACTAAAAATTGCAAATTCATACCAATTTACTGGCTATGCAACTCTGTGTCGATGCTTTGGTTCGCAAATTTAGATGCAATCTCTATATCAGTACGCAGTTTGTTAAAAGCTAAAAAGAAAAATATACGAACCATTCCACGAGTTTGAAAACCGAGGAAAGACCAAGACATGGTCTAAAGAACCATACTAATGCATTTTCATAAATTAGTTTATAGGCCATATTACAATCAAATTTCTGTTGTAGTATTAGTACTTTATATTTCTTCTGTTGGGGATGGATACTAGTCGTTTATCCATAACTGACATTGCTTTAAGAGGAGGGATTTTAATGAGAGCTAGTTGAAAGCAATCTTTTTCTTGAAATGTGAAGTTAGGTGAAAAAATCTAAAATTTGCTTGTTGGCTCGTAATTAATCAACCTACTATGGTACAAAAATGTAAAAAGACAAATATCATGTAGTACAAATTTTCGCAGGACTAGCTTTTTTAAGTGATTCGACCAAAGACAATATAACAGTCAAGAGATTTACTATTTCCCCTTATTGCTTCTTAGTTGTTCCAACATAGTCCCTGTATCTAAAGTCTAAAACACTCGTGTTTGTATTGGTCCACTAAGAATTATCTGGCTTATAGAAGTTGACAATTTTTGTTAGCCTCCCCATTTCTTCGGAAATACAAATCTTTTCCCCTCATTTGTCTTAAAATGAATTGTTTATAATATTAAACAATTGTACTGCTTTCTTTTGAAAATTTGAATCGAAAATGATTTGATTTCTAAGTCAGATTTTCCAAAGTTTCTGCCGTTCACCAAGTTCACATTCGAAGAAGTTCTACAAATTATTGGCAGCAATAATCATGTATAGAGCAGGGACAGATCTACAATGTCACTGATGGGTTCGTGACCCAATAACTATTGCCCGGAACTTATGTATGTGTTTTCCAATTCACTAAATATATTTAAATATTTAACCATAAATCTAATGGATTATATATTAACTTAAAAATTCTTACAGGAATACAAAACTTTTAAATCCTAGATACATCTCTGGTAAAAAGCACACCAAACTATAAAACTACATCTTTATATTCTGAAAACACAAGTTAAGGATAATTTATGCAGTTAGCTCCCAGATTATGCTGCTACACATACATAGGAATATCTAGAAATACTCAGCATGTCGTGGACAATTAGATTCGTTATGCTGTCGATTAGAAGTGCCTCATGACACCTATTTCTCATCTGCCCCAAAACTTGAACTTGACATAAACGTCAACAGCAAGCACTCCCAACTACGAACCACAAATGCTGATTAGGCACTTCTCGACCTTCTAAGTTCCTATTCTCAATCTAAATGATTTTTGCACTTAGGAACTCCCAGAATCATTCCCTGAATCCACGGCAGTCGGCTGAGGGTTCTTGTAACCACTGATCTGATCGCTGTAGCGTTTCTTATCTGCCTTAGCCATTGCCTCATAGGGTTCTTTCTCCTCAGCTGCAAAATCATTAATCCAACAAGTGAGCCAAGGATGTATCAATTGCCCTTAAATATCAAATAATCTAAGAAAATAAAAACACAAAAACAAACTGCAACAAGCATGACCAAGTATTGTGTCAACCGCCTTTAAATATAAAATAGTTGAAGCAAATAAAACGAACGAAAAGAGACAAAAATAACCAACCTGACAGCTTGTTCCATCTCTCTCCAAGAACCTTCCCAACGTCAGTGAAGGAGATTCCAGGATTACTTTTCTTCACATTCTAAAAAATAAAACGGAAGGCATGTAAAGAACCATGATGAGCCTCAAAAGGTATCTCAAAGCAAGAAAAGCACACCAACTTAACAAAGCAGCAGGTTACCATAGACTGATGGCGCGTGGTTGAAATTTCCATAAAACCAGAAAAAATTATGAAAAACTCATCTAGGGAAGTTAATGAGAAATGAATACAGAAAACTTATCACAATGATACAAACGGGTACACAAATATAGAAATGCTTCCCGAAGGACTCCAAACAGTCACCATTACCGCTGATCAGCAATTACACTCACTACAAACATATCCAGTCAACTGCTTTAAGAACTCTCATCACAAACCTTTTGCAAGTAATGAAATCAAAATGATAATTACTCCGAAAATAAGATACGTGAGATGATTCTTCTCTCGAACCAGATATAATCAAATTTTAGGAAAGGAGACAAGCCCATTTACATTTTGTGGTGCATTTTGGCTCCCAGATTATCATCCCACCAAAGGAATAACAGAGTTGTGCTTAAGTCTACTCATGGTTTTTTTTTTTTTTTTTGAATTTGATTATGAACTCTGTTTGTTAGTCCTATAGCTCCTGTAGAAACATCCAACAAACAAAATATTGGTAGTGTGTCCCTTGTTAAATTTATCAGGGATCCAAAGCCTGGGTTTCGTTTGTATTTCCTATTTTCTTTCCACCCCGAGCATTCTACTTTAGCCACTAAGTCTCTCAGTCAACCCTGCACGAGAAATAAGCCCTTTTCACTATCCATGGTTCTTACAATCTTATCTATCCATGCCTTTGTCCTCAGGGACACAGAATTTGTTAATATAGGAAATCAATCTACTATCCAGAATGCTTTTAGTTTGGAACTCTCCCCTAACCATGTATGCTAGATGTGCTACTGCCCAAATGTTCGATGAAATTCCCATGAAAGGTACCGGTTCAAGGAACTCAATTAATTCAGGATTTATAAACAAAGGGATTCTAGAATGGGATTAGGGTACTCAAAAGAAATTATGGGCTATGGCAATTTTTGAGTTTTACGATTTTATCAGCTTGATCATGGACTAGATTTTCTTGTTGTTAATAACACGATGATGCATGGATTGGTTGTTTTGAGTATCCTGGACTCCAAATACATTCATGTGAGAAAAGCTAGACTTAGTTATGCAGCACTGGGTGCTTGTTTTTATTCCCGACGAGGAAAGAAGACCTTGTTCCCTTCAAAACGAACATTATATTTTAGTAACTCTCATCACCAAAAAGCTGGGACACAGACCACGGAATGCAGGGAAAAGTCATCAAAGTTCCATCAGCATGAGAAACACACACAGATAAGAAATCCTGTAACAGAATACCTACCTCTCTTTCACTCTGCGAGAAGAACATAAAAGCACTAATTGCCCTCTTTGGGGCATTTGGATCCTTCTTCTTTTTCTGTTTTTTCTTCTTCGACCCATCATCATCTGCCTTTTTCCTGCTTGTAGACGGCTTTGAAGTTACCTCCTTTTTGGGCTTCTTTTTTGCAGGTTTCTGAAGCCACCATACATGAACATCAGCTCATACTTTTCCAATTTGCAAATTAGGACATGAAAATATATTAAATGTAGAAGGGAAATTATACCTCCTCATCACCGCTACCACTGGCATCAGATTCATCCCCTCCAGAATCATCAGTAGGAGACCCTCCATCATCCTTATCGAGGACAAAATCTTCGTCCTGAAAAGGTCATGAACATCAGACAGCATTTCAAGTTTTTTTTTTTTTTTGATGAATTAATTGATTCTATTCAAGGCATTAAGAAGATGCAAAGTAGTTACAAAAGATTGAGCACAAGAATGTTAGCTCTAGTACATAACCAAAGAACAAAAAAATTCCAAAAGGCTATCAGGGGAATCTACTGGGGATAAAAAAGCCCAACTATGTAAATAAAAAAGATATTTAGCTTTGAGCATAGCTTGACTAGTTGAAAGACCATCAAAATATCTTCTATTCCTTTCAAGAATTTTTGACAACAGAAGAGGTAAGAGAAAGATACAATCCAACAAGACACTTGAGGATGAGTTAGAAAAAGACGATCATGGAGTTCAAGATGAAATATACAAATAGGCATGTTTACCTCTTCATCACTATCATCTCCACCTGCTTCATTCTTAATGCGCTCAAGATGCGGATCAACAGCATCATCGTCATCATCGGGCAAAACAGGAACACCTTCTGTAGCCCGAGCTTCATTAAGGTTCATTATTTTCAAACCCTTTGAACTGCATTACTCGATAATTGTGTCAGAAAGACGAAGTAGACTTTTTAAAGCCCATATTGAGAAAGAAGAAGCTTGAAAGTCACGCTTACTTGATGAAATCAAAAAGATTGTGGTACTCATTTCTCTGGATATTCCGGAAAAGATGTTCTTGTTCAGTCTTCAGTCTAATGAGAAGATCAAAGTAATGCATGTTTGCTGTTCCCGCAGCATGCCTCTCAAACTCCACATAATCAATCTAATTGCATAATGAAATAAGTCAAAATTTCAAGAATGAAAACGTATAGCTCACAAGATTTTGAGCCTTATAGCAACTTGAGTATACCTCCTCATGCAGTATAAGAGTTGGTGGTTTAGGTAAGAAGAAGAAGCTCTTCTCCAGAGGATAGAGGAGTCCATCTTCAGCTTTCAATGAGGACTTCACCGCATACCCATCTTGACTGCTACGAAACTTCCCTGGTTTAGTGACTTTGGCACCGGACAAGCCCCGTAAAATTTGAGTAAAAATGTCATGGATAAGACCCTGGTTCATAAGTCAAATTATATGCTAATAAGTAAACAAACACCAAACACGTGTCCATAACTTTAAGCAGCAAAAATGGAATATAATGAACTTGCATTTCTTCTTTCTCAGTTGATGCAAATCCAAATGACTACCAAAAAAAAAAATTACCTTGTAACCCATTAGCAGCCTATCCTTGTATTTCGTATTTAAAAGATCTTCGCTTAGAGCCAGCGAAAGGTCTACCACATTGTCAGTCTCAAACTGGTAAGACAAAAAGTCAGCAGGTTGATACCAAAAATAGAATGTATGTCATTATCCAATATTCATCAATCAATACCTGCAATACAATGTGCGGATACAAAGTTTGGCCCTTCCTAATTGGAGGATCAAGAGTGATAACTACTAAAGTGTGCGGTTGATTATGCTGCAAAAGCAGAGAAATCGCATTTTCAACGACACTAACTTAAAAGTTCAATGAAGACAATTTCAAAAGACTCCATGTAGAAATTAAAAGGAGTAGGCATAGCTAAAACATTGATGAAGGCGCTAAAAGGTGAATGAACATAGAAATAACCTTCGGCAACAAAAAAATACGGACTACGCTGCTGTACTGAATTTTAAAGTCATTGGCTTGCCCTTGCAAGCGCAAGAATGAGAGATGAAGCTCAACATTGTAACGACCCCTGCAGCATATGGGCACATGTTAATCTCTGAAGCAAAAAATAGATAGTAATAATGAATGACATGAAAAGCGCTTAACCAACCTTGGAGTAAGAATAGCAATGCCGTCAAATGTGACAACAGCTTCCTCGCCTCCAGCACCCACATCAGCCATTGACATGATTTTGTCACGAAAAACCTAATAGGTACAATCACATTACTCAATTTCTACCAAGAAAAGTTACCATGTCATGGAAGGGATTAAGGATCCTCTCCAGTGAATTCAAATAATTGAATTGATACGCCTTTGCTTACTTGAGCAGGAGGTCGGTTTTCATCACCAACAAATTGAGTGTTTGAATTAGGGATGTGAAAGCTGATTTCCATCAGCGAGTCTTTCTGCAATCAATAAAAGTGTGGCTTACTAAGACTAGAGCGGCTTCAAAGCATTAGTCAAGAAGTGTGCCATTCAAGTAGGACTGGGCATGACTACCAAATTAGGAACACATTAATGTAAAGGGAACTCCTCAGCAATCATCGAACAGTGAGTACCTCATTAGCTCCAGTTGTATCATCTACATGGAACTCCAACATAACATCATTTTTTCCTTGAAGCTGTGTTTGAGAAACATCTGCTAATGATATCTCAAATGCTTGCTTCGAACCAACAAGAAAAGCAAGCATATTCCCTGCAAAAAGAGAAGTAGAGTCAAATGTGTCTGCACATTCCAAATAAAATTGATGTTCCAAGAGAAGATCATGTTCAAAAGTATATACTCCCTCTGTCCCAATTTATGTGATACACTTTCCTTTTTAATCTGTCCCAAAAAGAATGATACATTTCTTTATTTAGAAATAACTTAACTTGAAACTTCCCCTTTTACCCTTAATGAAATGATCTACAACCACACAAATATCTATGACTTGTTTTAGACCACAAGTTTCAAAAGTGTTTTTTTTTTCTTTCTTAAACTTCGTGCCCAGTCAAACTATATCACATAAATTGGGACAGACGGAGTACCAAAATAGAAAGAAAAAGAAAAGTAAGTATCAAACAAATAGAAAAAAAATATCAGTACACACACAGGTGGAAACAAATAAATTACACCATTGCGCCCGCTCTTTCATGTCATATGAGTTGCCCAACTCATAGAATAGAGCAGCTTTTTAAAGTGAGGTAACTAACTCATAGAATAAAGCAGTTGGTGATCTACTAGTAATCTGACACCAGAAGTAGAAAGAATGGGTCTCATGCTGGTAGAGAAGCTTAAGGACTGGGTGGGGGTGGGCGGGTTGGGGTTTCTCTTTTCCCTTTTGCCTTTGTGCCTTCAATATTTCCTCCTAAACCTTCAACTTTCCCATGTGTATTTCAAAAAAGAAAGTCCTTTGAAGATTGTGTAAAACCAATAGTCACTAAGAGTGCCCCATGTAGACAGAAGAATTACTAATATAACAGCTCTCTTCAGTATTAAATCTTGCTTCCACATATGATCTGTTGCAGACTATTAAAAGCAATATGTGCGTTGCAAACTTTCCATTTAGACCACTCTCATTCAGCCAGTTAAGTTGAGGCAAAAAAATCAGTATATGCGTGATTAAGGTTAATTTCAATTACAACTCATTTACACAAGAAGAAAATACATGTATGTCAAGCATAAGCAAATCAGGGAAGCCAGAGAAATCATGAAGAAAGTATATCTGCCAACCATTTAGATCAACTTCTCCCCAATTTTTCCCACTAACTGATAGCTGCTTTTCCTCCGGAGATATCCCGCAAGAATTCTGGAAATAGGTGGTCAAACTCACAACATCCTGCAAAGCAGTAAATACACAACTAAGGGACATCAAAACTGATAACACAAGATAATAATGCATGAATGTGCTCCATCCCAGAGGTCCTCCAGCTATCACATACATTGAAAAGATTCAGAGGCATAAACTTGTACAAAGAAGTTAGAGATAATCAACCTTTACCCATATCTTCATATGCTCCCTTCGTTTCAATTTGTTTGTTTGGTTTTGACTTGGCACGGAGTTTAAGAAATAAAGAAGACTTTTGAATCTTGTAGTCTTAAACTAAAGATATGTAGAATGTACCGAAAAGCTTTTTTATCTTGTGGTGGTCTCAAACATGCCTTGTGGAAAGTTGGAATTAAAGAGTTACAAAAAAAAAGGAAAGAGGAATTCTTTTTTAAACGGACTAAAAAGGAAAGTAAGACAAACAAATTGAAACGGGGGGAGTATCACTTTCTTTGGCTTCAATAAACAAACACCACAATAAACTCAGAACTTTGCTCCCCTTGTTTCTCTTTTTTTTTTTTTGGTAAAGTAATAAAATTCATTAGTAAAACATCAAGAAGATGCAAGGTTACAGATGGGAAAAGCTGACAGGCTTGGCAAAACCTGTAGAACAATCTAAAGATATCCTATCTCTACTGAACTAGAGAAAAGGAGCTGATAAAATCTAGAAAGTTACCCACATTGTTTACAGGGGCAAAAAAATGCCAACTAAAAAGACTAACTAAACACCTAGACTTTAGAGAGCAAATAGGAGTTGAGATTCCTTCAAAGCATCTGTTGTTTCTCTCCTTCCATAGGGTCCAAAAAATTACTGCTGGGATCATTCTCCAAATTCTTTTAATGGATTTGTCAACTCTCCAGAGTATCCAGCTAGCATATGCATCTTTGCTCCCCTTGTTTCTCTTTCCTCACAGCCTGTAATACAGTAGTGAATCTGCGACACTAAGCACTTCCAGTAGCCAGTTCCAAACTAGATGTGTGTTAGGTGTCCAAGTCACCCCTAATTCAATTAATTTACCGGTCAACGTGTAAGATTGATAACCATTATGAAGCCTGATGTGTCAATTCCCTGGGTTTCCCAAAATCAAATTATTCTTAAGTTGCTAATTACCATGTACTGAGTAACCTAGTAATAATATTTTCAAACCTATTCTGGCTAATCGTCTATGCTTCTCTCCATTGGTTAAGCTGTTTCTATTCCACTCCGTCAGCAATGTAATAGTTCAAGAAGCTGATAAATTGGAACTTACTAAAAACAAAATAAAAGACTTACCTGGTCACGAAAGCCAGTAAATTTGTAGTAAAGACCATCCTTAATCCGCACACCCAGCTGATTAGATCGAGGAACCTTCATCCAAGTAAGGCCCACTATATCATCCTTGTCCACTTCCACAGCCTTACCACCACCTTGTTTCTTCCATAATATACCTCCAGACTGAACCTTGAGCTGCCCTGGATTCTGCATTTCTCAGAAATGAAAAATATAAGTTTTAACGTTAACAAACATGGTAGGCGTTTACGTCAAAAAAATAAATCTTTCTACCAAGGTAACATTGCACTCCCCTTTTTCATGGTATCCTAGCAATTCTTTTGTTTTTCCCTTTACTTTTTGTCCAAATGGATCCAAAACAAATGGAAATGTACCATAAAGACACTAAATTAGAACTAAAAACTAAGAAAAGCAAGAAACAGATAGAGTACAACATTAAGGTTTGCAATTACATTACAGAATCATCAATTAACAGGAGCTAGGGTTCCAAGTATCCATCTAAATACAACAAAAAATGAAGAAATTCTAACAAAACAAAACCAAAAAAAAAAAAAAAAAAAAAACAGGCTTTAACATTCACCATCCCCTTTTTCGGGTGTATAGTGGAAATTCTTTTATTTTTTTTCCTTTTCTTTTGTCCAAATGGAACCAAAACAGATGGAAATGTACCATAAAGACACTAAATTAGAATCAAAAAGTAAGAAAAGCAAAGCAGTAAACAGACAGAGCACAAAATTAGGGTTTGCGATTACATTACATTACAACAAATTCATGAATGAATAGGAGCTAGGGTTCCAAATGTCGATCTAAATCCAACAAAAAAAGACGAAATTATATCAAAACTGGAAAAATAGGGTTTGAGAAGAAATCATTACAAGGATTTTATCGTAAAAAAGTAGGGTTTTCAGCATGCAAAAATCATATAGAACAAACATATGACACTCGAAATTAAAGCAGCAAAGATATTAAAAAAAAAACTTACGGTGCCTCCACGGCCGCCGAGGGAGATGTTGTTGAACAAGTGACCGTCCGTCATTGCTCCGTCAATAATATCAAAGAGAATGAAAAAATGCACACTGCTTGCACTGAGGAAAACCTTATATATATATATATATATATATACACATATCAACCTCCTCCCGCGCGAAAACGCATTAGGCGGTTGGGGAATTTTCGACCCGACCCGGAACCGACTTTTTGCATTTTGTATGTTTCTTTACACGAGTATACTAAAGGACAACTACGTATATATGCATCTCAAGTAGAAATATTTATCAAATGTGACGATAGTTTTATATTTACAAAACATAACATTACAAACCCTATACAAAACATGCTTTTAAAAAAAAATATATATATATATATATATATATTTTTTAAAATATTTTTTATTTTAAAAAAATGTTTTTTTAAAAAAAAATTATATTTTTTTTCGCTCAAAATTTTATGTATGAAAGTTGTATGAAATGTGTATATCTCGCTCAAGGCTTAAAAAGTTCGCTCAAAATTAGTGTATGAAATGTGTATATCTCATTCAAGGCTTTAAAAATCCGCTCAAAATTATGTGTATAAAAACAGTATGAAATTTGTATCTCGCTTAAGTCTTAAAATTTCGCTCACATTTTTGTATATAAAGTTCATGTTAGATTTCTGTAAAATTAATACAACTACAACAACTTTGTATACAACTTTGTATACAACTTTGATACAACATTCAAGACTTAAAATAATCGCTCAAATTTTTGTGTATGAAATGTGTATATCTTACTCAAGGCTTAAAAAGTTCGCACAAAATTTATGTATGAACAATGTATGAAGTGTGTATATATTGATCAAGGCTTAAATATTACACTCAAAATTTAATGCATGAGAATGGCATGAAAGGTGTATATCTCGTTCAAGACTTAGAATTTCATTCACATTTTTCGTATATAATGTTCATATTAGGTTTCTGGAAAATTAATACAACTACAACAACATTGTAACAACTTTCATATATTATTCAAGGCTTAAAGTTTTCGCTCACAATTTTATGTATGAAAATTATATTAAAAATTTCGCTCATACATACAAATTTCATACACAAAAATTTGAGGTCATTTTTTAAGCCTTTGAGCAAAAAATATAAAAACAATTTTTTAAAAAATATTTAAAAATAATTTTTTTAAATATTTTTTTTAAAAAAATATATATTTTCTGGAAAAAAATAAAAAACAAAAATATATGAAAATCCGTCATGTTTCGTAATATATCATTATGTTTTGTAAATAAGGAAAACTATCGTCACGTTTCGTAAATATTTCTCCTTAACATATATATATATATATATATATATATATATATATATATATATATATATATATATATATATATATATGTAGTTTTCCCTATACTAAATTGTATTTTAATCACACAAACTGTTATATGAGACTCGTTTTTACATTGTTAATAACATATATCAGGAAATTTTGCTTCTTCAAAAAATGGTTTTCAAATTAAAGACGGAGTATTTCCTAGGTTAACAATCTCTAGATTTTATGCTAATTATTTCGTTCAAATTACAGAAAATAGCATTTCTAATATTGAATGAAATATCATTTTCCTTTTTAATAATTGTTTGAGAGATTTTAATACTTTATTTTTTAAAATTTATATATGGCAGTATTTGATCGGCCGCATAATATAAGATTTTCTTTTAAACATGTGAGTCTAAAAATCATTGCATATTACCTACTCGAGTTTTACTTGGAACGCGTGTCACATATATGTTGCCTCTTGCTATAAAACAAGTTTGGAGTTATTTTTTCCAATGACGAGAAACATTTTGAAAGACCCAAATCGATCATTAAAGCTTCTGATTTCAAAGCCCGAATAAATAGCAATTTCATGCATGTTCATTGTTCAGTACTAATGCGGAGATTCCTTTTTCAGAAGAACAATTGTTTTTGCACTTCATGTTCAATTCTAATATACATTCTTTTTTTCCTTCACAAAAATAATTGTAGCATATTCCTTTTGAAATTATTCGACCTTAGGAGCTGCGTAGCAGAAGTAACCACAAGAGCAATCATACAATTGCACCGAGATTAGGCATCTTCAAAAGCAGTGTTAAAATTATAACTCAAAATCCTCAAGTTATAGCATAGAGAAAAGGAGTTGAACAAAATTTTCTATCCGTGTCTCCCCCTTCCCTCCCCGACCAACCCCCCCCCCCCCCCCCCCCCCCAAAAAAAAAAAAAAAAACACACACACCCCAATCATGGATTAACATATTTGACTAAGATTTCTAATATGTGAAGTCAAAATTTTGAAATGCCAAAGTTAGACATTTGTAGTAGAGCTCAGAATTTTAGATTCTAGTTTTATTTCCAAAAGATGAATAATTTGGCGCACAATGTTGCACCAATAGGAATATGAAAACAGGACCAAGGGAGTAAGTGTCTACCGCCATTACATCCACATGTCTCATATTCTTCCTGGTTTTCACTAATTTCTGTTGTCATCATAGAAAGGGTACTTAAAATAACAGAAGGTGAATCAGATGAGGAGCTGAGAAAATTAAAAAATAGTATACCAAGAATTAGGAAATTATCATTTCTATCGAATAAAATAAAAAATCTAGAAACTATCATTAGAGATCTTTGATAGAGCAATAAGCATAACTCAGATATAGTTCTCTGCCCAAGATAAAAACACTGATCACTAAATCGAGCATAAAATTCTTCTCTTTGTTTTATTCAATTTAGAGATTCTTTGTGTTCCTAACCCATTGTGCAAGGAGCTAATTCACAAAACTCGAAATTAAAACTCTTCCTTCTCGGAAAATAAATTACAGATGGGAGGAAGTTGGCAAACAAGTTAGTTGATGAGTTTATAATCTATTAAGTCTCCGATGACACATCCATAGGAAGTTCGACCAAAAAGTTCAAATATGATCATCAGCAAGCACAATCAAGATGTTCCGTGCTAGTTGAAAGTTGAAACTGCAGTACCTTTTCTTAACAAAATGAATTCTAATTTCAGAGCTTGCAGCATACAGGCATTGTATCAACTCAGATCTTACAAAACAGCGCTTCCGAAAATATCAAAATTGTTTTCGCTTGTTAGAAAAGAACTTATCTCTCTTTACCCAAACATACAGAAGGAATATTAAGACTCCAGCAGTCATAGAAACTGACGCCCAGGGAAATGGTGGGTCCTTGAAACAGACTAGCGATGCTTCCAGCTCTTGAGAAGCATGATAAACAATAGAATGAATGGCATATATGTCGTGATCCGATGCCCTCAGGTAATACAAAGCCATTTCAAAGTCAAAGTGTGAGAGCGCTGAAACTGCCTTGTCTAGCTTGTACTTGAACAAGTTCCACCTTTGCATGAACTCAGTACGCTGATTATGCTTTAGAAGCTTTCTCTCCCCGCCATGAGCAGAAATGGATTCAAGTACTTCGAGAGCACTAGTAATACTGAAGTTCAACGATGTCAACAATACATTTCTCCTTGCAGCATCCTTCTGTACAAATGACAACGAAGAAACCTCCGAAAACGGGCCAAATGGTGTTTGCCCGACACTCCATGTATAGTCTACGAAAGTACTGTTGTGTCTTGGGCTCCAGACTAAATGTGTTGGTGAGACTCCCCACATGCTCTGTAAAATGGAACCTACAATAGGCCTCTCTAATTCGCGAGTCTGAGTAAACACATGACGCCCATTACAACTATAATCACTCACAGTCTGTGTACTCTTGGTCCTGACCGCTATAACCATATCCTTAAACGCCACAGACTGATGATGACGGTCAAGCAACAGAATCGAGCTAACATCCAAATCAAAAACATAAACCGGAAGTATCCTACCACCAAAGTCATCTTCAGGAATCTTAGCAATCCGCCTAAACTGATCAGCTGATTCAGACAATGTCTGGTGTAAACGCTTCGAGTCCAGATATTCACTAACAATCAAAGTATAGTTATCAAACAAGTACCTAGAAGTATACGAGGTAGCTGCCCTCGAAATAGCAAAAGAACAAATAGGACACTCAGCTAAATTCACCTCATACTTCTTAAATCTCAAAGACTGATCACCAAACAACAACCCGTTTTCGTTTACTTCATCCCTGAAATTCCTCTCTATCAACTTCCAATCTAACCCAAAACTATCTTTATTATCTGAAGAACCATATATATGTATAAACTCAACTATCAAAGAATTCTCAAACGGTACAGGAATTCGTAAAGAGGGAACCATAAGAACCTGATAAGCACTCCATACAAGCGACGCCAAATCAGAAAGCAATGCCTTTTGAGATTTAGGTCGACCGTGCAACGTCGCAAACGGATGAAACTCGCCACGTGGCAGCACGCCATCACCTGACAACCCTGGGCCATAATCAACCGGACCAGCCCCCAAATCAACCCATAAATAACGTTCCTTTCCAGTCCAAACAGTGCCTAAACACTTGGTAAAAGCAGGTGATGGATCACCAGGTGTGTAAGTATAAGCATAGGGTTTTGATTGAGAACCCAAATTAAGAATATATATGTAAATCCCATTAATGGGTTTCTCTTTTTCGAAATCTTGTTTGATAATTTCATCAATTATTCCATGCGGGACAGATGCAAGAACAGATCTGAAAGATGAAGGAACAGTAGCAAGATGGGTTTTTAGGGTTTGAGATAAACGTGAAGAAAGAGATGAAGGAGATAGTGACACGTCAAGGTGAAGCGAATGGGAAATAGAGAGGTGATGTGATGGTTGAAAAGAGAAAGGGGTGATGACGTGGAACTGATCGGAGGTAATAGCAGAAGTGAGAAATGAAGAGAGTTGAGATTTGGCGTTAGAAGAGAAGTTCGTGCCGACTAGTTTGACGGTTACGGGGACGGAGATTTGGAGGCTGAGGAGAGAAGACGGGTCGACCCGGGATTGTTGTTGAGAGAGAAGTTTTTTGAGAGAGGATGGGAGAGAGAGGAAGGAGTCGTTTGAGGAAGTCGGGTCAACCCGGGATTGTTGGTTGAGGAAAGAGTCGAGACCTAGGATTGGGGCGGAGGAGGTGGTCGTGGTGGTGATGACGTGGAGGAGGAGGAGGACGGTGGTGATGATGGTGGTGGTCGGAGGCATTTTGGGAATCAGGTGGGGATAGGGTTTGGGGTTTGAGCAAAAATATGATGTTGAGTCAGGTTGACACAACTGGGAGGGATTAGTGAAGGACTGAGGAGAAGCTGGTCAATGATTTTTTTTTTTAAAAGATTAAGATAGAGAAAACATAGTCCCTTCCCTTGTAATTAATTACTCACTATGTAGTCTGTTTCAGCTTATATGACTTGGGTGCACACAAATGTTATGATACTCCCTATTTTAGATAATTTAGGAAAGTAATACTCGAAACAATATTAATGTAATACTTACTTATTTCAGCAATATTATGAATTGATTTTGCAAATTATGAAATTTCTTTAAAATAGTAATATGATAGGTAACTTGATTGAGATTGTTGTAGGTCTCTAGTTCAAACTTTTATATAAATACATTACTTGTTTGAAAGGGAAAATATTTTTATATTTCTTAAAGAATGCATATGCATATTTTCCCACTATTAAGAACTTTGCACTACTTATATTTTTGTTAATCTAACTTTTAGAGTTTGGTTTTAGTTATATTCTATAAATTCGTCTTTTATTATGTATTTGTGTATATAATGTATAAATACATTTTATGATTTTCTTGTCCAAATAATTTGTGCTGTAATTATATAATTTTGCATCACTTTTAGATAGTTAAGTAATAATTTTTTCAATTTCCTATAATTAAAGGTGAATAAATAAAGATGAGACAAAAGCAAAAAGGTAACCCATTTTGGAAATCGTGAAACTAACACTTCTATTTAAGTACCAAAAAAAAAATAAAAAAAAATCTACTACTTTTCCCTATAAAACCCAATTTCAAATCCATTTTTGCACTGAGTTCCTCTTCGATCAGGTTAGAAAAGCCAAATGTTCCTGTTATTCCTTCTTTTTTTTTCTTGTAGATTTTAGTAGAACATAGTACTTCATTACACATTTAGTATACTAGTACTAGTACTAATTAACCATCGAAGACGAAGGGTTCTCTTATAATTGTGATTTTAGGGTGTAGAATCCAAAGATGGAGGACACTTCAAATAGGTCGACAAGCATAGCAGACCTAGACATGGACTCATTGGTTCAGTGTGCAAGTTACTTGAATCTCCATGACCTATCCAACATGGCCATGTCTAGTAAATACCTTCAAAGAGCTGCTTATTCTGACTCTATCTGGCAATCCCTTTTCAGGTTACACTTTTTTCTCCAACTATTCATTTGTCTTAATTGTTGGAATTTCAGGTTACCAGATTTATGAAGATGTAAACCCTTGCTAATGGTTAGATAAAGATACAATTTTTAATACTTTTAGCAACTGTGTAAATGACCCTGGGAGCACTGCTATTGTCCATCTAATTAAAAAGAAAGCATTATTTATCTCTTTGTAAAAATTGCAGACATGGGACAATAAAAAAAAAAAAAAAAATCAAAGCTTTTAAGTTCTAAACTATGGGGATGTGGAGCAACTTTTAACTGCTTAACATATCTTTAAATCATATATCTTCTTAGATATTGGCTAAATCTGTCGTCTGTGAACCGATGAAAAAGAATTATCTTCTTAGATATTGGGATTCTTGGTTTCTGAATAACTAACACAAAAGTAGAATCTCTATTGCATTGGAAGCTAAAGAATATTCAGAGATAGACCTTTTTTCTTTTTAGCTAATTCTGAAAAGGAATCTTGAAGATGCTACAAAAGTACCTATGATTGGAAATTGTGACTGGGTTGGTCTGTTATTAACATATTCTCCGCGCTACTTTAAGTATTTCATTGCTTGCCGGTTTCTTGGAGAGTAGTACTAATTTTATGTTCTGCAGACAGCAGTGGTCTCCAGTAGTACCTTCTGGCTTTCCTCAGACATCAACTGCCAGGGAAGCATATCTTTCCAGGCGTACTGATTTGATGCAATTCAAGTTCATTGACCCTCTCGTTATAGACTTCCCTACTGAGGCAAAACCTCATGAAAATCTGCATCTTGACAAAGACAATATCTTATTTTCTCAGGTAGTATATATATCATTTCGTCAAATTCCGGTCATAGAACTCCAAGTGCTTACTCTAACTTCTTCTTCAGTCCTTCTCAAATGCTACAGCAATTTATGAAAAAACTGAGACTAAGAATGAATGATGTGTTATATTATTTGTACCCTAAAGAATGTGGGTGTCTAGCAGCATAATAAGCACTGCACTCTTTTACTTTTTGTAGGAGTTTTGGTGTATTACATGTTTCTGTGACCTGATGCAGGTTATTAGATGTGAAAAGTATTTATTTGGCTCAAAGGGGGACTTCATGTTGTGTTTAACTTTCTTGCCTCCTGAAAGGTGGTCACTAAAACAACCAGTTTTAAAATGAGGTATAACAGGACTTCCGACAGCCTGTTATTGTGATCTTGGCATTTCCATTCTTCCCTCTCTTCTGCCGCATTGGATTCCGTCATGCTTTTTACTTCCTTTAGCTTATATCCTCTCTAACCTTGGATCCTTGTGTATGAGAAGAACCGGCACATAATGAATTTTCCTCGGTATGGTTTGCATCTAGATAAGTGAAGTGATGTTTGACAGGCTACTCAGAATGTAACTGCCCCTTGAGCTAGTTTGTGCTGCACGCCCCTCGCATTGTTCTTCATGAATGGAAGGAAATCCATTGCAACTTCTTGATTTTTTGCTATATGCTAAAAGGCTGATAGTTTAGCAGCATTACTTTCTGAATAATGAATTTGATTTCTACTTTTGACTTTCTGAAGCATCCTTTAGGATCTGGAATGTCTCTTTTTTTTTTTTTTTTTTATTGACAAAGAAATTTCTGAGCGCCAGTACTGCACGTTTGGAACTCTGGTGGGTGATGAGCCTGCTCTTCTACCCTTCTCCGCTTAAATATCATACTTTTCTTTGTGCCAGTGCACATAAGCTACATATCATGCGCTGCACTCTTACCACTAGACCAAATTTCTGGGTCCCTTTAAGATCCGGAAAAGCTGCTTGCCTCTTTCCATTACAGGCTTGTGCGTTTTCTTATAACCAAAAATTTCCCAATGGCCAAGAGCGCTCGTTTTGGATCTCGGTGGATTATGAGCCCCCCTCTACCGTTCTCCACATTTATGCCTAGTTGATTATAGTCTAATTACTAATCTCGCCTCCTTTTGACCCTTTTGTTATTCGTGCTTGACAAAGTTTAGGTATCCAAGGGATTTTGTGTGGTCAAGAGATGCCCCTTTTCTATTTTTAACATTCCTTAGAAAAGCTGGTAACATCACCATCACCTGGATTGTCCACTTAATTAGGTTTCATTTCTTGGTACTTATTCTTTCATCCTCCATAGTAGGTGTCTGCACTTCACAATCACCTTGTGGTACTTCTACTTTTATTTTGTAAAATATTGGACTGAGATGAACTTAAATGGAGTGACATGGTCAATGAGGGTTCATGTAGCCAACCCAACTTGTTTGGGATTGAGGCATAGTTGATGTAAAGACTGCTTATTTCCAGAATCCCATCTGCATTATCTTCGTGGGGCGGCGGAGTATTCTTTCTTCGGATTATCATAAAATATACCTTCATTCTGAAATCCATTTGTAATAACTTGAAATTCTGATGTTGTAGAAGTACTATGTTTTTCATTTTACTCTGTCGTACTGATGATTATGTTATGATACTAGCTTGCCAGCTTATTATTCGGATCTTAGATTTGCTCTGTGGAATGGACTGTTTAAAGCTTTCAGTGTTCTTCATAAATAAATAAAAACACTCCCCCCATCCTGCCACCCCTGGAGTGGTGTGGTGGTTGTATGTGCACGGAGGAGGTGACTATTAGCTTTTACTCGACTGCATTATCTTATGTATTTGTCATCAATAGCAGTGCGGACATAAGACCAGCAATTGTAATCCTTATCTTCTGGAGTTGGTTGATAAAATATTTAATCAAACTATTTTTATGACATGATTTTTTTGTTGATAACTTGTATGCAGGGCTCTTCAGTTCATGTATTGAACATTGACAATTTTCTGAATGGAAGAGATCCATATGTCACACTGAGGGATCACACTGCCAGAATTACTTCTATGAGGTTGGAGTTGCTTTATATTTTCTTTTATTTGAGAGTTAGCACAGTGTAGCAAACCAGATGGATATGTTGGACCTGCTTCTGCTTCAAGGTAGGAAATATTCTTAGGAAGCCATAGAGTAACTATCTTTGGAAAATGTTAGCTGATGAGGAGAAGTTTCTAAATTGTTCCCTTTATAGACTTCACACTTCTTCCAAGATAGACTTGAAGGATGTCACTGATGTTTCCATTTGTAAGTGTGGCTACTGAAATTTTTCAATCTTAGGTTATTTCATCTATTAAAATGATAAATGATTCTTCTCACCTAATTGAAGAATACAATGTATTTATCCAAGTAGGTTCTTTCTCATTCTAAACTTCTGTGCTTGTCCATTGAGACTTTAGATTCTGGATCTGGCCTAGATGAGTTAGCTTTTTTAGGTTTAGAACCAGAGGCAGATCTAGGATTTGGAGGTTCCGGGTGCCACATTAGGATAAGCGAGTTGGGTTGTTCAATTTTGGGCTTCGGTTCGGATGCATTTTTTTAATTTATATAGATAATTGATTGAATATGCAGATTTGTCTAATTATGTTCTCTATCAAGCTGTCTAAATTATTTGTCTAATTTATATAAATAATTGATTGAATATGCAGATTTTTTTTTTTACACAGATAAAAGGCCTTATTCTCTAAAATTTTGAGAAATTAAAAAAATTCTGTGTTAGAAATTTGAACCTGTATAAACCATTTACTATTGTTACCTCAATATATTCATACTCCATTGCCTATTGTGCTGATATGTTGTTGAGAATAAAAAAATTTAGCCTCAATCCAGTCATCTTCACTTGGTTCGAACTTTGGTAAAAGATCGAAATAACCCTTTAAATTTTGAAAACTATGATATAATCAACATTCATTTTTTTTTTAACTTATATTTTACTTTTCAAGCATATTTTTATTAATATTAATCTAACTTCTTAAAAATAGTACTCATCGAGTCTAGTTCTTGAAGAAAGAGGAAGTAAGAAAAAAAGTCATTTAATCAAACCAAAAAAAGAGCCAACTAGGATTTTTTAATGACGAATAGCAAGTAAAGAGAAATTTATAAGAAATGAAAAAGGAAAGAAAAGAACTGAAGTAAAGACACGTTGTACTTGCAAAGGAATAAAGCAAAACGTGTACCTTGCAAGAAAGCAAAAAGAGCAAAACTTGCAGCAAGTGTGAATCGAACTCAGTCACTCGCGTTGAATATATAGCCCTTTGCCAGTGGCATCTGGTGTTCACTTATTGCTACGGGTGGCAGGTTTAAGATCTATACAATTTCTTATACATATAGACATGCATAAACAGAATTTCAACCGAGGAGTCCAGGTGGCGTGGCACTCGGAATCTTCTACGTAGATCCACCCCTGTTTAGACCGGAGTACTAAATATTGGATTTGAATCAAGGTTCTTTTGAGAAACTCGACTCAATAGATTGACGCAAATGTAATATCTGGGTGTAACATAGCTTATCCCGACGAGATTGTCATGAGATTTTTTTTCTTGAACTAATCAATGAAAAATAGATCTGAAGCAACGAAAAAAAAAACCGTTCTTTGCTGGCAATTTAGATCGATACAGTAGACCTTTATTGCTGGACAATGTTGTCCCCAGTGACTAGTACAGATCAGTTTTTGGATTTTATTAGCACCCTAGTTTTAGAGGGAGCCAATGTATAGGGGCTTATAATTCTCTTTTGCTTTTGTCTATTTGTAATTAGCCCCTGTAATTATGCATCTGCTTGATGCCTTTTCTCAATGAAACAACTTACTTCATCAAAAAAAAATTTAGATTGATACAGTAGAGTAGAATGATTAATTAAAAGGAGGTTGCCAAATAAGAACCTGTATCTTTTTTTTTTTTTTTGATGAAGTAATTGATTCTATTCAAGGCATCCAGAAGATGCAAAGTAGTTACAAAAGGTTGAGCACAAGAATGTCAGCTCTAGTACACAACTAAAGAGCAAACAAAATCTGAAAGGCTATCAGGGGAATCTATTGGGGATAAAAAGGCCCAACTATGTAAATAAAAAAGACATTTAGCTTTGCGCATAGTTTGACTAGTTGAAAGACCATCAAAACATCTACTATTCCTTTCATTCCATATAGTCCAAAAGATGGCAGCTGGTATCATCTTCCAAATCTTCTTGATGGTTCTGTCAACTTTCCATTGGCTCCAGCTTTCAAAAACTTCCCTGATAGTGTTTGGCATTACCCATTTGAATCCAAAAAAGGTGAGGAACATATGCCATAGATCTGCTGCAGCTGAGCACTGCAGGAAAAGATGGCTGTGGGTTTCTGATTCTCTATTACACATGTAGCACCTGTTCACCATAAATAAAAACCTGTGTCTTCTTCCATAACAAAAAGACAAGCACTATATGTAAGAGCCTAGGTCTTCATTTGCTTTCCTTTTTTGAATTGTTTGAAACCTTCATGTAAAAATTTAAATTGATTGAAACAAAATATTTTACGTATTTATTTAAATTGGCATATGCCCCTCATGTGAGGAACTAACTCTCTTGCTTTAGGGGGAGCTCGGAGCTTTTTTTTCTTTGGGGGTGGGGGCTTGCAAACATGTGAAACTATATGTTCATGGGTGGCAAGTGAGACTCAAACTTAGGATCTCTGGCTGCCGTTATATCATGTTGAATGTGTGATTTACCTCAACACTTTTATTCGTCTTTTAAGGCCTACAACAATTTTATTCTTGTTTGATTGATTTTTGGAACAAATAGAATTCTGATACAGATGTATTGTCAGACAATTATAATATTTGTGGTAAATAGCATATGAAGTTTGGTAAGTCAACAGAACAAGTTCTTGATTATTCAATTCAGGATCGTTTAATTCCCCCACAAATGTAGTATGTCTTAGTACGATATTTCTTTTTAATGTGTATCAATAGCCATAATACTACTAACTGCAGATTAATTCCATTTGAAGAGACATGCTTGTATAGTTGCAAGATGCAGAAAAATGATAATCTTTTGGTAACCTCAAGCTTTGACCATTCAATTCGCCTATGGTGGAAGGTAGTTTAAATAACTCAAGATGAATTTTAGTTCTTTTAACGTTCACTTGAATACTTGTGTTTGTCCGAGTCTCCTGACTAATTGACCTAATGAGCTTATGAAACTCATAATCAAATTTTACCATCTGTGACGTTCTGTTCTGCATATTCTCTTAGTTGACTCTCTTTTACCTTGTTATTACTAATTTTAAGTTTTGTTTTCACTATATCATGCAGTTGTTGTACTTACAGTTTTTCTCTTTTTTATTCTTTGCTGAATATCATTTTCCTATTGCTAAAAATAAAGAAATTGGATATTCTTCTGATGCATCATCGCTGGTCTATAGTCTATAAGGATTGTGGGCAAAAGTGTATTTACATTACGATGCATCAGTGGAACTATTGATGTTTTTCACATTTACTTTGCGCAAAAGTATGTGCAAAAGTATGTTTAGTTTACGATACAGATTCCCATCAGCGGAACTATTGAAGTTTTACCTAGAGAATAAGCTAATATTTTGAACTAGGTGAATGTCACGTTCTATGCATATGAGCATGCATCAGTTTCTGGTTATGTTCGTTTTAGATTCCATGTATGGGTATCCAGTACTCTTTAAATAACTATGTTTTCCGTCACTTTCTTAGTTTTGTCTGTGGTTCCTAGGGGCGTTGTCAGCGATGTTTCAGAGGCCATAATGGTGCAGTTTCCACACTTTCAGACAAATTGCTGGGTGATTGTCCTAATAAAATACTTGCAAGCGGTGGTTTAGATGGAACTGTACGATTATGGTCCCTTGATTCTAGTGGAAAGCGCGGCCAACATGCTTTAAAGGCAACACTTTACGGGCATGAGAAACCTGTAGCGCTGATGTCAGTTGCTGGGTATGATTTAATTTCTTTTGCATAGTTGTTGAAAATATCAATATTATTAACCTGTTGTGCTGCTAAAACTTCTTGCTTGGGAATTTGACATCTGCCTTTGCTTCTAGTTGCCCATTTTAGGTTGGTAATCAGGATTTGTTTCTTTTCTCCCTGCATCATTGCAACAGAAGAAGTATTTATTTTTGGTCCAACGGTACTGAGTCTCTAGAGTATAGATTCCACGAAACGAGCATCTCCAAATACTCTTTGGAAGTTCCTAAAAAGTTTATAAGACTTTATCCCAATATAAGTCCTTTTTGGAAGAAAAAGATTTCACAATCTTTGTAGGTAATTTTCTCAACTTAAGATTGGAGGAAAATAACCATAGTATACAACAACAACAACAACAACAACAGCCCAGTGAAATCCCACATCTTGGGGTCTGGGGAGGGTATAATGTACGCAGACCTTACTCCTACCAAGGTAGGATGGCTGTTTCCGAGAGACCCTCGGCTCAATAGAAGCATAAAAAGGGGGTCAGATAAGGTTAAAAGATTTAAAACGATATTGCAATGAAATAATGCAAGCGACACAGTAAAACAGGATAATCAAGGAATTCAAAGCGATATGGAAATGCAAATCACGAAAGCGGCACAGATAAAATAGAGTAATCAAAGTACAGAAAGTAGCAAATAATAACATAAATCAAAGCACAAGAAATTATAATGCGCTAATGCGCCTACTAATAAGGAAAGATAACGAGACTTATGTACTAGCCTTCTACCCTAATGTGGGTCCTCCACACCTTCCTATCTAAGGTCATGTCCTCGGTAAGCTGTAACTGCGTCATGTCCTGTCTAATCACCTCTCCCCAATATTTCTTTGGCCTACCCCTACCTCTTCTGAAACCATCCATGGCTAACCTCTCACACCTCCGCACTGGGGCATCTATGTCTCTCCTCTTCACATGCCCAAACCATCTCAGTCGCATTTCCCGCATCTTGTCTTCCACCGAGACCACTCCCACCTTATCCCGAATAGCCTCATTTCTAATCCTGTCGCTCCTAGTGTGCCCACACATCCATCTCAACATTCTCATCTCGGCAACTTTCATCTTTTGAACGTGAGAGATCTTAACTGGCCAACACTCCGCCCCATACAACATAGCCGGTCTAACCACCACTCTGTAGAACTTGCCCTTCAGTTGTGGTGGCACCTTCTTGTCACATAGCACTCCTGAAGCTAGCCTCCATTTCATCCACCCTACCCCAATACGATGTGTGACATCATCGTCAATCTCCCCGCTGCCTTGCATGATAGACCCAAGGTACTTGAAACTACTTTTCTTTTGGATGGCCTGAGCACCAAGCCTAACTTCCACGCCAACCTCCTGGTGTCTCACTGAACTTACACTCTAAGTACTCTGTCTTGGTCCTACTCAGCTTAAATCCTTTAGACTCCAAGGTATGTCTCCAATCCTCCAGCTTAGCGTTAACTCCGCTACGAGTCTCATCGATCAGGACTATGTCGTCCGCGAAAAGCATACACCATGGCACCTCACCTTGAATTTGTCGCGTCAATCTATCCATCACCAAGGCAAATAAAAACGGACTAAGAGCTGATCCTTGATGCAACCCCATCACAACTGGAAAGTGCTCTGAGTCCCCTCCTACTGTCCTTACTCTAGTTTTGGCTTCCTCATACATGTCCTTGATCACCCTAATGTATGCTACAGGTACACCTTTAGCCTCCAAACATCTCCATAGGATTTCTCTTGGAACTTTATCGTAAGCCTTTTCTAGGTCGATGAATACCATATGCAAGTCCCTCTTCCTCTCCCTATACTGCTCCACCAGTCTCCTCACAAGATGAATGGCTTCTGTAGTTGAGCGTCCCGGCATAAATCCGAACTGGTTCTCTGAAATAGACACGCCTCTCCTTACCCTCATCTCCACCACTCTTTCCCACACTTTCATAGTATGGCTTAGTAGCTTGATACCTCTATAGTTTTCGCAACTCTGGACATCCCCCTTGTTTTTGTATAGAGGGATCATTACGCTCGACCTCCATTCTTCGGGCATCGTTGCTGTCTTAAAGATGACATTAAACAACCTAGTCAGCCACTCCAAACCTGCCGAGCTCGCGCTCTTCCAAAATTCCCCAGGGATCTCGTCAGGTCCGGTCGCTCTTCCCCTGCGCATCCTACGGACAGCACCCTTAACCTCCTCGACCTTAATACTCCTGCAATACCCAAAATCGTGACGCCTCCCTGTATGCTCCAAATCTCCCAACACGATGTCTCTCTCCCCTTCTTCATTCAAGAGTTTGTGAAAATATGACTGCCATCTCTGTTTAATGAGAGTCTCCTCTACCAATACTTTTCCATGCTCATCTTTAATGCACTTCACTTGATCCACATCGCGCGCCCTTCTCTCCCGCACCCTGGCTAGCCTGAACAATTTCCTATCCCCACCTAACCTATAAGAAGATGAAAAATAAAAGCAGCAGGCTAAATGACTAAACAAGAGATACCTTCAACTTTGGCGAAGACTAACAATTTCCAAATACCTATTCCAACTTCAACTTCAAATACTCTTCTTTTCTAACTTCAACTAAATATTTTCCAGACGCCTAGATAAGAACTTTGCTTCCTCCTGGTATCTGTCACGACCCAAATCATGGATCATGCGGGCACCCACACTAACCCTCCCTGGTGGGCGAACCCTTCGGGTAACTACCTTAATTTGATACAACATGCGGAATAAATACTTTTATTATAAGAAATTCCCAAAACCTGGTCTAGACTCATACAAGAGCTTCTAAGAAATTTACAATTTGAAGTAGATAACAGACTCAAACTGGATACGACTTCTGTTGAAGGATAGAGAACAACAGAAATCTAAGGAGAGACTCTGGGTTGCAAGATCTCAAATAGCTCACCCAAACGCACTTGACGAATGCCTCGACACGGTCGTGAGACTCCGAACATCACCTGAAAATAACTCTACACTCCACAAGGAGTGTAGCAAGAGTAGTATGAGCACAACACAAGGCTCGTAGGTATCATAGGCCGACAATGGTTAGTTCACGCCTATAAACAAGAAGCAACTAACAAGTAAGCAGATAAGTAATCAAACACAGTCACAACTCTAGCACATATGAAAGTCTTGCAGTAACGATAGTCACAAGGGATTTCAATATCTCAAGTTATAAGCCTAGGGGGAAATCTCTAAACCTCGAGTCCATCAAGCCTCTAAAATAAATACCGTTTTTCTTGATTCATTCTATTCCTACTCATATTTTGAGCACGCACTCCATATGCACAATATCTTCAGGAAATAGCCGCATGAGTTTGCTAGCAGCATATTTGTGATTGTAGGAGACATCATTGTCCACGTGGGACTAAGAGAATCAGCAACCTTATAATTCATTGCAAGGTGGCATATGTATATATTGGTGGTAATTTATGACCAAGCCTTTTTGCTAATTAAATAAGGATTTGGTGGGCCTTACAACACACTATGTAATGGCAATCCATGGGATTTCATTTCAGAGTAAGAAATCTTCTTCACAAAGTATGAACAATATATTATGGAGAATTGTACCACATCCACGTTTGACCAAGAAAAGTGGGCAGCAAATGACTAGTGTCCACACATGGACATCATGACCCTCTGCGTGGCTCGTGAATCTTGAGGGAAAGTTGGCCTATACGAAAATATAGGAAAATTTGGGATTGGGATCTGCCGTGTGGAACAGTAGTCAGTAGTAAGTGAAGCCATGTGCATATCTCAAAAATAAATACTTACAAACAACAACTCAATAATTCACAAGTCAAGAATCAATCAGAGAATGTGCCATGCAATGACATGAATAGCAATTCAAATGGAGTGCTATGCAATGCAATGTCGTGCTATGTAAATGTTATGCAATGCAGTAGTCACCTCTCACGCTCCACTCTCGTACACACATGCTATGGCAATACCTCATAGTCATGACCCATGGGGGACCCGCGAAGTCCATGTACCCCCTCGTGCTCTCCGGCGGAAACCTCGGAGGCTATCAATTATAATCAATCTCCGGCAAAGACGTCGGAGTCTCTCTGTCACTCTCAATCTCCGGCAAAGATACTGTCCTTTTTTTTTTTTTTTTTTTTGCCTTGATGTAATGACCCATTTGGTCGTTTAGCACTTTTTGGCCTAATATCCCTAAAACACCCTTTTCGTGGTCTAATTTTGGTGTCTATAGCTTGCGATAACGGATGATTCGGTTATTTAATTGACGAATAAATTTTAGAATATATGTATTTAACGTGTGTGAATGGTTTATTCATAGAAATAATATTTGCACACATATACGGTGTAAGTGGGTAAATACGATATTTGACGGAGTGGATAATTGGTTATATGTTTAATTTTAACGAGAGATTAATTACCTATAAGTAGCTTATGATTAATGATTAAGGTGGACATGATGACCCTCTGCGTGGCTCGTGAATCTTGAGGGAAAGTTGGCCTATAGGAAAATTTGGGATTGGGATCTGCCGTGTGGAACAGTAGTCAGTAGTAAGTGAAGCCATGTGCATATGGAGTGCGTGCTCAAAATATGAGTAGGAATAGAATGAATCAAGAAGAACATAATAATTGAGATATACTTTTAATTTAAAAATTAGTACTACTACTTGGGATTTTCAATTGATTGTGCGTAGCCCACTGGCTGTGTTGGCTATTTAGTCTAAAGGTGATTGCCCATCTATAGATACCAATCCATGCTCCTCTTTTCTTTTTTTTTTTTATAATTTTTTTTTGCCTTCATGTGCAACTTTTACTAAAGCAAGCTTCCTCCCTGTACTTGCCATCATCCACCAAGGTTTGTCCCATTCATTTGATGCATATTTAATATCAATTTCCTGTACAATATCTTCAAGAAATAGCCGCATGAGTTTGCTAGCAGCATATTTGTGATTGTAGGAGACATCATTGTCCACGTGGGACTAAGAGAATCGGCAACCTTATAATTCATTGCAAGGTGGCATATGTATATATTGGTGGTAATTTATGACCAAGCCTTTTTGCTAATTAAATAAGGATTAGGTGGGCCTTACAACACACTATGTAATGGCAATCCATGGGATTTCATTTCAGAGTAAGAAATCTTCTTCACAAAGTATGAACAATATATTATGGAGAATTGTACCACATCCACGTTTGACCAAGAAAAGTGGGCAGCAAATGACTAGTGTCCACACATGGACATCATAATGACACCTTATTTTTATATAGTAAAAAAAAACTTGTCATGAAAGGACAAGTGCATGCCTAACTTTCCATGTGTATGCATAGCAAGTAAACAATTCAAAAGCAATGCAATTTATTGAATCTTGTGGCTGATTTTGGTAGTATAAGAAATTAATGGCACCAACACCATTAAATAAGTGGGCACGGCAATAAAGGAAAATAATTGTACCTTGCATTCTTTCTTTAATTAGCTTCATAAAGAAGGATCCTATATGCAGCATTGGTTCTATATGAACGAAGAGTGTGTGGGACTCTGCTCAAAAAACAAATATATGCAGTTTCTACACTAAAAATATATATATATATATATTGAACGACGTTGATTTTATTATACTCATGGTGGTTTCCTCCAAACGATAGGAAATCGGAAGATTTCTTCAATATGAATTAAGGTGGAAGAAGATTATATTTTTTTAGCCCATAAGACTGTCCGTTCGGAAGCACTTCAGAAGGAAAAAGCTTTGGCGCGAAAGTTCGTGACACCTGTTCGGCTTTGAGGTAGGTTATGGTTTACTTTATGTCTAGACTCCGGTTAGCAAAACGTATGTAAATAGTAGTGATTGACGGGGAAAGCATGATAGGTTTTCAGGCATGGTGTGGAGGTAAATTTCATCTAGGTTGATATTGTCAGCGGTTACGTGGGCTTGTCGCCATTATTGTGATACTGTTATGAGGGCTCGTCGCCATTATTGTGATACTGTTATGAGGGCTCGTCGCCATTATTGCGATATTGTTATGTGATTTCATGTACTTGATATAATTTCCTCTCTCTTGTTATCTCACCGGTCATATGGAAGAGGAAGGTTATTACTGAGAAATTGACTATTGAATTACACTTCCTAGTATGAATCTATGGAACCTATGACTGCGGTGATTATTGAGGTTGATTTCATGCGAGGCATACATCCCATATTCTATGTGATGTAATTATCACCTAGTTGTATCTTTATCACATACTAGCTCACTCACCTTAGGAAAGGGAAGGGTAATATTGATTATTGAGCCGTGGACAATAATATGACTTGTACTTGTTTATTGCATATTGGTGAGATTGATATCATGCATGACATGCTTCCATATTACTTTTATGTTGTCCTAATGGTGAGGAGAGTGACAGAGAGACTCCGAGGTCTTTGCCGGTCACAACAGATAAGCAGATAAGTAATCAAACACGGTCACAACTCTAGCACATATGAAAGTCTTGCAGTAACAATAGTCACAAGGGATTTCAATATCTCAGGTTATAAGCCTAGGGGGAAATCTATAAACCTCGAGTCCATCAAGCCTTAAAAATAAATACTTACAAACAACAACTCAATAATTCACAAGTCAAGAATCAATCAGAGAATGTACCATGCAATGACATGAATAGCAATTCAAATGGAGTGCTATGCAATGCAATGTCGTGCTATGTAAATGTTATGCAATGCAGTAGTCACCTCTCACGCTCCACTCTCGTACACACATGCTATGGCAATACCTCATAGTCATGACCCATGGGGGACCCGCGAAGTTCATGTACCACTCGTGCTCTCCGGCAGAAACCTCGGAGGCTATCGATCATAATCAATCTCCGGCAAAGACCTCGGAGTCTCTCTGTCACTCTCCTCACCATTAGGACAACATAAAAGTAATATGGAAGCATGTCATGCATAATAACAGTCTCACCAATATGCAATAAACAAGTACAAGTCATATTATTGTCCACGGCTCAATAATCAATATTACCCTTCCCTTTCCTAAGGTGAGTGAGCTAGTATGTGATAAAGATACAACTAGGTGATAATTACATCACATAGAATATGGGATGCATGCCTCGCATGAAATCAACCTCAATAATCACCGCAGTCATAGATTCATACTAGGAAGTGTAATTCAATAGTCAATTTCTCAGTAATAACCTTCCTCTTCCATATGACCGGTGAGATAACAAGAGAGAGGAAATTATATCAAGTACATGAAATCACATAACAATATCGCAATAATGGCGACGAGCCCTCATAACAGTATCACAATAATGGCGACGAGCCCTCATAACCGCTGACAATATCAACCTAGATGAAATTTACCTCCACACCATGCCTGAAAACCTATCATGCTTTCCCCGTCAATCACTACTATTTACATACGTTTTGCTAACCGGAGTCTAGACATAAAGTAAACCATAACCTACCTCAATGCCGAACAGGTGTCACGAACTTTCGCGCCAAAGCTTTTTCCTTCTGAAGTGCTTCCGAACGGACAGTCTTATGGGCTAAAAAAATATAATCTTCTTCCACCTTAATTCATATTGAAGAAATCTTCCGATTTCCTATCGTTTGGAGGAAACCAACATGAGTATAATAAAATCAACGTCGTTCAATATATATATATATATTTTTTTAGTGTAGAAACTGCATATATTTGTTTTTTGAGCAGAGTCCCACGCACTCTTCGTTCATATAGAACCAATGCTGCATATAGGATCCTTCTTTATGAAGCTAATTAAAGAAAGAATGCAAGGTACAATTATTTTCCTTTATTGCCGTGCCCACTTATTTAATGGTGTTGGTGCCATTAATTTCTTATACTACCAAAATCAGCCACAAGATTCAATAAATTGCATTGCTTTTGAATTGTTTACTTGCTATGCATACACGTGGAAAGTTAGGCATGCACTTGTCCTTTCATGACAAGTTTTTTTTTACTATATAAAAATAAGGTGTCATTATGATGTCCATGTGTGGACACTAGTCATTTGCTGCCCACTTTTCTTGGTCAAACGTGGATGTGGTACAATTCTCCATAATATATTGTTCATACTTTGTGAAGAAGATTTCTTACTCTGAAATGAAATCCCATGGATTGCCATTACATAGTGTGTTGTAAGGCCCACCTAATCCTTATTTAATTAGCAAAAAGGCTTGGTCATAAATTACCACCAATATATACATATGCCACCTTGCAATGAATTATAAGGTTGCCGATTCTCTTAGTCCCACGTGGACAATGATGTCTCCTACAATCACAAATATGCTGCTAGCAAACTCATGCGGCTATTTCTTGAAGATATTGTACAGGAAATTGATATTAAATATGCATCAAATGAATGGGACAAACCTTGGTGGATGATGGCAAGTACAGGGAGGAAGCTTGCTTTAGTAAAAGTTGCACATGAAGGCAAAAACAAATTATAAAAAAAAAGGAGCATGGATTGGTATCTATAGATGGGCAATCACCTTTAGACTAAATAGCCAACACAGCCAGTGGGCTACGCACAATCAATTGAAAATCCCAAGTAGTAGTACTAATTTTTAAATTAAAAGTATATCTCAATTATTATGTTCTTCTTGATTCATTCTATTCCTACTCATATTTTGAGCACGCACTCCATATGCACATGGCTTCACTTACTACTGTTCCACACGGCAGATCCCAATCCCAAATTTTCCTATAGGCCAACTTTCCCTCAAGATTCACGAGCCACGCAGAGGGTCATGATGTCCACATTAATCATAAGCTACTTATAGGTAGTAATTAATCTCTCGTTAAAATTAAACATATAACCAATTATCCACTCCGTCAAATATCGTATTTACCCACTTACACCTTATATGTGTGCAAATATTATTTCTATGAATAAACCATTCACACACGTTAAATACATATATTCGTCAATTAAATAACCGAATCACCCGTTATCGCAAGCTATAGACCACGAAAAGGGTGTTTTAGGGATATTAGGCCAAAAAGTGCTAAACAACCAAATGGGTCGTTACATCAGATACCAATTAAACAATCGCTCGTCCTCGAGCAACAAGAGAGAATGAACGCTGACGGTAACTAAAGAATCTTTAATAGGACAACGCGGGAAACCTCTACGGAATGCGCCATAAACACTGCTTTCTCTCCTTACTAGCCGGAACTCCCTCTATCTTAGATAAAAGACCTAATTTTCAAATTTCCCTCCATCCTCGGTTTCCGAATATAAGCACTGCTTTTGTCAAGATGTTCTAATCCTATATAACCAAACCCATGAACGTTATCGACAGGCCCCACAATTTTTCCTTATAATCACACCAACCTTAGACTAAGACACAAACCTTGCCCACTCTGAACTGGTAAAGTATTCTGATTCCACTAACCCTTTCTTTCACCCTTCTTAAAGTTTCTTCGTACCACGATTTCTTAGGAACACATGAAGACCAACCCGAAATCACAACTTACTCTTGCCAGGAAAGACTCCTTGCTTTAGCAGAGCAACCTTAAGCGATCCCAACAAACTGATCCACCAATTTTGATAACTCCAAATAAAATTCTTCTAGTGGTCTGTGAGTCATTCACTATAAGCCTATTTTCTGAAATTGGAAATGTGAGTCACCTAGCATTAATCATGTGCTGCTCACCATGTGGACTCATTGCCCTTTTATTTTGTGATGCAATGTGTACTTCTTGTCCCCCTTAAATATGAAAAACGTTGCTGACAATATATTTATTGCCCTGTATAATTTAAAAAAATAACGATTGCAGCCGATAATGTCAAGAAAAGGGCTACTGCATACATATTCTTTTGGGAACTTGTCCAACTAAAATGAACCTTACTGTAATCCTTTTCTAATGTGGGGTTCCTTTTTATGTATATAATAATACTCTCACAATAATTACATGCCACTAAAATCTGCCACCAACATTTTGAAAGGAAAAGTCATACATTGCTTAATTCCTTGTTGCCACGAGTGGAAGTGTTATCATTAGCACTAATCCATTAACCAAATTATTTTTATCCTTTATCCCCACTACAATCCAACATTTATAACAAAAATGCCCAGCTGTTCCGTCTCGTTTCTCGTGCCAACTGATCCCAAAACTCGATTTTGATGCCTCCAACGAATTCCTTGTGAAATTTCACTCAAGTTAGGCTTTTGAATCACTCAATTTGACCTTATAATGAATGAGATATGGTGGTTTCAAGTTTTGGAAAGAATGCAGATTTTTAATACGAATTTCAGTAGCAATTTCGCAACTTTTAAGCAAAATTACACCAGAAAAACCAGCAGTGAATTCCTTTAGTAAAATTGTGACGACCCAAATCATAGATCATGCGGGCACCCACACTAACCCTCCCTGGTGGGCGAACCCTTCAAATAACTACCTTAATTTGATACAACATGCAGAATAAATACTTTTATTATAAGAAATTCTCAAAACCTGGTCTAGACTCATACAAGAGCTTCTAAGAAGTTTACAATTTGAAGTAGATAACAGACTCAATTGGATACGACTTCTGTTTAAGGATAGAGAACAACAGAAATCTAAGGAGAGACTCTGGGTTGCAAGATCTCAAATAGCTCACCCAAACGCCATTGACGAATGCCTCGAAACGGTCATGAGACTCCGAACATCACCTGAAAATAACTCTACACTCCACAAGGAGTGTAGCAAGAGTAGTATGAGCACAACACAAGGCTCGTAGGTATCATAGGCTGACAATGGTTAGTTCACGCATGTAGACAAGAAGCAACTAACAAGTAAGCAGATAAGTAATCAAACACGGTCACAACTCTAGCACATATGAAAGTCTTGCAGTAACAATAGTCACAAGGGATTTCAATATCTCAGGTTATAAGCCTAGGGGGGAATCTATTAACCTCGAGTCCATCAAGCCTCAAAAATAAATACTTACAAACAACAACTCAATAATTCACAAGTCAAGAATCAATCAGAGAATGTGCCATGCAATGACATGAATAGCAATTCAAATGGAGAGAGTTCATTCAATGTCTAGTAGAGTCCTACTTATGGGTGTGT
Source organism: Lycium barbarum (assembly GCF_019175385.1). Classification (NCBI taxonomy): domain Eukaryota; kingdom Viridiplantae; phylum Streptophyta; class Magnoliopsida; order Solanales; family Solanaceae; genus Lycium; species Lycium barbarum. Next base: position 102,903,367 of record NC_083348.1, on the reverse strand, counting down.
TGCGCGCCACACTTATAATTGGGAGGCTATGGGACATCTAGGAAACTTCAGATTCTTTCATTATTTCGTGCTACTTCATTCAAATTGGTGTCTAGTTGATCCCAATTGATATCTAGTTGATCCCAATTGGTATCTGAACTTCTCTGTTTTACCTTCTCCCAGATGATGGGAGCTCGTCCTTAAATTCTTGCGCGAACGGTTGTTTACGACATGTTATGGTACTCGAGGTTGAAAAATAAAACTCGATTTTAATAGTAACTTTACTATTATGAATGTTTTAGTGGTGGGCCCCACGTCCAAATAAAGGAGACATAATGATATGGTAGCACTTTCAAATTTTATGTCTTCCACGTCTAGCATATGTATTTGCAGCAACTTCTCTTAAAAATTAATCATTCACTTAAGAAATCCTAGGCAACATCTATTTTACAATATTAATGACCTTTTAGTTCTTGGACTATACATTTAGTTCCTAAGAAGATTAAGCAGCAACGTTGAAATATTTTTAAAGAGAGAGAAGCTCCTAAGCCATGGCAACTCACGACCATGGCAGCTCTTGAAAGCTCACGTCCATGGCAGCCCTTAACCCACTTCAAGTGTTGCAAGAAAAATTAATTTCCTAAGGTGTTCTAGGCACTTAAAGGAGCAGCAAGGTTAGAGTTTAAGTTGAAGAAGATAAGGTGTTCTAGGCACTTAAAGGAGCAGCAAGGTTAGAGTTTAAGTTGAAGAAAATGAAGTGGTGCAAATGGTGCAAGTTATTGTAGGGCTGTCCAAATAAAATTTGAGGTAAGATTTCGTGTTTTTGTCATGAAATTGGGGTTAATGATGTTGTAATGGAGAGATTAGTTTGTATTATGTGAAATTGGAAGTAAGAAAATTGTTTGATTAAAGTTGACATTATAAGTGGGCATAATTGGAGTTGTTTTAATTGGGTTGAGTTGAGTAGTGTTGTCATTAGTATGGTATTGCGCTTGTAAATAATTTGTTTATGTTGAAGGGCTGGAAACATGGTTATAGACATGTATGGGTACTGTTGTCTATGGTAATAATATACTCGTTTTCATGTGTTTGTGATTTTGCGGAATAAAGGTCAAAGATTGTATTTCGATGTTGTAGTTTTGATGGACTGTTTTGGGCTTGCTATTGAAACGATATTGAAGTAATTTTTTGTACATGGATGGTTGTTGTTATTAATGTTATGGATTATGTGTTAAAGGTGAAAGGAAAGCTTAAATCATGTTAGAACTTGTTGTGATATTAGGGCAGTTTCCTTGCATATAGTAGTCGATGATGTTGTCCTTGTGGGCCCAAGGCCACTTTTTGGAGTTGGGTTTCGAATATAGGTATAGCAATATGGGTGCTCTTGAATTCGTATTCTAACGTAGATTATATATTTGATAAGCTTTGTCCGTTCGGAAGCACTTCAGAAGGAAAAAGCTTTGGCGTGAAAGTTCGTGACACCTGTTCGGCATTGAGGTAGGTTACGGCTTACTTTATGTCTAGACTCCGGTTAGCAAAACGTATGTAGATAGTAGCGATTGACGGGGAAAGCATGATAGGTCTTCAGGCATGGTGTGGAGGTAAATTCCATCTAGGTTGATATTGTCAGCTGTTACGGGGCTTGTCTCCATTATTGTGATACTGTTATGTGGGCTCGTCGCCATTATTGCGATATTGTTATGTGAGCTTGTCACTGTATTGTGATTTCATGTACTTGATATAATTTCCTCTCTGTTGTTATCTCACCGGCTATGTTGCTCGGACTCGAGTGCGGGTGTCGGATACGGGTACGGATTTAGAGGTCGGACTCGGCATGATCTAAATTTTAAGATTCATGGGTACGGATCCGGGTACGGATACGGGTGCGGGGATTCGGCAAAAATAGTTCAAAATTCTAATAATATAGCTACAAGAATATGCCTAGATTATGAGAGCTTTTTGTGGAAGCACTTACATGTAGTTTGTACCAGACATGTGATTCAATCTTCCATTCTACTAGGTGCTAGACTGCGTGCTCCGAGAAACTAGTTAAATTTTCTACATAATATTGAAGGTATGCCATCTCATGTCTTCAAATCTCTACTTTTCGTTATCTTGGGAAATCATAATCTCAAATTTTTTCTTTAATTTGGTCATGAATTTCGGTCAAAGTATCCGATCTCTATTGACCGGATCCGACACGAATTCCGTACCCAAACCCGTGTCGTGTCGTGTCGGACACGGGTACGGCGGTAAAAGTGAAGGGTCCGAGCAACATAGCTCACCGGTCATATGGAAGAGGAAGGCTATTACTGAGAAATTGACTATTGAATTACACTTCCTAGTATGAATCTATGGAACCTATGACTGCGGTGATTATTGAGGTTGATTTCATGCGAGGCATGCATCCCATATTCTATGTGATGTAATTATCACCTAGTTGTATCTTTATCACATACTAGCTCACTCACCTTATGAAAGGGAAGGGTAATATTGATTATTGAGCCATGGACAATAATATGTCTGGTACTTGTTTATTGCATATTGGTGATATAGTTGAGACTTCATGCATGACATGCTTCCATATTACTTTTATGTTGTCCTAATGGTGAGGAGAGTGCTTGAGAGACTCCGAGGTCTTTGCCGGAGATTGAGAGTGACAGAGAGACTCCGAGGTCTTTGCCGGGGATTGAATATGATTGAGAGACTCCGAGGTCTTTGCCGGAGATTGAGAGTAATTGATAGCCTCCGAGGTTTCTGCCGGAGAGCACGAGTGGTACATGGACTTCGCGGGTCCCCCATGGGTCATGACTATGAGGCATTGCCATAGCATGTGTGTACGAGAATGGAGCGTGAGAGGTGACTACTGCATTGCATAACATTTACATAGCACGACATTGCATTGCATAGCACTCTATTTGAATTGCTATTCATGTCATTGTATGGCACATTCTCTGATTGATTTTTGATTTGTGAATTATTGAGTTGTTGTTTATAAGTATTTATTTTAGAGGCTTGATGGACTCGAGGTTTAGAGATTTCCCCCTAGGCTTATAACTTGAGATATTGAAATCCCTTGTGACTATCGTTACTGCAAGACTTTCATATGTGCTAGAGTTGTGACTGTGTTTGATTACTTATCTGCTTACTTGTTAGTTGCTTCTTGTTTATAGGCGTGAACTAACCATTGTCGGCCTATGATACCTACGAGCCTTGTGTTGTGCTCATACTACTCTTGTTACACTCCTTGTGGAGTGTAGAGTTATTTTCAGGTGATGTTCGGAGTCTCACGACCGTGTCGAGGCATTCGTCAAGTGCGTTTGGGTGAGCTATTTGAGATCTTGCAACCCAGAGTCTCTCCTTAGATTTCTGTTGTTCTCTATCCTTAAACAGAAGTCGTATCCAGTTTGAGTCTGTTATCTACTTCAAATTGTAAACTTCTTAGAAGCTCTTGTATGAGTCTAGACCAGGTTTTGGGAATTTCTTATAATAAAAATATTTATTCCGCATGTTGTATCAAATTAAGGTAGTTACCCAAAGGGTTCGCCCACCAGGGAGGGTTAGTGTGGGTGCCCGCATGATCCATGATTTGGGTCGTGACAGTATCCTTCTTTCTTGTTATGATGGTCTGCTGGCTGCTTCAGCATTTGGATCACACAGTATAAGGATTGCAAGGATTTTTGCTATGAATATGAATTTAGAGAAATCTATTTTATAGCTTGGTGGATCTTAGTTTTTCTGATGGAAACATTAAATTTCTTTTAAGAGGTTGCAATCTGAGTTTATCTTCTTCTCAACTATCTTATTGTCTGAATCTCTCTGGTTTCAGGCACAAGACATCTCTTCTGGTGAGCATGTCAAGGAACTCCAAGGTATAGTGAGATCTGTGTTGGGACATTTAAGTTTGAGTTATGAGCAAGCCACCCTGAAGGTGCCAAATGTGATTGTGGTTCTAAAATTTCCATGGCATTTTGTTTGATTCTGTTGACAACTGGATATTGCAGATTCTCTTTTTGAGTTATTATATCTTTTTTGTTTACAGTGATTTTCATCTTATTTAGTAGGAAAAACTTCTGATTTGAGTATTAGCTAGAAAGTATTAATATCCTCAGCTAATATTTCCAAGAACTCATTTGCAGAGTCAAGTTTGCACAAATTTTTGGATTCTGTAGCTTTTATTCGTTTTTTTCTTTACTTTTTTCAATGTAGTTTTGCAGAAGAGTGGATTTCCGTTTCTTTTACCATTTATATGGCCCAATTAACAAAAATAAACTTCTATTCCCTTTTAGCAAACATCTTTCTAACTCTCAGTACTAATCTTTTTCACATCACAACAACATACCCAGTATAATCCCACAATGGGGGTCTCGGGAGGACTGGAGGGTTGAGTGTACGCAGACCTTACCACTACCTCGTGAGGTAGAGAGGCTTTTTCACATCATACCATTTGAGGGAAAATAGGCTTAAGTGGCTGAAACAAGCATTGTAACCACTTGCCAAGCTAGTGCAGTTAAAGGTTTAATTGTTTTGCAATGATCTTCGCATACATGTTGCCATGATGAGAAATTACTTCTTTAGTTTAGCATCTTTTGTAACTTTTATGCTTCTGCCTTCCTTGTAGAACTCGGGGCAGGTGATGGTTTGGGACACTGCTACTTCATCTGCAGTTCGTTCTTCATGCTGTGTGGGGAAGAGCACTCTCCCTGGCGCACCTAAGGCAATGAAGTGTCACGAATCACTGATCTATGCTGCGGCTGGCTCCTCGGTCGTTGCAATTGATATAAGAACGATGCGTCAAGTCTTCAAAGTGAACCATCAAGAAGAGCTACATTCATTTCAAATGTTGCCAGAGAAATCATTGATCTGCACAGGGTTAGCTCAAAGGTATGATGTTTCCAACTCACTGATAGTGTTCTTCCAGCTCATATGGTTGACTTTGTTTGACAAGTTCGTCCTTGAGCTGTGTCTTTTAGGTTTGTGTTATATACCACTGTTTTAATTGGAAGAAAACTGATAAAAGCTAATGGAAATGGTTGTTAGAGCAATGCTTTGGGATGTTAGGAGAGGCTGTGACATACAGCAGGGAGAAGCAGTAGCTGAATTAGATGGACATATAGGCAATGTAAATCTCTTGCACATGGATCCCTACAAAATTGTTAGTGGTGGCCAGGAGGATTTCCAGGTACATGTTTGGGAAACGGGGAATGGCAGGCGAGCAAGTTCTTTGATTTTATGTCTTCAGTGTGATTCCCATCGAGGCTTTGGTTGTTCTGCAATGGCTGTCAATGGATGTAGAATAGTTACAGCTTGTAATTACGGAGACCATAGTGCCTTGGGTTTCCGGGACTTCAACAATGCCATGGTTCCTATCTCTTCAAATTCAAGCGTCCTCCAATCAAAATTTTGGGGTCCTCAATCACAGAGTGATACTGAAGAAGAATGAGATAATGACTCAACTGAGCTACCCCTCTGACTCTGAAATCTTGCAAGTTCACAATACTCATGCCCGCCTTTTTGCTGCTATCATTGTTTTAGTTATGTTGTATATTCCTTCAGTCTTGTGGCATGCACTGTGTAACTTCAGTAGGAATTGTCAATAGTTTAAGGCAAACACACATGGATTAAAAGTGTCTTCTAAGTGGGATGCACTGTTTACACAAAAGGTGAAATGTAGGAAGTTAGAGAGAGATTGATAATGGCTGAATTTCTACTGGCATTACACTTGCAAGATTCATCTTTTGAATTTACATTCTTGGCATTACGTTCTTCTTATAGCTTATGTAATATAAAGCTCTCTATCACGTAAATTTATGAATTTGAGTAATCTTAATCTAAGTATGTTTGCGCTCTCGCTAGGTTGATTTGACGAGCGTCAAAGTACTTCGGATCAGATTATTCTCTACAATGTTCTTGACCTAATTGATGAGTCTTTAGATAAAAGAGCATAGTAACATTAATATGAAATACCTCGTCCCATACTTGTTCTGCTTGGCGTTGGTTTTTCTCGGTTATTGCCATTTTACGTTGCACTCTTTTTTTAAGGTCTGCTTCGAGAAGAGCGATGTATTTTATTAAGCCCCCGTTTGTCTATAGATACCAAAAAAAAAAATCACTATTTTTTGAAATTTTGGAGTTGGAATTGTGTTTAGCCATAATTTTTTAAATTGTAATTTTTTGTGAAATGTAATTGTAAAAAAGTGATTTTTTTTTTTAAAAATAAGTTTTTTGAGTTTTTGGTATTTCGGAATACAACTTCATGTTGTATTTGGAATTTTCATGGCCAAACGCTGTTTTCGAAAAAAAGTGAAAAAAAAATCCGGAATAAAGTGAATGATTGGTATGGCCAAACGGGGGCTAAGTTTAAGCTTATACTTTTTTATTAACATTATTTATACTCACAAAAATATGACTATAACATATTTAATACTTCCTCCGTTTCAATTTATGTGAACTTTTTCGGAGTACGAGGATCAAACTTTATAACTTTGACCATATATTTTCACATAGATTTTTCTAGTTTGTAAAAATAAAATTTATATATCTAGAAACTACATAAAAAGTATTATAAGTCATAATAATTTATAATTCAAATAATTTAGAAAAAATGCCAGCAAAATGTCGTCAAAGAACTGTCTCGTAAACTCTCCAAATAGTAATAGGTTCACATAAATTGAAACAGATGGGGTATTAAAAGTCTCAAAAAAAAGGTTAATCTATTTTTAAGATCCGCTCCCTTCATAAAACTTCACAAAATGAAACATAGAAATACCCGAAAATTTTATTACATAAGGGCAAGGGAAGGGGAAATAGCGAAGGGAATTATAATGTGGAGATTTGAAATCTCACTAACAAGGTGAAAAATTCAGATAGTCAACCAACTGAATTAGTAGATATCTACGAAATACCCAATATGACACGTGAAAGGTGATGAAATTATTCGAACGGAGCAGTCACGTCAAGTAATAGGCATGGGACTACATAAATTATAGATGACGCGTTGCAGCAGCCAGGAGCGTGCTCAGTTTTTGATGTGGCAATTATTTCCAATTTTTTTTATTTCGTATTAGAATGAATGACAGAAAAAAAAAAAAAAATATGCGAATCACCCATGGGAGCAATAGTTATCCCAGATGTACAAGCATGGGCCAGTGCTTTATAAGATGGGCGTGCGTGCGGCATCAAACAAACTAGGCAATAAAAAAGAAACATAGAAAGAACCGCTAAGACACGTGAAAGTCGATGTACACGTCAAATGAGCTTTATCCAAATGAGCAGCCACGTCAGGAAATAAGCATGGGACTACATGAATTATAGATGACACGTAGCAGCAGTTAGGATTTAATGATGACGACATAAGAGCAGAAAGGAGAAGCATCTAGAAGTTGGAAGGTACAACTGTTCAGTGCAGGCAATGATGATGACAGCAGCATAGATTGGGTAAACGGTGGTACATTGTATTTTGCCTTCACTATTTTCGATAAAACTCCCGTTTTTCGCATGTACAGGCCTAACTTAAATTCCCCTCGAAAGGGAAAGAAATATAGAGCCCATTTGGATTTAAATAGATGTAAGGGGTCATTTAGTAGGCCGCCAAAATTATTCCGGGATTATAATTTTTGGATTAATTTATTCTATTTCTTGAAATTATTTTATGTCATTTAAAAGATAGTATAAAATAATCTCAGGATAAATGGGATAAGAAGGGATATTCCATCTTTTAAGTTGGGATGCATTTTATACCTTGTTTGGTACAAGATATAAATTTATCCCAGGATAAATTTATATCTTCTACCAAACATGGTACAAAAAATTAGTGCTGGGATATCCCAGCTTATACCATGCACCAAACGACCCCTGAGAGTTACTCTCATTGTCCCAAAAAGATTATCTTTCTTCCTTTTTTAGTCCATTCTAAAAAAATTATCCCCTTTTTATATTTAGAAATAATTTAATTTTATAAGATGATTTACAGCCACATAAATATATAAGGCTTGTTTTGGACCACACATTTCAAAAGTCTTCCTTTATTTCTTAAATTTTGTGTCAAGTCAAAAGATGACAATCTTTTTGAGACAGGGAGAGTACTTTTTAATGCTAAAATTAATTGTATAAATAAATAATGTGAAGCCGGTGATGTATTTAATTAGTGAAAATGCTATTAAGTAACCTTTTGTTAAAATAAATAATTTGTTCTTAGAGCTACTTTATTTACACTAATATAGATTTAAAAGCATGTCAATATAGGGATAATAACAAATTAAAAGAAGAAAACGGTGAAGAGAAAGTTAGGAATTTGGGACAAGTGGGGGTCGAGGTTTCAATCACCAAGGAAGCAGAAAGGGGAGCTCTACGAGACTACGAGAGGGGAAAAAAAATGTAATGTAAAAGAAAAAAAGAGAAGTTAGGAATTTGTAAAGAATCTGTGGGAATTAAAAGAGATAATAGGGAAAAAAATAATATTTTCAAATCCGAAATGCTTATAAATTGAAAATTCATAAGTCGAAAATGGTTAACTTATGATTTTGAACTGATTTTTTTACTAGAGGAAAATACCGACATATTGAGATGCTGAATTTGAACGCACTTGGTAATTTTTGATTGGTTTTTAAGACGCACACACTGTCTTTCTTTTGATAAACGAGTTACAGTTCGTCAAGATTCACGAAATCTTCGTGTCATGAAATGATAATAATTATTACAGAAGCTTTAGTTGCAGGCAGCCACGATCAGGTAAAAAAACAAATTCCACCTCAAATTACTTTTTTTTTTTTTTTTTCATGACTTCACTACCTTACACAAATGGCATTAACTACCTAGGCATTTTCACTTTCCCTGGACTTCTCTTGCTTGTAATTTTGGTTTACACATGCGTCTTGGACCAAGGAGCACAGGCAGGCTAAATAGTGGTATCAGAAAGACGGTATAAAACTAAATCCGATTTTACAAAAATAATTCAGATCAACAGGAAGTAGAATTCATTGACAAAGTTCATGCCATAACGATATATGTGAAGGGTAATCTCATTAATATATTAATGAATTTGTCCGCGCTCGCGCGTCATAAAAGACATCAATTATTTATTAAATATAATATAGATAGAAAGATATTTACAATAGATATACACATGCATACATAAAGGGCAACCTGATACGCTAGGTTATGTTATGCGTGAGACTCGACGAAGAGCCGGACCGCAATAACATAAATCAAAAATATAAAGTACTTTCAATAATATGGTGGAAAATTTCATACTTCAATCAATGCGACATGTTGAAAGATATCCATAAAAACGTACAAATGATCCGACTTTTATAAATGGACTATATTTGTAATATGAATTTAAAATATCTAATGCTCAAGAAGGGTGATAATCTTGACCAATGTTATTATACCTAATTGCAATAAAGTCTTAAAATGCTTCTATTTATAGGACCACAGTATGAAATATCAGATAATGCCATGAACATGACTAACAATTATTTAGGGGTTCCGATAATTAAATTTTGTGGGAGTAATGAAAATAAAGACCATTAAATTTTTACATTAAATAATATAAATGAATGGAGAAGTATTAATTGATATATTTTTTTCTTGCACAATATAAAATAGAGAAGTATCAGAAATTGTAAAAAAAAAAAGATATAAAAATATCAATTATCTTCTTTATTTCTTAAAATGTTGAAGTTTGAATAAAATTGATGTCCCTTTTTATATAAATAACAATTATTTAATATATGTGTATCTAAGTCAGAGTTTTAAAATCATTTTCGAGAGTTTTTCCTTACATAAAAAAATGTAAAATAGAAAAATACAACAAAAAAAATTACACCCACTTGGCCGTTTCTATATAAATATCCAGACGTACAATTAATCCCATAGCAAAAAAAACCGTTTGGTTAGTAGTTAGCAGACTTCTAACAAAGTCATGAGTTAATATTTTCAACCAAAAGAAATTACATACTTTACGACGATCAGAAATTCATACAAAAATCAAACTAAAGAGAAATCATAGAGAGAGCATACAAACAAACAAACAAACAAAAAAAAAATACAACATACACATCATTCTTACGACCTTAATCATTAAAAAAAATAGAAGAGAATCAATGCATAATTTTTCGAGCTCTCTCATCGACATTCACTCCTACAAGCGGCCGATCACCATTCAAGAACCTTTTTTTTCTTCAAGTAAAACTGAACATGAATATAATATTGCAATAAATGTAACAACATTACTACTTCAAATATAGAATGAATCCAACAAAGTCTGAAGTTACTATTTTGAACCAAAAGAAATTACATGCTTATGACATCAATAATTCATATAAAAATCAAAATAAGAGAAATCATAGAGAAAATTATACAAAGAAAATAAGAAAATACAACCATAATCATAAAAGAATAGAAAAGAAAAGTACGCAACCAAAGCATGATTTTTTTAACTCTTGTCGACATTCACTCCCACAAGCCAATCACCACTCAAGAATCTTCTTCTTCTTCAAGCCAAACTAACGCATAAATATAATACTACAATAAATATTACTACTTTAAATATGGAATGAAATGATAACTTTAGGAAGGGTCTCACAAAACAAAATATATGAATTTCCAATAGTAGATGCTCAAGAGATGGGTGACATTCTTGACTAATGTGATCATTATTTTTTGCAATAAAGTCTTACAATTCCTCTATTTATAGGGCTATGTACAATATGAAATGCCAAATAATGCCATGATCATGCTTATTAGTAATTTAGGAGTTATAGTACTAAAAAGTTGTGGGAGTACTGAAAATAAAGACCATTAAGTCGTGGCTATTAGTAAATTAGGAGTTAGGTAATAAGAAGTTGTGGAAGTTATGAAAATAAAAACCATTATGTTTTTACATAAAAACATATGAATTTATGATGGAGTAGTAATTGATATATTTATTCTTGTACAATAAAATAAAATAAAATAGGAGAAATTGTAAAAAAAAAAAAAAGATAAATAGGATCCTTGCCAAAAAAATGTGCCACATCACTCTTTTTTTATCTAGTTTTATATTATTATATATAGATTCCTCTTGTTTTTTTTTATTTCATGTTCTTCACACGCATATATAATGTTGCGGTAACTAAAAAATATTAAGGGGTTCAATTAAATCTCATTCAACAGAGAAATAGGCTTTATGACATTTTAAAGTGTTATTTTCATTATATACTTTTTAATTTCATCACAATAGATCAATACAGCATAACACATGAAACTTTTATAAAATCATTCTTTTATTACGAAAGAAAATCATTTTCTCTATAATTGTTTAAAGAATGCATGCATAATTTAAAAATCATTTTAGGTTAGATAACGTATCAGAAACTGAGGAGGAAGAACACAAGAACTAGCATACCTTCCATGTATAGAGACAAAAAAAATTGCTGACAGTTAAAAAGTACGATGACTAGGTTCATATCCCCATTGTCTAGACTTCTTACAACGTATGTAGGATAAAGCTCTCTTATCACGTCAAGTTGATATTGATTAGCCTCTCAAAATCGTAGAAATTTGAGTAATCGTAAACAAAGAAAGAAGGTTTCCACTCTAGATAGGTTGATTTAACGGACGTCAAAGTATTTTCTTTTGAATGTTCTTGGGCTAATTATGAGCCTTTACAAAAAGAGCATAACAATAATATGAAACTTTAAAGACTGCATTTTATCCTCGTACGCATTGCACCCACGACGTAGTAGTTCTTCTTTCATTTTACTTTCTTTAACTGAACAATGAAGGGGACTATACGCAATACCACCAACACCTACTTCTACTGTTTGGCATTGTTTCTTCTGGTATAGCAGCTACTCCCATTGCGCCATTTTACGTTGCGCTCTTTTTTTAAGTCTGATTTTAAAAGAGCGATGTATTTTTATATTTAAAATAATTTAATTCTAAACTCACATAAATTTTTTATTAACATGATCTATAATCACAAAATATCATTAAAAAATTAATTTATTTTTAAACTCCTCTCCAATTATAAAACTTCACAAAATGTAACATTGAAATACCCGAAATGGTGCAGCGGATGGGGCTGCTCCTCTCTTAATTATAGGTCTCGGATTCGAGCCTGGGTATGGAAAAACCCTTGGTAGGAAGCGCTTCCCCCGAGTGGGGCCCTACGGGGCGCAAATTCGAATATAATCGGGCTCTAATGTGGGTACTGAATACTAGATGGGAAACTAAAAATAAAAATACCCAATGAGAATGACACGTGAAAGATGATGAAACATGTCAAAAGACTTTTTATCCGATCGGAGCAGCCACGTTAGGTAATAGGCATGGGAATTCATGAATTTAGATGACACGTTGCAGCAGCCAGGAGCTTGCTCAGTTTCTGACGTGGCAATTATTTTTAAATTTTTTATTTGGCATAATGCAGCCCCTTAAATTTGTCCGTATTTTTCATTTTGAGCTAACAGGTAGTACAATTTGTCTTGAGTTCAGATATTTAATCGGAACTAAGTTAAATTTAGGTGTCTAAATGGAAAAAAAAATAGACAATTTTAAGCAATTTCATATGTATTCAGTCAAAAATTTAATATATGCAAATCACCGATTAAATTAATCTCTCTGCCTCACGCACGCCCATCTTATAAAAGACTGGCCCATGCTTGTACTTCTGGGATAACTATTACTCCCAGTCTCCCATGGTGCCCATTATACAAACTAGGCAAAAAAAAAAAACATAGAAAGAACCGCTATGACACGTGAAAGTTGATGTACACGTCAAATGAGCTTTATCCAAATGAGCAGCCACGTCAGTAAATAAGCATGGGACTACATGAACTATAGATGACACGTAGTAGCAGTTAGGATTTAATGATGACGACATAAGAGCAGAAAGGAGAAGCATCTAGAAGTTGGAAGGTACAACTGTTCACTGCAGGCAGTGATGATGTTAGCACTCAGATCTGTTCACGGTTTTGGTTAAAATCAAAATTAAATCGAATAAAAAAATTAACATTTGGTTTGACTTTATTTGATTTTAAATTTTAAAAATCGATAATATTTAGTTTGGTTATGATTCTATTAAAAAATAACCGTATAACTAACCGAGCCAAATCGATAAATTATATACATACATTTTATAATTATTTATATGTATAATATTAGTTTTTCATAAATAATGATAAATATTTTATACCTTTTAATCATTAATTTGATTTTTGGTCTACTTATTTCACTTGATTGTTTAAGGCCCGTGTTTTTAAGAATATGTCCAAGTCCATGTCTTTAAGTCTTTTAACTCTTTTAAGTGTTAAGTGTAAATCTACTAACAGAAGCTCACGTTAGAGTCTAATGTCTTTAACTTAAATTTTTAGCCTTTCTTTGTCAGCCATTTGATTTTAGGTTGTTTCTTTTTTCTTTTTCGAATTTATACCTTTTTTTTTTTCTTGTCTGAATGGGTCCTAAACTTCTAATATTTTTCATATGAAAAGGACAGAGGTTGTAGATTTGGAGGTTCCTATAGAAGATACTTCAGTAACATCAGCATTTGCTGCAACTCAAGCACATGATAATGCCCTAATACTTCTTCCGTGGGTAATCCTCCTAACTAGCAGAAAAGAACAACTCCTTGTAGTCGAGACCCTAGCCTTGGGGATAATGATATAAAAACATCTGAAGTTTGGGATCATTACATAAAGCTTTTTTAATAAAATGGGAGAATTGAGGGCAAAATGCAAGTACTGCCCCAAAGTTTGGGATCATTACACAAAGTTTTTTTATTTCATATATTTTAATTTTAATTTTAGGTGTCTTTATGTTTAATTAATATGTATGTTTGTAACAACAACTAAAAGCTCATATGCTCTACTTTATTTCCAGGTATGTGTATTAAGATGACAAAAATGGTGCAGCCGCTACTAAGTTAGTTTTTAGCTCTATATGTAATAGTTTAGCAACTTTGGATAACTTGAGTACTACACTATCACTAATAGTAAAAATGTTTCTATGATGTATGTTCCACTTTAAATTATAAATAAAAGTTATCGTTTGAAAAAAAAAAAAACTTTTTCAACTTTTTAATGTTTTACTGATAAGTCTTATGGCTACTAGTCATAAACCGAAAAATCGAACCAAACCGACAATAACCAAACCGCTGGTTATTATTTTATTTGGTTTGGTTATGGTTTTAGAAATTTAAAAACCGACTAAATTGATTTGGTTATAATTTTAATCAATAACTGACGAGGCCAAAGTGCATAGGAAAATTCGCTCGTACTCTGTCAAATTCTAGTATAGTTTAAGATATCGTCTCACAGAGATTGGAACCACCTAGGCTACAGATGTGTATTGTCTTGGTTACTATTTGAGAGAATCAAATTGATGAAAGAAGAGGTTTTGAAATTATAAATTACTTAAAATAAAACAAACAACTTATTAGAAAATTTAAAAAGAAAAGAGTTGGGAGTTGTTGAATCCACTTGGTACAATTATAATAAAATCTCATTCTATTAAATTCCACAAAAGAATAGAAAAACTTATTTGACTTGATTTGTGTTATGAGGAATAAATACCTCTTGCGATTAGCCCTTAAAATCACTAAACTTATTTGAGTCAGTCCATCCGCGAGAATTAGAACTGAAAGAAATAAGATAGAGACCCCTCAAATCATTAAAATTATTTGAGTCAATCCCTCCGTGAGAATTAGGACCGAAAGAAATAAGATAACAATTTTAAACCAACAAAATTATTTGAATTAATCCCTCCATGAGAATTAGGACTAAAAGAAATAATATTGAGATTTTTGAATCAATAAACTAGCTTGAATTAATCTCTCCGTAAGAATTAGGACTAAAAGAAGCAAAATCAAAGATTTGAATATCAAGACATGGATAACTATTATAACATCAAATCAAGATTCTTCAACTATCCCAACAAAAACAAACTACTCCTTTGAGGACTATGTAAGAAAGAAATGAAAATAAAATACTACTCCTACAAAAATATATAAAAAGAAGAGAAATAGAGCAAAGACTATTTCTTACGTCTTTCTCAAGATTTGATTATATTCTCTCCTTTGTAAGCAAAGTGATGCTTCTATTTATAGGAGAATGTAGTGTCTCCCTTACAAATGCATTATTTGAAGTAGTGCTCACATCTGTGACCTTACTTGATGGGTGAGAGTATGATAACGGTAGTCGCACCCGTGAATTTTGCAACTCTTTTCTTAATGCCCACAGTTGACGGGTGTGAGTATGAAGCGGCAATGATAAATAATGTAAATATGTAGTCAAAGAATATTTCGTAAATCTTCTAATTTAGGTTAGTATATTTTGTAGCCTAATAGGACACTGTAACGATGGTATATTTACCAACTCAATCAATGAGAATAATGACGGAATTAATCTCTTTCATGGTATCAGATACTAAGGTTTCTTTTCCTACTCTTTCACTGCCCTAATTTTTCCGTCGTCCTCTTCCTTCTTTTTTTCCGTCCACCTTCTTGCCTTCCATCAATGGCAGACACCAAGTTTCATCCTGCTATGGCTGTCTCCAACATCAAGAATCACATTCCTATCGTTCTTGAGATGGAAACAGATCATTATTCAGCTTGGGCTGAATTATTCAAGCTTCATGCCCGGTCTCACCGTGTCCTTTCCCACATTCTCCCGACCGGAAAGGAGAAGGCTCCTTCCACCGACGACGAAAAGGAGTTGTGGTCCACCTTGGATGCCACGGTACTTCAATGGGTGTATGCAACCATCTCCACTGACTTATTGCATACGATCATCGAAGAAGATCTATCGGCAAAGGAGGCCTGGGATCGCCTCCGTAATCTTTTTCAAGACAATAAAAACTCCCGAGCCGTTGCATTGGAACATGATTTCTCTCATGTCAAGTTGCGGGATTTTCCGAACGCTTCGGCGTATTGTCAAAGACTCAAGACCTTGACCGATCAACTCAAGAGCGTGGGGGCTCCGGTGACCGACAACCGCCTCGTTCTTCAACTGGTGGCTGGCCTCACCGAGGCATACAAGAATGTGGGCACCTACATTCGGCAAAGTAAGCCTCTTCCATCATTCTCCGAAGCTCGGTCAAGTTTGTGCCTTGAGGAAAAGGCGTTGGCTGAAATGCATGATGACTCGCCCACGGCTATGGTGGCTAATTCCCAACGTGAGTTTGATGACTCCACTCCTCTGGAAAATTCAGGTCGTTCTCACCATCATCGAGGCAAAAATAACCACAAAAATCGTGGCTCTAGCGGCGGGAACAATAACGGCGCTGGCCGTGGTTCTGGCGGCGGCAGTGCCAACCAACGTCATGGTGGTCGTTCCTCAGGCGACCGGCAGCAGGTTCCCGTGCCGCAGCAGTGGCAGTAGTCATCTTCACCGTGGCCATGGGGGTGGATGCCGCAATGGGCTCCCCCTTGCCCGTATCCCACCCAGCAGTGGGCTCGGCCACAGCAATAGTGGCAGCCGCAGCCACCTTCTTCTGGTGGCAGGTCGATGGCCCAACCTGGAATTTTGGGCTCGCGACCACAGCAGCAAGCGTATGCAGCAGCAGGTCCAACGACGCAGTGGACTCCAACTGATATTGAATCGGTCATGCACATGATGACGTTGAGCCAACCCGATCCAAATTGGTATATGGATACCGGCGCCACATCCCATATGACATCCACAAAAGGTACTCTCTCGTCTTATTTTAATTTGAGCGATCATAATACTGGCATTGTTGTTGCTGATGGTAAGTCAATTCCAATTTGAGGTTGTGGTCATGCTAAATTGCCTCCCGCGAACCCTCCATTATTATTAAATAATGTCCTTCTTGCTCCAAAACTCATAAAGAATTTAATATCGGTTCGTAAATTTACTACTGATAACTTTGTAAGTGTTGAATTTGATCCTTATGGGTTTTCTGTGAAGGATTTCCGGACGGGGATGGCTCTCATGAGATGTAATAGTAGGGGTGCTCTTTATCCATTTTCCACCTTCAAACACCCCATCCACTCACCATCAACTTTTGCTGCCTTGTCTTCTACGCGTTGGCATGATCGTTTGGGCCACCCGGGAGCTTCTATTTTGGATTTTCTTAGGCACAATAAAAGTATTGAATGTAATAGTTCTAGTTCATCTAGTATTTGTCATTCTTGCGTTCTTGGTAAACATGTTAAGTTGCCCTTTTCTAGTTCTATTTTCGAGACTTTATTTCCGTTTGACATTATTCATAGTGATTTGTGGACTTCTCCCATTTTGAGTTCTATGGGGCATCGTTATTATGTTTTGTTCTTGGATGATTTTACTAATTTTTTGTGGACTTTCCCTTTGGCTAGAAAATCTGATGTTTACTCAAAATTCATAGATTTTAAGTCCCATATCCTTACTCAATTTGAACGTCCTATCAAAAATGTCCAATGCGATAATGGGAGGGAATATGATAATGGTCAATTCGGAAAATTTTATGCGTCCAATGGGATGTCTTTCTGTTTTTCGTGTCCTCATACATCCTTTCAAAATGGGAAAGCCGAAAGAAAAATTCGTTCAATAAATAATGTCATCCGAACTCTTCTTGCCCATGCCTCCATTCCTCCATTTTTTTGGCATCATGCATTGCAAATGGCGACTTATCTCCTTAATATTTTACCAAGCAAGTTGTTGGGTCACAAATCCCCTTTAGAAGTCCTTTACCAACGGAAACGATCTTATTCTCATCTCCGGGTCTTTGGGTGTTTATGTTATCCCCTTTTTCCGTCTACTACTATTCACAAGTTGCAACCTCGGTCAACTCCATGTGTCTTTTTGGGATATCCACCAAGCCATCGTGGCTACAAATGTTTTGATTTATCCTCAAATAAAATCATTATTTGTCGTCACGTGTTATTTGATGAGACTCAATTTCTGTTTTCTAAAATCCACACTCTCACTCCCACCACATATGACTTTCTTGATGATGGCTTTTCCCCTTACTTGATCCGTCATCTCGCCACCAGCCCCCCTCCACCGCTGCCGTGTCCCCCTCCCCCGCTGCCCAGTGGTTTTCCGCCTGGTCTGGGCCAGCTGCCCACGCCACCTTCGGCTGGGCAGCAGCGTCTGCCTTCCTTTACGCTGGACCAGCCCGCACCTATGCCAAGCCAGCTTGCCAACAGCCCACAAAACTCCACCACTCCTCCTCCTGTCCAGCAGCCCCCTACCCAAATGCGTATGGTCACTCGTAGTCAGCGCGAGATTTTTAAGCTTAAGCACCCTTTTAATCTACATACGGCAGTTACCAGGTCCTCCATACCTCGTAATCCGTTAGATGCGCTACGTGACCCGAATTGGAAATTGGCCATGGATGATGAATATGATGCTCTTATTAAAAATAAGACGTGGGAGTTGGTACCCCGTCCACCTAATGTGAATGTTATTCGGTCTATGTGGATTTTTACTCATAAAGAAAAGTCTAATGGTGATTTTTAGAGGCATAAAGCCCGTCTTGTAGGTGATGGCAAAACACAGCATGTTGGCATTGATTGTGGTGAGACTTTCAGTCCGGTCGTAAAGCCAGCTACGATTCGTACTGTCTTAAGTCTAGCGCTCTCTAAGCAATGGCCCATTCATCAGTTGGATGTCAAAAATGCATTTCTTCATGGCGAGCTCAAGGAGACGGTATATATGCATCAGCCAATGGGTTTTCGAGACCCATCTAATCCCGATTATGTGTGCTTGTTGCGCAAGTCCTTATATGGGCTTAAACAAGCACCGAGAGCTTGGTATAAAAGATTTGCTGACTTTGTTTGTTCCATTGGTTTTGCTAATAGCAGGTCCGACAACTCCTTGTTCATCTACAGCAAAGGGCACGACTTGGCCTACACTTTACTATATGTGGATGATATTATTCTTACTGCATCTTCAGATAATCTCCGCTGTTCGATTATGGCACTTCTTGGCTCAGAATTTGCAATGAAGGACCTAGGTCCTTTGAATTATTTTCTTGGCATTGCGGTGACCCGTCACAAGGGTGGTATGTTTCTTTCGCAATGAAGTTATGCTTCAGAGATTATTGAACGTGCAGGCATGTCATCGTGTAAGCCTTCTTCCACTCCGGTTGACACTAAACCAAAGGTCAGTGCCTCTTCTGGCGATCTTTGTGGAGATCCCACTCTTTTCCGGAGTCTTGCAGGTGCTCTTCAGTATCTTACGTTCACTAGACCGGATATTTCTTATGCCGTACAACAGATTTGTCTTCATATGCATGCTCCACGAGATACGCATATGCTTGCTCTTAAACGGATCATTCGGTATATTCAGGGTACTCTTGATCATGGTTTGCATCTCTACCCATCTTCGGTCACTGATTTGATTTCCTATACTGATGCTGATTGGGGGGGATGTCCCGACACACGATGTTCAACTTCAGGTTATTGCGTGTTTTTGGGAGATAATTTGATATCTTGGTCATCCAAGCGCCAACCTACTCTATCTCACTCTAGTGCAAAAGCAGAATATAGGGGGGTTGCTAATGTTGTCTCTGAATCATGCTGGATACGTAACCTCCTCTTGGAACTACATTGTCCGGTCCCTAAGGCTACTTTGGTTTATTGTTATAATGTCAGTGTCATTTACCTGTCAGGAAATCCAGTTCAACATCAGCGCACCAAGCACATTGAGATGGATATCCATTTTGTTCGTGAGAAGGTGGTGCGCGGCCACGTCCGTGTCCTTCATGTTCCGTCGCGATATCAGCTCGCCGATATTTTCACTAAAGGGCTGCCACATGTCTTATTTGAGGATTTTCGGGACAGTCTCAGTGTTCGTAAACCTCCCGTTTTGACTGCGGGGGTGTGATAAATAATGTAAATATGTGGTCAAAGAATATTTTGTAAATCTTCTAATTTAGGTTAGTATGTTTTGTAGCCTAATAGGACACTGTAACGATGGTATATTTACCAACTCAATCAATGAGAATAATGACGGAATTAATCTCTTTCAGGCAACACCCGTGAATTTCAACACTTGACGGCTGTGAGTATGAAGCGGTGACACTCGTGGATTTCAACACTTGACGGGTATGAGTATGAAGAGGTAACACCCGTGGATTTCAACACTTGACGGGTGTGAGTATGAAGCGGTGACACCTGTGGATTTCACAACTTCTCCCAATGTTGACTTTTGTAATTCTCACATGTAAAACTCCACGGTTATGACTTATGAATTCGTGGTTGCACCTATTGAATTCTTTGCTTACTTCTTTGACAATTCGCTTCTTCTCTATTCTTCTACAGTACTCTTCTTCCTGTAAAATTCTGTCAGAAAATATGATAGAATAAGATATAATTATTCATGTTTTATTTTAAAACTTATTTTTTTATGTATAAAATTACATGAATAATTTACACCCATCAATGACCGACCCAAACCGAATCATGAACACTCCTAGTCACTTAGCAGTATAGGTAGGGCAACGGTGGTACATTGTATTTTGCCTTCACTATTTTCGATGAAATTCTCGTTTCTTGCATGGACAGGCCTAATCCCCTCGAAAGGAAAAAGAAATATGAGTCCGCAACTTAAATGATCGCAAGAGTGGGATTTGAGTCCCAAATAACCCACAAAAAAAAATTAAAGTAACTTTTGCGCACATATTTTATGTGCAATAGCAATTAACGGTAACGGTCACCGTTAAATGCTATTGGGATTTAATAAAATGGCCCACTGTCTTCCCCACCCGATCGGTCTCTAGTTCCATTTTCGCCATTAACAATAATTTTCCGAGGTCCCACGTTCCAAAAGTGTCATTTTCGTGTTATTTTTTAACATGGAAGTCAATATTCTCGGTATATTCGAGTCAAGGAACAAGTTTGGAAGCTTAGATTTCGGAATAATGTGTCGTAGAACTCGATTTCACAAACTCAAAAACAACCTTTAATCTAGGTATTTTACTATGAATTTTGCAATTAAATTGTTAAATATATTGTTATCCTAAGCATGATTAATGTTTAATAGTTGTGGATTTCGAAAGAAAAAAAATTACACACTATTTTTGTGCGCAATAAGGCTGTCTAGCCCCTTTTTTGATTTTTTTATTTGTTAATTACTTGTTAATTATTTGTTAATTGTTTGATTATAGGAAAATATACTTCTCTCATAATAATATCTTTATTTGTTAATTATCTAATTGTTAATTTATTTATTTGTAAAAAAATTTAATCCATGTTAATTATTAATGTGCTAATTGGTTATCTAATTGTATGTGTTAATCTAATTTTATTTGCTAATTATTTATCTAATTTTATGTGTTAATGTGCTTATTAGTTATCTAATTAATTATCAATTATTAATTATAAATAGTTAATCCGTAATATTATATGTGTTAATTAATTATAGTTAGTATAATAATTAATTAGAAATACTTAATCCTTAGTTTAGGCTGAACATCCTTAGTTTAGGATTAAACATCATTTGTTTAGGATTAAAATATAATTAATATAATATTAGTTAGTTAATTGTTGTTAGTATAATAATTAATTAGCAATTATTAATTAGAAATAGTTAATCTTAGTTTAGGTTGAACATCCTTAGTTTAGGACTAAAAATATCATTAATATCCTATTAGTTAGTTAGTTAGTTAATTGTAGTTAGTATAATAATTAATTAACAAGTATTCATTAGAAATAGTTAATTCTTAGTTTAGGATTGAACATCCTTGGTTTAGGATTAAAAATATCATTAGTATAATATTAGTTAGTTAATTGCAGTTAGTATAATAATTAATTAACAATTATTAATTCGCAAATTTAGATAGTTAATATAATTTTCCGTTAAAGGATTAGTTAGTTAGTATATTTTTTCGATAAAGGATTACATAATTAATATTACATGTTAATGATTAATTAAAAATTATTAATACAGATACGACACCTCCATGGATCCCAACCTTCATCTAAGGCCTTTCGACCCCGTCTCCTGATGCTGATGAGATTCCGACCGTACATAGCGCACGTAGACCCCAGAAGAAGCATATTATGGTCAAGGGCGCAAGGAAGGGAAGGAAGGATGATCATGACATAGAGCATCTTATTATTAAGAGGAAGAAGATGATGGTGACGGTGGTGGGGGGTGGTGGGGATCGCCTTAGGCCTAGGGTTACTCCAAAGGGTCCCACGTGTGGGATCTAAGGTTACTCTAAAGGCTCCCACATGTGGGACCCATTAAAGATTATGTATATGTAAATAAAGTACATTTTATGTTAATATTATATTTTTGTAGTATTATTTTCTTAATGATATTTAGTTATCTTAGTCTTTATTATCGTTTATTAATAACTCGTGCGACGTCCTAAATTAATTATGAAAAAAAATCTCGATATATTTGAAATAAAGTAATGCCTTGACTAAATAATAAAACTCTTAAATCAAAACCTTACAAAATAAAACACTTAAACCTAATGAAAACAAGTTTCCAAACAAAACTTACTTCAGGGCACTTTATAACCCCTAAAACGACGATCCAAACGTTTAGGTATACTTGATGTATTGAGCCTACATTATTGTTCGCAGAAAAAGATATCAGGTTCTATATAAAATATTGATATTCCAGAATTTTGAGACATGATTAACTTTATGGAAAAGACGTGAATTTCAAAACTTTGAAATTATACAAAGTGTGGGGAAAATAAAACTAAACCCTATTGCGCACAAAATTAATGTGTAATAGGACTTGACTGTAGCCGTCACAGTTAACTGCTATTACGCACTAATTTTGTGTGAAAAATGCACTTTTGTAAAAAAAAAATTGTGAGTTATTTTGGACTCAAATCTCACTTTTTGGGTCATTTAAGTTGCAGACTCAAAGAAATATAGAGCCCATATGGATTTAAATAGTAAAAGTTACTTTTTAATGCTAAAATTAATTGTATAAATAAATAATGTGAAGCCGGTGATGTATTTAATTAGTGAAAATGCTATTAAGCAACCATTTGTTAAAATAAATAATTTGTTCTTAGAGCTACTTTATTTACGATAACATAGATTTAAAAGTATCTCAATACATGGATAATAACAAATTAAAAGAAGAAAACGGTGAAGAGGAAGTTAGGAATTTGGGACAAGAGAGGGGTATTAAGTCGACAAAGGGTAGCCACGTTCAGGTAAAAAAACAAACAAATTCCACTTCAAATTACGCTATTTTTGTTTCATGACTTCACTACCTTAAACAAATGGCATTAACTACCTAGGTATTTTCACTTTCCTTGGACTTCTCTTGCTTGTAATTTTGGTTTACACATGCGTCATGGACCAAGGAGCACAGGCAGGATAAATAGTTGTTTCAGAAAGACTGTATAAAACTAAATCCGATTTACAAAAATAATTAAAATTAATAGGAAGCAGGAATTCATTGACAAAGTTCATACCATAACGATATATGTGAATGGCAATCTTATTAATAAATTCCTCTTTTTTTTTTTTTTTTTCTAATTTCATGTTCATCACACGCATACATAATGTTGCGGAAGCTAAAATACATTAAGGGGTTCAATTAAATCTCATTCAATAGTGAAATAGGCTTTATGGCATTTTAAAGTGTTATTTTCATTATATACTTCTTAACTAGTGTATTTGCCCGCACTTCGAGCATTAATTAAAAAAATAATCAAAAGTGTGATTGGATATTAATAACAAAACATGATGTATAAAATTATTTAATGAACAGAATTTGTGAAAAATATATCGTAGGTTAAATATGAAAAAAAAAACAATTTAAATTGATGTATGCAGAATTTAAATAAGAAAATCATATATAAAATTCTAACATAAATTTAGTGTAGGACCAGAATACTTCATAAAAAGAGGAAATTTAGATAAGATGAGGAAAAATTAATATGATAAGAAATTTGCATCTAAAAGTACTAAATTTCTAGTCACATATATCTGATGAGAAAACTTAAACGAAGATTAATTAAAAAGTTAAATAAAAAGTAAGTTTTACTGAAAATTATTTCCAAACTTCTCTGATTAAAGTGATCTATTTAATCCAAAATTAAAGTTTATAGGCCATTCATCGTAAAATATAATATTCTAAGATGAACTAATTGAAGTATTGCGCAAGTTTCACATAAGTAATTGAAAAATACGTGAGTTAATATGCATTTAAGTCATATCAGTCGGTAATCTACAACTAAGGTGAGAAAATATGAAAATTTTGGTGGAGAAATAAGCTCTTAAATACAATGAAATTTACTGTCATATTGTCATAGTATTTTCGCATCATCTGATTTTAATTGAGAAAACAAACACACACATAAAAAGTAGGTTCATAAACAGAAGGACAAAAAAGAAGAATGAAGCAAATAGATGCAAGGACAAAAAAGAAGAATGAAGCAAATAGCTGCAGAAGGCTTAGGAACCAGCAAATATAGACTACGACATGTTTATAAGCTTGTAACAAAAAGGACGAGTTCTAGAAAGTGAATAGTAAGTTCTAGCGAAGGCTTGGAGACTGGTGAAATTTATGTTGGGTGTTTTCCTGTCGTGCGACCAGGGGGAAGCCAGGAAGCGCTGAGGGTTCATCTGAAACCCCTTCGGTAAAAAATTACACTGTTTGTATACGATTAAAATTATTTTTTATGTACATATAGTAGGCGTTGAACCCTCTTTGACTTCTTTTTGTGTTTACTTTTTCATATTTTGAACCCTCTTTGCAGAAATTCTGACTCCGCCACTGCGTGCGAACCGGCTGTTGCAGTCCTTCTCTGCTACATTGGTCTTTTCACTCCCCACTCTCCACCATATCAGAAGTTTTCCACTGTATCTTAGGAATAGTTTTTCTTTTAATTAACGGTATAAATATACTAAATTCTCAAATAAACCCACGTCATTTGCACACCTTGCCAAATGAAATATTTAATCTGACAGATTAATTTTAACAAAATACATTAAGATATGAAAAATGAATTTACCTAACACATAGCTGTGTAAATATACTTAGAGAAAAGGATACATACAACACAAGAAAAGAATAAACAATGAAAATGACTTATGTTACAAATTGATAAATCCTTCAATAGAATTTACGGTTGCCGAACTTGTCCACCGCTAGCTCCTGGAATTCGATTGAGAAATATGTACTGCAACATCATCGTCATCATCATCTTAGTCCAACATTATATACATATTTTTTATATGTGTGAGTGTGGGTAATTGGATTTCATCTAAAGTATTTGAACAATAAATTTAAAAAAATGTGAAGCTGAGAAAGAATTAGGAATTCATGTAGTTTGGGCAGAACTGTGGATCATTATATATTTATATGTATATTTGGATCTGAATTGATTAGTCAAGTAGAATAGAAAAGGTAAATCTCAAATTAAAGTGCATTTTAAGACTCATAATTTGATAATGAATTCCTATTCCGTTACCAAAATCGCTTCCTCTTCCCTTAATGACACGTTCAATTATGGATAATTATTTAAAAGCTTTTAAAATCTGGTTCATCAGAAAGAACCTTTTCAACATGATAAAAAAATAACGAAAAAATAGAGAAAAAGGTTAAAAAAAAAGAAAAAGGAAATGGCTCAAATATGTCATCGAACTAGCTCAAATATGTCATCGAACTATCTCATTTATGCCACTCATCAATAGTTTGGCTCATTTATGTCACTCATCAATAGTTTGACTGATTTATGCCATCGAATTATCGGAAATAGTTCATTTATGCCACTCATCAATAGTTTGGTTCATTTATGCCATCGTCCGTTACTAAAATGACTCATCCATGCCATTTTTCATTAACACCGGTTTTATAATACCAGTTATGACACGTGGCCTCCAATTAGAGGTCTACGTCGTTTAATTAAATCAGCCCAATTTTAAATCTCAAATTAATAAAAAAATCCGACCCATACACCTACCCACTTACAACCATAATCTAGTTGGAGGCCACGTGTCATATCTGGTATTGTAAAACCGGTGTTAATGAAAAATAGCATGGATAAGTCATTTTGGTAACGGGCGATGACATAAATGAGCCAAACTATTGATGAGTGGCATAAATGAGCCATTTCCGATAATTCAATAGTATAAATGAGCCAAACTATTGACGAATGACATAATGAGTCATTTCCGATAGTTCGATAGCATATTTTATCCCTTTTTGAAGAAAAAAAAAAGAGAAAAAGGATACTCACAATCTGCAATAAATAATCCTTTTTTGCTTGTACGAAATTATGTAACGTTTGTTTACAGATGAACCTTGACCATAAAGTAATCTTTAATGCTTGTATTGAATTAAGTTTCTGTCACGACCCGACTAGGAGGCCATGACAGGTACCCGGAGCTAACTACCAAGCACCACTCCTACTGCTAGTTATCACACTTATTCTGCATTTATCTGTTGCTCCACACTTCTAGTCGTAAGGAAAACCATTTGCAATTTGAAACACATATACGTTTATGTATGCTCCACACTTTTAGTCGTAAGGAAAACCATTTGTAATTTGAAACACATATACGTTTATATACATAAGCCCTCTCGGCTATCAAAGTAATATATATACAATGAGGAAAAACATGAGACCATATTACCCACACATACGTATCTACGAGCCTCTACTAGAGTACTAGACATATGGACGGGACAGGACCCCGCCGTGCCCAAATATGTACACAAAATAATAAATCAAGTAGCACCTCCGGAACAATTGAGTGCTCTCAAGTCTGCTGGTAGCTCCTACGAGGCTGGTTCACCTGCCTGTCTACCTGTGGGCATGAATACAGCGTCCAAAGAAAACGGACGTCAGTACGAACATTTTACTGAGTATGTAAGGCATCAACAATAACAATACATCAATGAAATAAGGAAGCATCAAATGAGGAGCAACTTGTAACTGACTATCAATTATAAAAGAAATAATGCATGCTGGCTTACTCCATAATCATCATTGTATCATGTATGTATATATGTTTAAGCTGCCCGACCATATAGGTACGGTGTGATAGTCATTAGCCCGCGTCCGGGGTACCATCTCATGCCGCCCACTAGTAGTGTCAGCCCATGCCATCTAGACATGGTGTATACGTTGCCCGCTTTAGCGGTGTCTGCCCGGCCATATAGGCGCAGTGTGATATCATCATGTACATCTCATAGACTTATCATAATCTTATCATATTATTATCATAATGCATCCTGGGAACTCAAGACAACTATACTTTATTGGGGTGACATAAGGTCGTGAACCCCCGATTCCGTTATGGAGCATTCATAAGCATTCTGCCTCACCTTGAAATAATTAGCATATAAGGTGAGTGTATACAATGAACAACATCAATGGATCGTAGTTAACATCATTAGCTTTGTAGAAACATCATATTCGTGAACTCTAGAATCTTTGGACTTTAGCTCATCATCATCATGTTCATAATATCTCTTATTTTTAACTCATATGGCTATTCATGAACATAGACTCTTAGTTTTCTGGAATGTAGGAAACTCATGGAGAAAGAGGAAAGATCATGTCGTAAGATTCATGCCTTAGAAAGAAGGGACTAGCCTCACATACCTTTTCCTTTAGCTATTCTACCGCTTGATCGTTCTCCTTCAATGCTCGCGTCTTTACCTTGAAGGGAGTTCGTACTAACATTAGCTAAACGATTATAAGAACGTACTTACTAAAACTAGAGAAAATTGGGTAGCATTTCCTTAGTTTATACAACTTTCCTTATATCATATATCAATTCCCAAACGTCTGTAATAACATTCTCAACATTATAACCAACAATCTTCATTCATCTACATTACCCACATTCCACAATTTCACTTTAATTCATCCATAATCATGGTTATAGTATACTAATACGTTTTCTTGCATGTAATGTTTATCCCATGTTCTTAATATCATTCATAACATATTTACAATCACAATATCTCAAGAATCATGACTCATCTCAGGCTACTACTCAAAATCTCATTATTCTCACATTCATGACCTATTTTCTATATCCTTCTACAATCCAAGTGTTTCAACTTCTCAATATCTTAAACAACATGAAAAGATCATAAAACTTACATTTGAATGTATAGGAATGGGTTTTAGTTGGGGTTGCTTTGCTTGGAGAAAACCCTTGCTTCAATTCCAAAGGAAATTTCTAATTTCCATAACCCTAGCAAGCTTCCATATGCTTGATTTCCCTTGAATATTAGTGTTTGATCTTTGGTTTCCCTTGATTTTATGTTGAAGAAGTGTATGGAATAGTCTAGAAGTTTGGAGAGAAGTGGAGAAGTGGAAAGAATGAGAAAATAAGAGTGGAAACATGTATATGTATTTATACTTACAACGTGTCCAGCCCGTTGGATACTATACGGACCACTTATACGGTCCGTATAACCATGTACGGTCCGTATAAGTGACCATGGTTCACCACCATGGAAAACATTCTTCCTATTGGGTTATACGGACCCTTATACGATCCGTATAAAGTTCTACGGTCCGTGTAAGGAGGTCGTGTAACTCACAGCTTTTCCGAAGTTGTCCTCGTCGTTTCGTTTGATCTCCAATCCTTATACAACCTTCTTAACACTTGTTTAATACTTCATTAATGATCTAAACATCGCTATAACTCGTCCTCAAGGCCTTACCAAACAATTCTTAAGGCAATAATTTACGAAACCTTTCCTAACCCCACTTATACTCCACTTGTCCTTATTAATCCTTATTTCATCAATTCATATGACTTTAAAATCTTAACGTATGCATTCTAAGACTACTAAATATCCGTCTTATAGTCTTAAGAACTTCCTATTATCCTTAAGCTCGCATTGGTTCATTCACTACACGACGACATGAAATTTTCAAGGTGTAACAGTTTCTTTTTCATGAATATATTTAATTTTTAATCAGAAAATGAGGTAAAATGTCAAAAAATTGAGAAAAAAGATAAATAGAAATGGTGGTAATAGAGAGGTGACACATCACCTTGTCTATGCCTAATTTTATATTATATATAGATATAGATGTCATCACAATAGATAAATACAACATAACATATGAAACTTGGGAAAAGGGCCTGATTTACCCCTTTACTATTGAAAATAGTCCACATTTACCCCCTGTTGTACTTTCGGCACAAATTTGCCCCTACCGTTACCTAAGTAGCAATATTTTTCCCTCGTTTGGATGGCAGCCCACCATGGCAATTAAACTTTCATGTGGCCTGATATTTGGATGAGGTGGCATGCTACATGACATGCCACCTCACCACCCTCTCCCCTTTCCATTTCTTTCTTCTACCTCCAACCAAAGCCACCTCCAACCACCATTGAAGCCACATAATTTCTGCAAATCAGATTCAAGTAACCATACCACCAACCACCCTCAAACATCGGAAAACCGCCGCAACCACATCACCAAAACAACCTTAACTCCGGCGAACCCATCCCCACAACCACCACACGCCACTGCCCCGTCCTCTCTCTCTCACCTTTTTGATACACCACACCACCACCCCTAAGACAACCAAACAACCTTTTTTCCCTTTCTCCTCCATCTCAACCCAAATGAAAAGAACCCATTACCAATCAAAATCTCTACCCTATCATACCATTTCCCCTCTCAAACCCCAACTCAATCTTCCCACCACCGCCCTCAAATTCATTCGAAATAATCCTCTTATTTTCAAAACTTTCAGGCATTCAATACCCAAATGTTGTATTTTTACACAATGATGAAACCCTTTTTCTTAATCTTTCACATTATCGTAAAGATTTAGTAGAATGATTAGCAATGATGTTGATGCTTACAAGAGTTAAAAGATATTCTTTTATGTTATTGAAAGATTTAAACTTTTTATCTAAAAGTATCTTTAGATTTGTAAAGTGGGTTTTAAGATTTTTAATGGTTTTGAGGTTTTTGGGTTGAAGTTAGATAAATGGACAGTATCCGGGTAAAGTGATAGTAGTGGCGGTTATGGTGATTCCGGTGAGATGGGTTAGTGAAAAAGAAGATATAATTGTTGGAGGAGATGGTGGTGGGGTGTGGCTTTAATGGTGGTTGGAGGTAGAAGAAAGAAATAGAGAGGGCGGTGAGGTGGCATGTCATGTGGCATGCCACCTCATCCAAATGTCAGGCCACGTGGAAGTTTAATTGCCACGGTAAACTGCCATCCAAATAGGGGGTAAATATTGCTACTTAGGTAACAGTAATGGCAAATTTGTGCCAAAAGTATAACAAGGGGCAAATGTGGACTATTTCCAATAGTAGAGGGGCAAATGAGGCCCTTTACCCGTGAAACCTTTATGAAATCATTCTTTTCTTCATAAAATCATTTTCTCTATAATTGTTTAAACCAATGAATGCAAGCATAATTTAAAAATCATTTTAGGTTAGATATCGTATCAGAAACTGAGGAGGAAGAACACAAGATCTAGCATACATTCAATGTCTATAGACAAAAAAAATTGCTGACAGTTAAAATGTACGATGACTAGGTTCATATCCCCATTGTCTAGACTACTATTTAAATTGGTCTTCCCAAAAGATGTTACTACCTTCGTACAGAATTGAATATTTTTGTAAGTATGCTACGGTCAAAAGTACGCATATACTACGGAGTATTTTTGTGCATAAATGCAAGCCGTCACCGAATGAAGATTGCATATTGTTTCAAACGATGTCAAACAATAATCTTTTTACTTAGTTGGAAAATGGTTAATATGCATCATATATAACAATTTATGGATCAAGGCGGACAAATTAGCGGAAGAGCAAACGAGTTAAGTCTTAAATTATTATTGAAATAGTTCTAACAAAACAATTCTTAATTCGTCTATTATAACTACTTTTAGATAAGTTTCTTCTTAGCTTCTTTTGCAAGAAGATCACTCATTCGATTATGCTATGTATAACTGCATCAAACAAGATTCACGTTTCTCTGTCGTCAATCATTCTTTGAGTTGCTTCTTAATCAATCACCTTATTTGTTAGAAGTTTATAAATCCTTATGTTCTTAAGCTTTTTAAGGAATTATATATAAAGCGTCTATTTTGGTGTATATTTCTCCATTATATTCTTATCTTTCTAATAAAATATAGTAAAATTTCATTGTAACGAGGATATAAGCTAGATATATGACATAACATGTTAAAATATGCTTACAATTTTAAGAGAAAATGGAAAGTAAGAAATTAAATCTCTTTTTTATTTAGCTTTTGAAATCTAATGACTTGATTAATTTAGATCCATGATTTTACGCAGTATATAAGTATTAAAAAGAAAAGCGTCTCTCGTCACGAGATTCTCAGGTCTAAAATCTCGAATTCTTGATAAGTGATACTGATACCTCTTTTTTTTTTTTTTTTTTTTTTTTTTTTTAAATAAAAATAAAAAAAGAAGGATCTCATTCGTCAAAATACCAAATACAGTCACACCTCACAAAATCTCTCTATAACAACCAACTTTTTTCGGAACCGATTTTTTATGTTAAATTTTACTTCTCTATAACAACATTTCACCTATAACAGCAACAACCAACTTTATAACAGTACGCTCTTTGTAAAATTATCCCCGTATAACAACCATCTTCTTTTTTTGGTAATATAATAATTAACTATCTTTATAAAAATAGCATATTTATGAAAATAATAAATGTAGAGATTTTGATCAAATATTTAATCATTTAATACACTATTACAATACAAAAATATTATATGAATGTATATATTTTCATCATTAAATGATTCTCCTTCGTTATACTTATACAAAATGTGATTAAATTTAGAATTGGACAATTAAAAATGAAAATTAACTTTTATGCATTTTTTACCTATAAAAATAAAATATTATTTAAATATCAATACTGTTATAGATGTATAACAATGCTTCTCTAACAGTTTTGTAACAGTTAAAAAAGAAGATAAATGATTAAAGGGTTAAATTAGGAAAAGTAGAGGGGTGGGGGGAAAGAATAAAATAAACAAAACAAAAAAAACCGGCTAGTGGCACAGCCCATAGGAAAAGCCCCTGGTTTCGTTATTCCGCTCTCTCATCCCAATTTACTAATTCTGTGTCTTTGTTGAATCATCATTTATACTCTTTCAAGAACCTGTACTCTCTATTTCTTTCTTTTTTAACCCCCTCTACTCCAACATAGTAAATATCAACAACTTCCTTTGTAACCAAAAAAAATCCGGTTTTGCTTGTTTTTTTTTTTGACACCCAAGATCATAGTTTTCTTGAATTTATTGGAATTGTGATTAAATTTGAAGTTGGGTATTAATAGGATGAGGATTGAGAAAAATGTTGTAAGTGAAAGAAGAGGTAGGGAATATAGTGACTCCAAAAAAACCCGGAGAAGACAAAAGATGGTTTCTCCTGTTCAAAGACTTTATGAAACTTGCAAACAAGTGTTTGCTAATTGTGGTCCTGGTGTTGTACCTTCTGCTGAAAAGATTGAACGTCTCAAGGCTGTTTTGGGTATACACTTCTTGTCTTTTTTCCTAATCTAACTTCCTAGCTACTATTATGTGTTAAGCAGAAGCTGTTCATTTGTTAAAAAATTCGATTTATTTGAGGTGTTTTTTGTTAATGTTGAATTGCTGCTGCCTCGTAAAACTGGCAAAAATTCAGTTACCTTTTTTTTTTTTTTTTTATAACTATAGTGCTAGTGCGAATTTGCTTATGTGGGCCCAAGTACATTATTTCTGCTACAAAGTACAACCTCTCCTTGCATGATCTGGCATTGTCATTTTTTCACTACTTCGTTTTAAAGTTGATTTGGACATTATAAATAGTACTCCTAATGATGACAACCATTATTGGAATCAGTTTAGTTTAACACAATTCTAAAGTTATCACCACTTTGCTCAAAGATTCAACTTTTGTGTTCTTTAAATTACAAAAGTCAGGGAAGTAATGCAGAAAAGCAGAAGAATGTCGAAATGGGTGCCAAAAATTAAATTTTTTGAATGCCTCTCTGCATTTGGTTATAGGTGCAATGGTTATGTTGTTGACATTTCCAAAATTATAAAGAAACTGATGTTGATAATTTTGATTGATGATATCCAATTTTAGCATGACAGAATCTGATTAATGCCTTTTCATTTAGAACTGTTATTTTCTTTCTAGATTTGGTTAATACTACTCTTTTCAGGATAAGGCGTTTGAAATTTATCTTCATTATTGGTTTCTGTTTAGATTGCTTTCTTGCTAGTCACAAGAGAGAATAAAATTATTGCTGCACCTTTTCTCTATGGTTCAACAGTTTTTTCTTGCTTGTTATTGTTCAGGGTTTTATAATGAGAATGAGGATTTTTTCAATAAAATTATTTAGGTGAATATAGATTCTGGAAAGGAAAATGAGTTGCTAGTTTGTTTTGATGTGAATGCAAATTTCTCCTTCCTTTGCTACATTAGTTCACCTTTGTTTTGATTTAGACACAATGTCTAATTACTTACTTCTCCTTCCAATGTGTGCAGATACCATGACTGAAGCGGATCTTGGCTTGAGACCGAACATGCCATATTTTAAGTCAACAACGTTTGATAAACCTCCTAAAATAACGTACCTGCACCTCCATGAGTGTGACAAATTCTCGGTTAGTGGCCAAATATCACTCCAAAAATAATTAGTTACACTTGGGTGTTTACACTAAACCATATCAACTTATCCTAGTTAAGATAAGCGAGAATTTATATTAATTAACCATGGTTTTTATAGAGATAAGTCTATGTGCAACTTCATTTCATGCACTTAGGGGTCGTTTGGTTGGGGAAGAGTTATCCCGGGATTGTTATTCCACCCTCTACATGGGATAAAATAACACTTTAATATCGGGATAACTAATCCCGGGATTAGTTATCCCGTGGTTTTATCCCAATCAAATGTGGGATAAGATGGTACTAAATTTTTATCCCAGGACTACTTTTGATTATCCATCATACCAAACGACCCCTTACTGTTTCACTTTAATGAATCAGTTCTGTATGTTCTTCTCTTCAGTGTTTTCTTATTGAGGCTTATAAAGTCTTTTGCTTCTTTGGCAGATTGGTATCTTCTGCTTGCCTCCATCAGCTGTCATTCCACTTCATAATCACCCTGGAATGACGGTTTTTAGCAAGCTTCTTTTTGGAGATATGCACATAAAGTCGTATGACTGGGCTGTTGCTGAACCAACTCCAATTGCTAATCCTTTAGATAGTAAGTTCTTTTTAAGCGTGAGATTGCTTCGTTTAGCAGTTGTCTTCTCTATTTTAAAATGGCATGTGTAACTCTTCTAGCCCTGTGATATAAAATCACTCGGAATTTCTTATATTAGGAAAACGGCAAGGAGGAACTTGGAAGTGTAGGAAGCATGTCTTTACGTTGGGGCATAGTGTAGCTGGGTGTCTTGGTGGCTAAGTTAAAGATTCCTTGAAAGTAAAGTATAAATATGTGTATATTTCTGCAATTAAGATTTGCTCTAATGTACCAGGTCTTATTCTTTCAAATTTTTCTCGGATACTGAAAAATGTCTTGCTTCCCGAACTCACTCCACTTCTGTACTATCTTGGTATTTTTTTCAATAAAAATTTACCTTATCAAAAAAGAAACTCCACTTCTGCTCCTAGTCTTCTAGTTTTAGCGGGATAGAAAATATTTTGCTAATGGTATTGCTCTGGCATTTCCTTCTTGGGGAAATAGTCTCTTCTTTCTTGTTCAGATCGGTCAAAGGGGTCATTTCTTGTTCCTTGTAAATTTTTTGTGCACCATAACATTCTTTAGCTGAGCATCATAAAGTTTTGATGTTTCAGTTAGTATATATCATTTGGTTTTATTTTCTATTTTCTTGTATACCACTTTTATAATAGTGTATCCGTTAGATGAATTTTAAAAAAATAGGATCAAAGGGGCCTAACTAATTGGTGATTATTTCTTTATCAGATGGACTTAAGGATTCTACTGGACTTCGTTTAGCAAAAGTGAAGATGAATTCGGAGTTTAGAGCTCCTTGCAAGACCTCCATCCTATATCCAGCAGATGGTGGTAATATGCACTGTTTCACAGCAAGAACAGCCTGTGCCGTGCTAGACGTGCTTGGCCCTCCATATTGTGATCCCGAAGGTCGCCACTGTCAATACTACTATGATTTCCCGTTAGCCAATATCTCAGGTATATGGCTTGTAATTTTTGGGGATAATGCTCAATTACTTTCCATTGTACTTTGGGGTTATTCATACCCTTAGGACGAATAAGACATTTGCCCTTGATTTTGACGGAGCGCTAGTGTGAATTCTATGGATTACAGTTGTCAAAATACTTTGGTAAAAAGGTCTAAATTAGCCTCTGTTATAGTTCAGGAGCCCTTAGAGCCAAGGATAAATACGAGACAGATTTGCTAACTACAAGGCTAAGAAAGTGCCAATTTTAACAATGGATAAAATTAAGGTATTTTGATCCTTAGGTTGATGCCTTTTAAGTAGTAACATTGATATTTGATTCTCCAAATTGTTGTCTGGTCGGTGGACAGTTCCCAGAACAGTTGAGTGTGTACAAAATTGGCAACTTGGTTTGCTGCTTGATTTTTATTCTATTTCTGGGATCACATGAATAGACAACAAGAATCTTTGTTCCCTTTTTCTTGGCAGAGTGGTTGGATAATTATGGTAAATTGATCTGGATGTGTACTTGAAAGGACATTTTATATACGGCACTAGCCCTTTCATGCAACAAAATGAGAACTTGTTATCCGACATTATCTTTAAACATGGAGTTACTAATATTAGGCTTTTTTTTCCTTTCCATTTCAGTGCCTGAGGAACAGAAGGGTGAGTATGCATGGCTGAAAGAGAGGGAGAAACCTGAAGATTTAACTGTAGTTGGAGCACCGTACAAGGGACCAAAGATAGTTAAGTGAGTGGTATAATTCCCCACCAAGAGAATTTATGTGGATGATGACGACAGTTGCAGTGAAGCAGAAGAAAAGAACTCCCTTTTTCCTTTCTCATCTTTCTTTCCCTGTTTTCCCCCTCATTTTTTCTTTGTTTTCCTTGGAGGGAAAAGGGACATTCTTTTCCCTTCTTGCGGTTTGCTAATGTACATATTTAGACAGGAGGAAACAAACAATGGTCAATGCAACTCAAAATGGTTGGTGAAAATTTGATAAAGTAGTGTTTTTCTTAGTAGGTGTTTGGACAATTGGTTTGAAACTATGAGAGGAAATCAGCGTTTAGACATGCATTTCATCTCATAGTTTCAAATCATGGTTTGAAATCCTAAATCATTCAAAAAGACATAATTTGAGGTTCAAATCATGATTTCAAAAAATTTAAATATAAAATTTGATTCATAAGTTTATATTTTATAAAAAAAAAGACTCATAAATTGGTAAATATTTTTAACAATTACTCTCATCAATTATTTATTAATCTCATAAACTTTCACCAATTTTTATTTATGTGTATCATGAGTATTATATTAAAGAGTAGTTATATTACTATTCATGTTAAATTTTCGTTTTTATTTAATTAAAGTTTGATCAATTAATGTTATATTTTCGTTTTTATTGAATTAAAGTTTTGATCAATTGATGTTGTATTAATTTTGTTATGAATTATGACTTGCTCGTTTGGTAAGATTGTATAAGAATTGAAAATATTTTGATAGTTTTTATAACTTGTGAGATTTTTATATATCCAAATATAATTTCAAATCATGGATTGAAATCGTGATTTCAAATCATGTCCAAACTCCTCTTTTAACCTTTGGATATTTCTAAGATGTGGCTCTGTTTTAGCATTTGTTTACTCCATTTCTTGGTAAAATTTGTAGCAGATTAGCAGTTCAGGTTGTCCTAGATTTATATCATGGTGAATCTGAATACGACAATAACAAGTATGTGGTGACAAGCTGTTTTCTTGTTGGATTCGGTTTCGATGCACAACAAGAATACTCCTTAATATCTTGAGAACTGAAAAGAAAAACTACTTGCCACAATGATTGTGATTGGTCATTGGTACTTTCATGGAATTTGCTTAGTACTCCCTCCGTCCCAAAAAATTATATTCCTTTTTCTTTTTAGTGTATTAAAAAAATTAACTTTTTTTTATATTTAGAAATAATTTAATTTTATATGGTGAGTTATAATCACACATAAATATTTAAGGTTTATTTTGAATCATACACTTCATTTTTCTTTTTTTTTTTTTAATTTTATATCAAATTAAATTAAGATAATCTTTTTGGTAATATCCATTATGTGTAGCTTTTCATGAGTCGCTAATTTTGTGAAGGCTCTTTTATTGTGAACATGTGATTTAAACTCGATATGTCCCATCAAACCTCGGATGCTTAGGGAATCAACTAGTCAACTAGTACTCAAATATTATTGGTTTAGTCATAGACTATTGAGTTTCACCTACTAATATTGTAGCCTTTTTCACGTCAGCAAAATACGTAAAAAAGTGGAAAATAGATGGCTGGAATTTCTCAACTTGGCAAAGTGGGCCTTACAAAAAAAACCAGCTGTAATTGGTGGCCCGTCCAATTAAGGGCGAACTTTGTTGCTAATGGGTGTGTCCTTGTAAGAAATATCACAGCTTCTTCTACAAAAGTTATGGTACCTTTCACTTAGATCTTTATTTAAATGTCAGAAAATCACAGGCCAATATATTACTCCATATAAACGACATGTTCACTGGTAAACATATTTATGTTTTAAAGCGTATTTGGCATATCTTGAATCTAGCTCGAAATTTTTTCTTGACTTTCTCTTTCCAAATTTGAATTTGTGATCGAGGACGATGTAAATAAATTTTTTTCTTCTTTTGATGTAAATAAGTCCATTGTCTTATTTCATCTGCTCCGGTAAAGGGATGCGTAGTGATAACTATGATCAATATTTAAATGCCATGCAGAGTTTATTACAAGTGGTTTTTCTTTTTTTTTTTCTTTTTTTTTTTAACCTTGATTAGTAAGAAACAAATAAAAAAAGATCTTAGTTTATAGAATTAGATCAGATCCAGTTACGCATATAAACACAACTGTTTTGGCATGGATAATAATTAACTTGTCCGTCGTTGTAGCAATTAAGGGTGTGTGTGGTAAGGAAGAAAATATTTACAATTTTCTAGTGTTTGGTTGGCAAAAATGCTCTTAAAAATATTTTGTTTAGGAAAGTAACATCTCTAATGGAATTAGAAAACAAGTTGCACAAGTAACATTTTAAGTTTATTATTTTTTCTCCATCCATCCAATACCCCATCCCCCAACACTTAAACCCGCCGCGCGGCACCCTGGAACCCCAATTCCCCACCCCAAGTCGGTAGATATAAAATTTTATGTTGAACGAAAATAAAATAGTTGAAATTGTTTCTTCGTATGAGTATTTCATTATAAAAATTACTGTAAAGTAAAAAAAAATTACGGCGATGAGAGGATTGGTTTTTAATGTTAAATATTGTATCTTACTTTTGTAATCATGTTAAATTTTATAAAAATAAAGAATTAAATATTTTTAAAATTGAAAAACATTCTTATAATTTGATTTTGTTTATTAACGATATTCAACACTTTTATATTTGTAAATGACGATAAATAAATATATGATCGCTTAATCGCTAATAGTGGATTATCTTAGTTGTAACGTGTTTCTCTTATGAAGAAAAAAGGAAAAAAAATATATACCAAGAACATCTTTTCAAAGACATATTAAGTGGATACGATCTTATACCATAGTAACATTTTTGTATTTCATAAAATAAATGTATGCAATTAGAAAAACTATCTAATATTTTCTGTGGTGATTGAGGTTGTCAGAAAATATAAATATCATGCGAGACACGTTTATAAAGACTAGTTTTATTAAATATTGTAATGCGTCCACTACTATAAGTACAACAAAGGGTCCCCAATCCATAAGATGGACGGCATCATAAAACTAACACGGCTTAGGTAAGTGCTCTAAAGTCCTTTGACTCGAATCATGTAAGCATTTAAAAAAAAAAAAAAAAAAAAAACTTCAGGCATCAGAGGGTGTTAATTGTAGTTGCATAAACAAGGTTTTATAAATAAGCTTTCGAAGTTTGATGGTATAATATTTTCGTCATCACTGTAATTCTTTAAATATATGGTAGTTAGAGTTTTGCATATTTTCTATTTTCTCTTTTAAGCATTAATTTTTTTTCAAGGTCGGTCGCCAAAAAATCATGTCATTAATACTAAATAAAACATGATAAAATTGAACAAGTTACAAAAAGAAAATCGTGTCATTACTTTTTACACATACTAAATGGATTAATAACTTTTTGATCCCTTATTTATTAGTCAATTTTATTTTAGTCCTTGTGATGTCAAACAAATTTATTCTTCAATTAATTAAAACGTACAATTCTAATTCCTATGCTTATGAATGTTCACAAATTCACCATGATTATCAATTGTTCCATATTAAGCTCGCACTGTTACCCCCATATTCAATGAATACTATAGTTCAAAAAACAATTCAATAAAACAAACCTCCCATACAAAGTGACAAAAATACGCACTTTACTTAATTTACACAGATATCAAAATTAGAATTAACGTTTACTAATAATAAAGGGTGTTGCCTTATATATATATATATTGGGTGTAGATACGCGTATCTGATGTGTCAGGTCATGTATCTGACCCCAGCTTACATATCACGCAACGCTCAATAAGCAATAAGCTCAAAAGTCTTAGCTAACCACCATTCAAAGCTCAATTTTCAATTTCTCTTTGAAAAATTCTTGCCGCTTTTAACACTCAGGTAATTGAATTGATCTTCGTCCTTTGCATATTAACCTGGGATAATTCAATCAACTGTGATGTCTTGTATAATAATTTTCAATTTCTTTAGGGATCTAGGGTTTTCTTGATTTACTGCTATTGGCTCGGTTCGATTTCATAGTGTGTAATTGCTTAATCTTCTTAGTGTGGCGACCTGAAAACTTTAGATTTTTGTATTGAATCTTCTTAGTTGTTGAATTGTGGAATATTTTTTTTTTTTTTTTTTTTAGGGATCTAGGGTTTTTCTTGATTTAATGTTTTCGACTCGGTTCGATTTCATAGCATGACACTGCTTATACTGCTACGTAAATTAGTACTTCCTTTGTCCCAATTTATGTGTCACAGTTTGGATTTCGAGAATTAAACAATTTAATTTTGACTGTGAATTTGGGCATGGAATCTTTTAAGTTTTTTGAAATAAAATTCATATGTTGGAAACTATGTAAATAGTACTATTATAAGTCAAAATAATTGATGATTCAAAATATTTTCGAAATACGAAAGGTGCCACATAAATTGAGATGGAGGGAGTAGCTTACTAGTGTATGGGCATGAAAACTATGGATTTTTGTATTGATTTAACATGTTGAATAATTTGTGGAATAATTTTCATTTTCTTTGGGGATCTAGGGCTTTGACTTGGTTCGATTTTATAGTATGTGATTGGCTAAATTGCTACATAAATTAGTGGCTTGTTAGTGTAGGTACCTGAAAACACTAGATTTTTGTATTGAATCTAGCAAGTTGTTGAATTGTGATTCGTGGATTAGGCGGTGAGGATGTCGACGCCGGCTAGGAAACGATTGATGAGGGATTTTAAGCGGTTACAGCAGGATCCTCCTGCGGGTATCAGTGGTGCTCCTTATGACAACAATATAATGCTTTGGAATGCTGTTATATTCGGGTATGGCTTTGGATTTTGATGAATATGTTTAACTCATTATTTTTTGTAAGCTGTAGTTTCTCTGTATTTATGCTCTTTCTTTTCTTGTTTCTTTGAAATGCAGTCCTGATGACACACCTTGGGATGGAGGTGAGGAAATTGTTGCTCAATTACAATCTTTTTTTGCCCTTATATTTATGCTTAAAATAAGAACAGAACTATATGTTTGAATCTAAGTCCATCATGTAGATACATCCGAAGACATAGTAACAGTGTCAAATGCCACGCACTATTTTCTGCTTTACTTTGTGATTTTTTTGTTCCTTTTAGATGCATAACTTGCGCTTTGAGGCACTTGACTATGTAGATGAAATATTTTGTGTGGATACAATCACTACCACCTGTGTAATGCATATGCCTTGTGCTTTTGATGCCGGGGATGCTCTGTTTCCAATCTTCCAGTGAAGGGTTTCTAGGAATCTGTGTTCTGTG
Source organism: Lycium barbarum (assembly GCF_019175385.1). NCBI lineage: Eukaryota > Viridiplantae > Streptophyta > Magnoliopsida > Solanales > Solanaceae > Lycium > Lycium barbarum. The sequence continues at coordinate 102,862,277 of NC_083348.1, read as the reverse complement.
TTTCATGACCATAGTCCCCACCCTGTCCTTGCTGAATATTCTTAGTTACTTTTAGGTGGTTAAGGTAATTAATCATTTTTGAAATATCGATTTGTCATTATTAAAGTTTGTTCTCTCTTTTCCATCATTGATTTTCCTCTTTCACTAGGATGTAGGATGAGCAGGGTCGCCTAGTTTGTCTGGACAAGAACCCTCATAATTTATAGCATGCCCTTCCACCCAATTTTGACTAGTAAATTTGTGATTTGTGTACAGGTACGTTTAAGCTGACACTACAATTTTCGGAGGATTACCCCAACAAGCCTCCAACGGTGCGGTTTGTTTCCAGGATGTTCCATCCAAATAGTAAGTAGCTCAATGCATTATCTTTCTCTCCCACTCTTCGCATATTGTAGTCCTTACTAAAGGTAAAACTTTCTACTTTAAGCTTAGGTCGTTTATTCAGTTTATCTTGATGGATTTTTTCTAGAAAGTGTCACCAAGACTTGTAGTATCGATAACAAGAGGTTATATCAATTCCAAGTTTTCTTAAAATTAGCTACTATTAGTATTGTGTCTCGCGCCACATGCGCCGAGGAGGAAGCTAGCTTCCTAGGGTTTCTGATATCCCGCATGGGTCACACATTCTGCATTACCCTTCAATCCCCATTTTGAAATTCCTTGTATTGCGCTCTCTCCCTCTGTATCACCCTATCCCGCCTTTCACCACCAACAGGCCACTCATATATCCTGTGAAGAATCAGCTCCCTCTCAGTTGCTTAGCAGCCTTGAGTTTTTGCTTCTAGTTCTCAACTCCCGGCTCATACTAGTTTTTTTTTGCAGTATTTGGAGTTATAACCATATGATTTGTAATCATTCATGCATCTTCTTGATGCCTTTTTAATGCAACAACTTAATAAAAAAATCATATCCTGTGACGAAATTCCTCAATCTTCTATTATTTCACCCAGAGTTTTTCCACCACAACGCTTGTTACAAAGTGTAAATTTGAGTAATTTTTAGTTTTGCTGATGTCTCATACCTCTGTTTATCTATTGCTCAGTTTATGCCGACGGAAGTATTTGCTTGGACATACTGCAAAATCAGTGGAGTCCTATATATGACGTCGCTGCTATACTTACTTCAATCCAGGTATGTTGAAGTTGTTGTTAAATGCACATCATTATGCCTGGTGTCTACAAAATTTTAAAGAAACATAACATGGAAAGTATCTTTCATTTTATTTCCCTTGTGAGTGTTTTCGACGCAGACAGATGGACATCCCTAGTATTGGCATTTATTTTATTATAGGCCATGTCTTTTGTCCCCGCCTTATTTAGCTTTGTGGCTTTGTGTCCTTTCGTATTTCATATTATGTACTAATAGTCTACTGCTATTTAGACATGATATTCTTAGTGGTCAAGTAGCTCATTGTCTGTAGCTATTAGTGGACACTTTATTGAGTTATGTTGCTTCCTTTTGCATGTCTCTGCTTGAACCGGTGGCAGGGTAGGTAGTGTACAACGATGGGAACATGATATCTGTTATTTTGGATAAGTGGGGAATGCAGGCTTCATTATTTGGTTCAGATGAGATGATAATTTTTTTTGTAGATGCATATTCCGTGCTTGGATCACTAGTAGTAAATTAACTAATTTAACGAATAAACGCTCACTCAAAGAAAACTCTTTTAGAGCCTGGTACCAGTCATGCCCCCTCAACTCGGCAACAAGATTTTGTTATGGAATTGCCTTTTAAAATAAACAAAAAAGCAATACAACCTGCTTTAAAGCAAACAGGTCAAGTTCTTGTTCTTAAAACATTGATACATCTATACTTGCTGGAGCGGCAAACTTCATTTTATTTTGTTGCATTTATTTGGTTCAAGCAGTTTTTTACTCGACATCAATATCATTCTGTCTACATTATGTTTCACCTAGGCACTATCTTGGGAGTTTGAAACATCTTCTCTTACTGCCATCTTTTATTTATCTTTGCACAAAGTCCAGTTCAATTTTTTGGTGGCAGTGGTTTTTCCTACAGCATCTTAATCTTCTCATTTGCTTTTAGAAATTAATCGATGTCTGTTCTGTCTAGTGTGAGACCGAAGTCAAGTAAATTCTCATTAATCAAACCAGTGATAGTAGTGTGCTGGAGTAAATGAAACTGAGCTGAGAAAACATTGACATTAGTATCCGTTGTTAACATCCTCTAATATTTGACTTTCTCTAAATGCAGTCTTTGCTCTGTGATCCAAACCCAAACTCACCAGCTAATTCAGAAGCAGCGCGCATGTTTAGTGAGAACAAGCGCGAATACAACAGGAAGGTGCGTGAGATTGTTGAGCAGAGCTGGACAGCTGACTAACATCTCTCTGAATCTGCTTCGGGAGATTTTCCTGGTAGGAATGCCCACCGTCAAGCTGCAATGTTCTCAGTGTTGTTGCTACATTAATAATAAATGTAGCATGAAATTGTCCTTTTATGTGCTGTTTAGGAACTCTGATTGCCTTTATCTTCATGTTCTGTTACTCGACTATGAGACAGTGTACATATGATCACTTGTATTCAATTTGTATGAAACTCTTTTCTGTTTGTCATCATGAGACTTTCAACGAAAAATGGATAAAGATCTGATATTTTTGTCAACCAATTTAATTCCCTGTGGATGTGCATTATCATTCATCTATCATTGTCCGACTCAGCAAATAAATTCTTGGTAGAAGTGAGCTTTTAACACCAACTGATTGAGGAGATAGGGAAGTCGAAATTCTTCTGCCTGTCTTGAGTGTTGCTCTAAGATCTAAGTTGCACATATTTCTTGGCTAGTTTTAATTTCAGGCCATGAGATCTGTTAAAATGGGTAGTGGAGAGTTAAAGGACCACCAATATTGGATATAGAGAGATTCATAATGAGTCCTTTACAATGGCATCCAACGGATGATTAACGTTTCTAAGTGTTACAAGAGGCAGTTTCGGTTTTACTTGCCACAAATGTCAAAAAATTAAACCTCATGAAGGCAGACAGTGTTTGCCTTTTTGTGTGGTTCGTAGTAATTGAAGAGCTTCTGGATTTAGGCGAGGTAGTGGCTATTGTTCTTTATTGTTTGATTCGTAATCATAATCTTTTCTATAGTTGGAGTTTTACAGGTGTGCAGCTGAAATGCTCACTGCTTGTATGAAAACCTCCATTGCGTGTGTTGTCTAAGAAGAGCTATATAAGCAGCTAAATATGTTGCAACTATATTGCTGCTAATGATGAGCCAGGTTTGAGGAGGACTAGAAGTATTGCCCGTATCCTGAAGTAATCTATACCATCCCAGTGAGGAGATTTAGACACTAGGATGTTTGGCTCTCTCGAGCCTGTATTGTTAAGGTCTCCCCGTCGTTATCTTCTTTTTGCAATTCTTATCTCAATGATGCTTTTTGCAGGGCCAGTTTGGCCAGTCACTTTGTAATTGGAATCGAGTGTAATTACTAAGTTTTGGCGTGTTTGTCTACCAAGTAACTAGTTGATCAACATGTAATGGGTCTAATTGAGGGGGAGTATCACACCCTTCAATTTATGGAAAGAAATCATCATGTTAACAATTGTCGTGTGTTTCTTTTTATTTTGTTCAAAAAAATATAGGACAAGGATGCGACAACTGGAAGATGCTCCTCCTTAGACGTTATCCTTTTTTCTATAATAGCTGTGTGTTAGCTTGGCTGTCAGTTTCGTGTGACAGAAAATCCTGTATTACTACGGAGTACAACGATGTCGGTGAAGGGTAACATTCTCGTGAAAGTCTGTCACAAGGGAAACGCGCAATGGCAATGAAGCGGCAAAAAATACTGCCTTTTCCCCTTTGGATAAGTGCGCCCCTCCACTTGTTACCTTAATCTTGGCAATTTACAAGGATCTAAAAATGTCGGTGGATTCATTGTCACGCATTCCTTGCCTTGAAAACTCAATACGCTCCATTCCTCAACACGTCAATGAATGACGCGATATGATGTCTCCCGTTACAAAGTGGGTCTGGCACCCAAAAAGCGTGATTGTGTGACTTAGTGGTCAATAAAGTAGATTGATTGAAAATTTTGACATCTCAGGGTTCAAATTTTAGTGGTGGCAAAAATATCAGGTAATTTCTTTTCATTCGTTGAGTTTCAAGGGATAGAGTTATTCGATATCTGTATTGGTGGGATGTGCTAGATATTTTGTGAAATTAATTGAGTGTGTGTGGATTGATCCAAACATCATGATTGTAAAAATAAAATGAGTATTTGGTATAACATTATTGAGGAGTAACACATTTTTAGTTGCTTTCGTATTTTTATCTTAAAAGTTGTGACAGGATTATGATATTTATTGTTAAATCACTCCCATGGGGAAAACGTTGGCGATTCGTTGAGATATATGATGACAAAAGACATGAGAAAGTGTCTTTTTTAACCGTTGTTTGAGCTGGAAGAATCATTTATATGTTGTAAATTTAAGTTAAGACTTAAACTGAGTATTTGGTATAACATTATTGAGGAGTAACACATTTTTAGTTGCTTTCGTATTTTTATCTTAAAAGTTGTGACAGGATTATGATATTTATTGTTAAATCACTCCCATGGGGAAAACATTGGCGATTCGTTGAGATATATGATGACAAAAGACATGAGAAAGTGTCTTTTTTAACCGTTGTTTGAGCTGGAAGAATCATTTATATGTTGTAAGTTTAAGTTAAGACTTAGTAGGCGTTTGGACATCAATTTTCAAACCATGGTTTGATGGTATCAAACCATGGTTGGACATGCGTTTTCAGTCATCATCCAAAAAGGTATGATTTGAGGTTTAAAACCATGGTTTCAACTTTTCTAAATATAAAATTTAACCCATAAGTTTATATTTTGTAAAAAAAAAAACTCATAAGTTGGTAGATATTTTTAACAATTATCCCATCAATCATTTACCAATCTCATTAACTTCCACCAAATTTTGTTTATGTCTACCAACCTTTTAATTTATATATGTTTACCAATTTTATTTATTGAACTAAAATTTGATCAATTGATGTTGTATTTTTAGAAAGGTCTTCTAGTATTAATTTTGAGCCGGTTGTTATGAATTAGCGTATTAATTTTGTTATAAACTATGACTTGCTCATTTGGTAAGATTGTATAAGAATTGAGAATGGTTTGATAGTTTTCACGACTTGTGGAGTTTTATGTCTATAAGAGAAAATACTCCTTAAAATATCTTAATTGCATGTCCAAACATAATTTCAAACTATATTTCAAACCATGTCCAAACGGGGCCTTAAAAAGAGTTTGAAGCCTTTCAAAGTCGTGTAAAAGAGGCAGCTAATTATATATCTATGTTTGTTGATGGGCACATGGGGTTTAGAAGGCCCCTCCATGCCTATAGGTAAGTTCAGGAATAATGAAAATGAAATATATTTGTTTGGTGCACCTAATGAACGAACCTAGGGGGACCGCAGCTTTAAATCATTATTAAGTGTTTATGGATTGGGATGCTCATCTTTCGATATTTTGTAACTTGGATGCTTCTCCCTACACCTTCGTACATCGTTCTCAACGTATCTTCAATCATAAGACACTTCTTGTCTAGTGATTGGCACTAAAATATCTTTGCATAATTATTAAATAGTCTCCCAAAAGTTTTTTTGCGATATATGTGTCTAGATTTAGATACATGAACTACTGATAGTACCACTTCTATATAGTGATGGGTGTTTGACACATTCGTTATCTTCTATTAGAACTATATATAACACAACAACAACTATAACATATCCAATGTAGTCCACAAGTGAGGTCTGAAGAGAATAGAATGTACACAAGTTTTTCCTTTGTGGGTAGAAAGATTGTTGGCTCAAAAGAAGTATAATCATAACTATTAAGAATATAATTTGTACTACCATGTATTACTTCATATTTGAATATATTAAATTTTAAATCTGTTCCAATATCAATACTACAAAAAAAATCTCAATTTTTTTAAAGCAACTTATAATAAACTTTACATAAACATAAGATAAAAACTGATGGTGAATCAGTGAGTTTCTAAATTTGAAGAGTATAGAGCTCCCAACAGATTAAAGAGAAAATAATTCAGATATATAGGTAGTCCTCTTACTAGTGATACTATAAGGGAAAGGTTCATTTGGGATGAAACAACTTAAGTTGATAAACATACGGTCTTGATATGTTGACTTCATGTAGGAAACAATCAACATCTTTCTTGTATATTTTTAGTAAAGTTTGATTTAAATTAAAAATACGTGGCATCCGACTTTAGCAGGGATGTAAATTTTGTTATTGATTCGAGGCTTTCATAATTACTTTCATACTGTATATTTTATTTAAAACACTGTTGGTGTGCAGAATTACTTTCATATATTTTATTTAACACACTGTTTGGAGGAATAATGAGAGAGAAAAAGCCTACATGAATTTTCAGAAGGATAAAACTCATTATCGAAAATAATCTTATAACGACCACTTTTTCTATAAAAAGTCGGGTATTATTAAACTGTAATATATTGATATTAGTATGTATCATTGGCACCAATTAAACCCTTGAACTATGTTGGCTCTTGAAATCAAAAGGGTCCACTATGCGAAAGCACTCAAATTATAACTTTTTTGGTACTTATTATTTTGTTAAATGAACACGTATTATCTCTGATGTAATCTACGTCTCTTTTTTCTTTTCTCAGATTTTCTTTTTACCGTGGACTGTATATAATGCACATATCATGATAAGTAACCTGTAATGACTTTTATCGATTTAAATTCGAAGGTTGGGCCCCTATAGAGAGTATAGCACTAACTAATCCTTTGCTTTTTTTGTTCTTTTCAACTTTTGTTTTATATAATGAGAGTCGTTTCCCCCTTTTTCCTTTCACAATCACATTGTTTAACAAATGAGTAGAAAAGACCAAATAGACAGCATGACCACAAATTATTGAAACTTAAATGATCACTTTACTTTACTGTTAAAAATATGATACTTTAACTAATGAAATGTCATCTCAGAAACTTGTTTTCTCTCTTTTTGAAAAAGGAACAAAACAAAAACAAACGAGTAGAAAGACCACATAGACAGTAAGAACAAAAAATATACTAAAGATTGTGGTGTATGAATAATAATATGACCCTTCCATTCTTATTTAGAGATTTCGGCTATGAGGATAAGAATTTAAATTTTTTGGTAGGGAGCGATTTTCCTTTAATGAGCTTCACGGGCCGAAAAATCCATATTAGCGATCCCAATATAAATATCAAACACCGACTAGAAGAAAAAAGAAAAGGAAAGATTGAAATTCAAATTATGAAATTACTATTTAAAATGTGACACCTTAACTAATGAAGTGTCATATGAGGAACTTGTTTTCTTTCATTCTGAAGAAGGAACGAATCAGAAAGAGAGTAAAAACTGACCGTTGATGGAATTTGGTTTGTTTAGTAGGTGATTTATACAACTTACCACTAGTTTGTTTGTCATGGTTTAGGTGACTCGAATAATAAAAAAAAAAACTAATTATCTACTGCTTTCTTCGTTTCAATTTGTTTGTCTGATTTTGATTTAGCACAAAATTTAATAAAGTAAAGTTTTTATTTGAATCTTATGGTCTTAAATTAAAAATATGAGAATGTATTAAAATATTGTTTAATCTTGTGGTCATAGAGATACTATGTGGAAGTTGGAATCAAGAGTTGCCAAATAAAAATAGAAATACTACTCCCTCCGTTTCAATTTATGTGAATCCATTTGATTGACACGACATTTAAGAAAGAGTAAAAACTTTTGAAATTTGTGGTTCAAAATAAGTCTTGAATATTTGTGTGACCGTAAATCATTTCATAAAGTGAATTTGAAACGGCCTAAAAGAAAAGTAGGAGCAGTTCAAACTTGGAAGGATAGTTTCCTAAACCAATAACGCAACGACGTCGTGCCGCTTAATGAAGAGTTTAAGAAAAAGGGAGATTAGGAGGAAATCACCAACTTTAGTAAAAGCGATAGTATAACAACTAAACTAGAGTATACAGTTGTACTCATCTCGTATACAGTTGTACTCATCTCATCAGTGTTCACTACTTCTCAGAGAGAGAGTAACAGAGAAGCGGTGGAGTGGAGGGGTCCATTTTTCCCACAAAGGTATGAAATTAGCATCTCCTTTTTTTTATATTTCCTTTTAGATTTCATCTCAAATCAAATTTTCACCTGAATTCCTGTTTTCTACTAACAATTCATATCTCTCTTCTTTTCTTACTTTCAGCTCAGTTATGCTAAGTTTGGGATCTTAAAAGCAGCTTCCTTTCTTCAGGTACTTCTCAGATCTGACCTACATTTGCTCCAAAAACCCTATTCCACCTTTTGTTTTGCCTAATCTGTGTTTAATTTTGCATTTCTTCATTTATTAGTGCTTTTTTCTTGTGATTTCACTACAGATCTTGTCCTGATTTAGTGTTTACTCGTTTTTAGCACACTGATCCAGAGTTAGCTTGATTTGTTTTACCTATTTTCTTTGGTTATCTTCTACTATTTGATAGTATGTTATTTCAGGAAATTGCAGTGATGCTCTCAAATGGCTAGCAGTACTTCTATTTATAATAATACGAAACCTACTTTAACTCAAAATAGGAAAACTTACTCCTATATAAATTTGACTATAAATCCTAACTAGACATGAATTGAAATACCAAATCCTAACCGATTTTGGTTTCCTACCAACTCTGAATTATTTTTTCCAACATGTTCTGACTTTACTTTTTCGAATTGCAATTTCTGATTGTTGATGCTTGTTGTTCATGTATATTAACTGAAAATTTAAGTGTATTGATAGGAGAACACCTACGTTACTCGGACTCTTTAAAAAATGTTGCTGCACCTGTGTTCGATCCTTCAAAAATGCACTATGTTTGGAGGATCCGACACACACCCATCGACATTTTTGAAGAGTCCGAGCAACATAGGAGAACATTGTTCACAAATTTACACTACGTTTTCCCCTTGTTCTGTTTCTTCATTTCTGTCAGTAGTGGGTGCTGTTGTTGTAATCCTGACTCAAAGTGACTGGTTGTATTGAGAAAAGCTTTGATGTCCCAACCTAACTTTAGCATATAGATCTTCACTATTTATTGCTGTAGCTGATCGTGTGTGTGTTGACGTTACTTGGGAAGAGTTTGATTATCCTTACAGTGATTCTTTTCACACATTGTTTCTTAGGGAAACTATTTTGTCTTTGATGTTGAATTAGTGCAAACTACTTCATGTTTACTTGTTCTAAGGAGAACTTGTTTTTTTATTGAATAATGCAGGATTCAGTTGAAATCCCCTTTAATTCAGCAGCTTGCTGTCTGCGATGGGGAAAAAATCTCCTGCCAAATGGATCAAGTCTGTGCTTTTCGGAAAGAAATCTTCCAAGTCTCCTTTATCAAAAGTAAGAGAATGTTTCAAATTTTGTCATAATTCCGCATAGTCTGGGTTCTAAAAGACATATTTTCTGGTCTATGGTTGAGTGTTGATAATTCAAAATTGCGATTTGTTTGGTTGTAAAAGACAATGTTAACTCTCTTGTTCCTCCTCTTGCTGTTTCCTCCTTTATAGTTAATCATGGATGCCCCCCACTATGTCTGATTGTGTTTTCCATGATTATAAGTTTCTCATATTGTTATGAAAATTGTACTACTCGTGTTTGGTTTGATCTGGTTTTCAGCAATTTGGCACTCTGGCTTCTTATTAACTAAATGTCACTGCTGTATGAATCCAATACCTTCCGCTCTCTCTCCAAATCTCTTTCTATCTCTGTCTCTCTCCATTTATCAAGTTGTCAGAATTTTGTATATTGTTTAACATCATTTAGGAACACTGGCATGAAAAATTCGTAGAATTAAAGAAAACAGGGGTAAACCAAGATCTTTAGAGATTTCAACATAATGCATATTACTTTAATTTTTTTATCCTATATTATTAAGTTACTGTCTATGTTTCGTATGAAGGATGTTACCGGTGAGAAAAAATCTTCTGCCAAAGCACCGTTGGAGGATCTTTCTCTTAATTCACCAACTTTAGATCCACCAGTTCAGAATTTTGATAATGGTGGTGAAGAGGCTGCATTGGAAAAGGGGACAAGCACTGACTTTGCATGTGAAACTGCCTCATTATCCTCTGCAACACACGATATAGATCCGCATGTGGAGCGGGCAATCTCCACAGATGATGCTGAGCTGAAAAGACAAGAGGATGCTGCCACCAAAGCACAAGCAGCCTTTAGGGGTTACTTGGTACTGTTTAATAGCAGAATTTACAACTTTAATCTCTAAAAAACCTGTACGATTATTAAGATTTTAGTTTGGTTTTAAGTTCTGAATTAAGACTTGAGGTATTCACTCTGCTGAATTTATTCTCTCTTGGATTGTGGAACATTTGAATGTTTATGCATGTATAAAATTTGTAAGAGTTTAGAGCTTTTTCTTCTGCGTAACTGGGACAGTAGAATTTATGTGATCCTCTACATAGTCATTGCTTGTGTGGCACTAGGGTTCCGAATTATCTGCTTGTGAATATTAATTCTGCATTAGATTTGGAACCTTTTCTGTTAAGTCAAATAATCAATTGACGCTTTTTAGCATGCATACTTTTTTCAAAAGCCCATAACTTTATGTAGAACACAGTAGTTGGACTTAAAACTGAAGAAGCTTCAATGTCTTTTCCTCTTCTAATTTCAAAGCATGATCTACTTTTCAATTGTTCTTTCTTTGAAAGGACTATGTCCTTATCCACTTGTAACTTTCCTCAGGCTCGTCGGGCTTTCCGAGCTCTCAAAGGCATCATAAGGCTACAAGCCCTGATTCGTGGGCACTTGGTAAGGAGACAGGCAGTTGCTACTCTACGCTGCATGCAGGCAATTGTCAGGATTCAGGCATTAGCACGTGGTCGAAGGGTTAGACTCTTAGATCCTGGGCATCAGCTGCTTGGAAAGTATAGTTTTCAGGAACTTAAGGTAACTCTTGCAATGCAAGTCTAACTAAATGCTCTTTTTCCCTAGCTCTTGTATTCTCATACCTTTGTTATTGTAAAAGCATAGGCATAAAGACGAGATGGGATTTGTTTTCATTGAAATGTTTTCTTTTTTGACTTTGTTGCGAGTCTTTTGACATAGAACGAGTAGGAATCTGGTACTGTTTTTCTTTTCCCCTTGTTTCAGCTTTGACTTGTAGTAGCTATTTCGAATTTATTCGAGTTGGTACAAATTGTTTTGGCTATTGACTCTGTGCTCCATGTATTCTTCTTTAACCAGGATCCTGAGCAGAGGCCTACGAAACTGACAGCTTATGCATTTCCATGCAAGGTATTGTTGAGCTCTCTGCCCCTTTGTTAACTGACAAGTTACCGTTGCATTACATGTTTTTCCTGTAAGGTGTTATTTCTTTCTTTTTCTTTTTCTCCTTTTGGCCCTGGGTTAGGATGGAGTTGAAGACCTGTGTGTGGCTGATAATGTATCTGAGTAGGAGATTGGAGTTAGAAAACAAAAATGTTGCCTCATCCTTTTACTTTTGGGGTTTTATGTTGACGATGGGTCAGGGTGGTGCCAAAAAACAGAGAACCAAGTATAAGGAGACGGGTATGAATTTATTGGCGCTGCTTATATAAGGTTGAGGAACCTTGAATATAGTCAGTCCCCAATGTGTAATAAAAGCTGGGGGTGAGTAAAGATTGAACAAAACTGGAGGAAATGCATCTTAGAAGGTTGGAAAATCTGGTTTCTGATACAGGTTCAACATTCTGTATATCCAGAGTGCAAAAGTGTTGCTGTATTTTCTGCAACATTGCTTTCATTTACTGCAACATGGCTGCAGAATGAAGTATAATGGGTGCCTCTTTTGACTCTTATCTGATCTGCAACATTTTGCATGTCTTTGGTTAAGGTTGTTTTGTGCTTATAAAAAAAAAAGCTTCTTCCCTGCTAGTATTTTCTGAGAAAGTAGAGCAAGTCTGGTTTTAAATCCATCTTTGATGCCTTAGTAGAGTGACTATGCTAGACGTGGGTCTTTACAAAGGAAGAATTGGACGTGGAGCTGAAGTTACTTACTATGAAGAGAGAGAATGTTGCTTTGAAGAGTATGTGTATCACAAAGGTCTAATGGATATCCATAAAAAGTTGAGATAAAAAATCCATATACTAGCTAAAGTGGATGTGAAGGGTGAGAAAATCAACATAGGAAGTTGAAACGGATGTCAAAAGATAGATATTCCCTCCATTTGAAAAGGAATGGCGGGGTTTAGAGTGCCAGAGTCAATATGAAACATTTTGTTATTCCTTGGAATAAAATTAACATATCTCGGAATTGCACGAAAAGTACTAATTATGAACAATTTTAACAAAAATATTTGAAAAGATCTTTTAAAAACAGTCAACCATAATTTTTTATTTTTTATTTTTTGAATAATGCTAACCATTTGGGACTGTGACGAATTTCTTATTATTTTTCTGATATAGACATAATTCTGTATTTGATGGTAATCTCTTGCTTTTTTTAAGCTACTTGTGTCAGTGCCAACAGCCATGCCCTTGAGCCTTCAGTATGATGAGTGCGAACCTAATTCAGCTTGGCAGTGGCTTGAAAGATGGTCACTATCTCATTTTTGGGAACCACTCCCACAACCAAAGAAAGTTGTTGAAGCAAAGTCGCAGAAGAAGCAGGGTAACAGGCTGAGTGTTGAAACAGAAGCAGTAAGACCAAAACGAAGTGTCAAGAAGGTTCTTACAGCATCAAATGGAGATGCTAATGCCGTAAGTTCCTCTGAACCAGAAAAGGCTAAACGCAACCCAAGGAAATTTTCAAATCATCACATAGAGCCAGTGCAGGATCAGCCTCAAAATGAACTTGAAAAAGTCAAGCGCAGTTTAAGAAAAGTTTCTGCAGCTTTGACAACACCTTCAGAGAGGTCAGAAACAGACACTGAGAAGGCACAACAGACTCCTAATCTGGCTCACGCTCACGCTATAACATCAAAATCCTCAGCTCCAGATGTTGTTGAACAAATGGTTGTTAATTCTTCTGAGAAAACGAGTGATTCAGCTCCTGAAATTGAGAAATTGGCTGTAAGTGAAGCTCCTTTACCTGTAGCGATGGATGAGCCAAGTAATGTACTGCCTGATGATCCTACCACTGAGCAGCAGCAGTTAGAGGATGTTGGGAACGCTGCAAACAGCGCAGTTGTCAATGAGGAACTTAGCGCGATGGAAGATCAGACTGCCAAAGAAAGAACTCGGAGGAGGAAATCTCTTCCCACTAAGCAGGACAATTCTGAGAATATTTCACAGAATACACCAAGTGTGCCCAGTTATATGGCTGCCACTCAATCTGCTAAGGCAAAGCTTAAAGCTCAAGGATCTCCTAAGGTAAGTGATGATGGAGCTGAAAATGGTTTTGTCCGCCGTCATTCCCTACCATCCTCGGCCAATGGAAAATTCAACTCATTGTCACCTCGGATGCAAAGGCCAGGGCAAGCAAATGGAAAAGGTGGAAACAAGAACAGACCGGTGTCATCCTCAAAAGATGGTAAGAAAATATTAATAGGGACCTTTTAGTTTCAAGTTGGTATTGCTACATGTTTCTTGCTATGTGAGACGATTCTTTTGTTTCCAATAGCGGGGTACGTAATGAATGTGTCATAGGTTGATGTGAGTTTTTCTCTGTTTGGGCCTTTGAAACGTTTTTTTTTCCTCATTAGCTGAATGAGTAATATAGTTGGGAGTTTCCAAATTTGATCTTGATCAAACCCAAGAAAATTATGTGCCCACTTGTTTTCTCAAGTAACTTATCAAATAACTTGTTTTCTGTAGTGATTATATGGTAATTATTAATGTTTGGGTCCGGATGAGGGGCATCATTTTTTTTTTCTGACCATTCATAAAGTTAAAGACAATATCAAGACAACCAAATTCTCAAAAGAAAAGAAAAGAAAAGTAAATGCATGGCTTTAGCGCTATACGATATGTTAAAGACTCCATATGTAATATGGTCTGACATTTATTCTTGTTCTTCGTTGTGATAGTCTTATGCCTATATCTTTTGGTAAATGGTTCTCTTAGACCATCTCAGAATTGATGGGGTTATAAGCTCATGTACTTTCATCAACTTTGAACACTTCACTGACTCAATGATTACCTTTTGGCTCCCTCTTCAGAAAAGGCGCTTCCCGGTTGGAGGAGATGAGTCCAACATTCTGCCTACTCAAGGAACTTTAGTACTGCATGTGTTGACATCAATTGTTTCTTCTGCTATTTTCTGTACAAGTTTAAACTGCAAATTCCGAATAACTGTGGTTTGATATAAGCATCTTTATCGTGTTTCTATTAGTATTGTGGGGGCGTTTGCAGGGATTGTATAGTTGAGACTCTGTGCTTTGTTTAACATAATTTCCGTCATATTCTTTATATTCCTTTCCAACTTACTGGCACTAGTACCCCTTGGCCTGAATTTTCTGGCAAAATGATCTTGATTTTTCTTCTTCACATAATTTTCATCACTGCTACCTGCAATGGTTAAAAATATTATGGGTTAAAAATTGGTTTAAAAATATTTTGCTTTATTTTTAAAGATGCAGTAGCAGGGATGTTGAAATTCATCTTCACATGTGGTACTTCGGACAAAATCTTCATTATCGTGAAATCGATTGCAGCTTCATTAGAACATGCCTTGAACCTGTCTTCAACTCGCTAAACCATTGGTTGAACCATCAGTTTTGATACTACTTGTTGGGATAAAAATAATCAGGGCGTCATGTGAAAGCTAAAAATTGTAAACTTTGAATATGATAAATCGATGACAAAGAAAAAATATACTAAAAGAAACATAATATTTAATATTGTTTGGTCATGTGACCTACATATTAAAAAAAATTTAATTTAAAAAAAAATCATTAAAATTATGTAGTGAATAATTTTTTCATAAACAAGACTTTCTAAACGATTACAGTATGTTAAAATATAGTTAAATTCAAATACGGAAACCCTAACAGTAGGTGGGACATAGATTTGTTTGATTAGTTGGAGGAAGTGCGACGATCTTGTATAATTGTAATCATGTCGGAAAGACGAAAACTTGCATGTTTTGGAAATTTAGAAGAAAATATGATGCGATTGATCCCTTACGGTATCCTTTTATATCAATTCCAATATCTTTATAATATATACTATTTTCCTATATATCTCTGTCTATTTTTCTATATTTATGCCTCTTAATATATTTCCCAGTCTTAAGGAAGATGATGGGGTGCCCCTCCTAAGCTGGCAAACCAATTATCTTTTTTAAAGCATTTTTCTCCTTATTTTTCTGTTTATCTTTGAACACAAAGTGCTTGAGTATAACTCATCAATCCGCAATAAGTAATTGGTCATTAATATGGCCAAATAAAGGTCATTAGCATGGAGATATTGAAGTTAACCAAAAGTAATAACGATAATGGAATAACGAGATTAGAGTTTTGGGATTTCCTTAAATTAATAGGCAAATCCCGCGTTTTCATCAAATTCCATCCTGTTTTTAACATTTTTCTAACCACTCAAACAAATTCAAGAGAAAACACATTAAAGAAGGCAAGAAGCTGAGTTAAAATTATACAAAACATAAGGAAGAAGCAAAGTGCTAAGGGTACACACTCTCACTTCCTTTGTCATCATCAGACAGTCGTTTTAGACTATAGGTTATTTTTTACATTCGCTTGTGTTCTACCTGAATCTCATCTTTTGCTCAATGTATAGCTTTTTAGATGAGGTGTTTGTTGCTTCCTTTTCTTAGTCATCATGGTACATTACATATTTTATCAAAATTAATTATCTAAGACTATTTCCATAGACCAAGAGAGATTTCGTACTGCAAGTCAAACCTTCATGTCGACCATGACTTACTGATGGTGTAAGTTTTATCAAGTATCAATGACTTTTAACGTGTACAGTAGTATTTTTCTAAGTTACTAATTTTAATTAAATATATTTATCTTTTAAATGATCTAATAATATAATGTCAGATAGACTTGAAAGAAAAATAGAATTCAAGAGATGGCAAATCATATGATTGATTTTAATGTCTCTTATGCCAAAAGGGCCAAGATTTTATTTAGAATGAGCATCATTCCAACTTGGATGCCATTTTTTTTTTTACAAGTCAACACAAACGGCTACTTCTGCATAAACCTATACATAAAACAACTTCACTCTGTCTAAATCCAAGACTGTACCCACATCATTATCAGCTGACAAGTCCTCGTTTGTGCACATGCACTTAACAAACTTTTCTATAATAAGACCAGTGGATAACCTATTCTATTCAAAGGCTTGAATAAGCTCTCATCAAGGCACACTCTCTGAAGTTCAGTTGAGTTGACTATGTCTTCAAAGGTTAATATGTTGATCTGTTTTTTCATGCTTCATCTATGGGCTGCTGCCAGTGTTACAGAGAACAAGATAGGAATTTATGAGATAAAGAAAGGAGATTTCTCTGTTAAGGTCACTAATTATGGTGCCAGAATCATCTCTGTTCTTCTTCCTGATAAGCATGGTATGTCTGTGTTTTACATAATCACTTCACAGGCGAAATTCAAGATCTAAATTTGATGAGTTCTATTTTTATGGTTCTTAGTACTGAACCTATTGCATTTTTTTCAATGATGAGTTTAGAAATTAATACTTACTCCATTTTAATTTATATGTCTTACTTTTCATTTTAGTTTGTTTAAAAAGATGTCAATTTCTATATTTAGTTACTCTTTAGTTGTAACATCTCACTTGACATGCTGAAGAATACAAGATTCAAAAGGCATTTTAGTACATTATACACATCATCTTTAGTTTATGACCAGAAGATCCAAAAGTCTCTTAATTTCTTACATGCGCTGCCCGGACAAACTAAGACACGTAATAAAATAGAGGGAGTATTTGTTAAAATTTCAGTGGGTTTTCAATTTCACACATATATGTTCATGTTCCTTGTCGAAAATACTGGTTGCTACTGCTATTGATCTTGTTTCAACCTTCTTGATGTGTATATGTGTAATGTTTCTTCTGTTCCTTGAAGAAATCAGTCTTATAGTTTCTTGCTGATCCTTTACAGGAAAAGTGGGTGATGTTGTTCTTGGATATGATACCATCGAGGAATACAAGGTTAGTTCACTTTGTTCTATTTTAATGGATCTATTTGAATTTGCTCTTTTCCTTGCTTCTTTGAACTTTGGCCTAAACTAAGTGAAGTTTACAGTGAAACAAGTTCAATAATTTAGTGTACTCTGTACTGCACAATAAAATATATGCTTATCCTAACTGGTTGGCACTATGAAAATTCACGTTTTGAAGCATCTAAATGTGGTGGACCATCATGAACTACAGGGATATCAATGCTCTTCTGTGGCCTGCATTTTTTATGCCTCTTTTTATCATTTTAGCCTTTAAGTAGCTAAAATTACCTCATTTCTTCTATCCCTTATTTGTTTTTATTTGTGTGTTTGTATTTGTTAACTGAACAATGCCCCATATTGATAAAAAGGAATCCAAAAGGGATTTATGAAGGTTTTTAGCTACTCCACTTATTGCATTGAAGTTTTAGGTTTGATAGATTATCTCACATGATATCCAAACCAACACTTGACAAGCTCATTTTAACAGGTTGGACTTAATGATGCCATATTCTAAGTTAATAGTGGCATAAAGTATGTCAAATTTCGAAATTCTTTCCGAGTAATTAATGGATGCGAATATGGATTCAGCCTCTTGATGCTTTTCAAATCTTCATAGGCATAAGCAAATATGAAATAATTTTGTGCAGAATGATACAAGTTCTTTTGGGGCAATAGTTGGAAGAGTTGCTAACCGGATTAGTGGTGCTCAATTTACTTTGAATGGAACCCTTTATAGGCTTATCGCCAATGATGGCAAAAACACGCTGCATGGTATCCTCACTAAATTTTCTTTTATAATTGCTTTCTCTTCCAATTTCACCACCATATACCCAAATTTCCTTCCTCTTACGTAAAAACTTCAAATATCTAGGTGGCCCTAAAGGATTTAGCCATGTCGTTTGGAAGGTGAGCAAGTACGTGAAAGATGGTTCCCATCCTCACATTACTTTAACATACCACAGTGCTGATGGTGAAGAAGGTGAATATATCTGCTTGGTTATTCGACAAGACAATTAATGGCAGCAACTAATTTCCTTTGAAGAACATAATGAATGCAACAAAATCCACTTTTTTCTTATGTAGGATTTCCTGGTGATCTTCTTGTCTCTGTTACCTATGCATTGAAAGATCCTTACAAGCTTAGGGTGGTAATGAAGGCAAAAGCTCTAAACAAAGCCACTCCAGTTAACTTGGCTCAACACACTTATTGGAACCTTGGTGGGCACGACAGTGGCGATATCTTGTCCAACGACATTCAAATCTTTGGATCACTCATCACTCTATTAGATCAACATCTCATTCCAACAGGCGAAATCGCCCCTGTCAAGAACACGCCCTATGATTTCCTCAAACCCCGTAAAGTTGGGAGCCAGTTCAACAAACTCCAAAATGGATATGACATCTACTACGCACTAGAAAACACTGAAAAATTGAAGCCTATGGCAATAGTTCATGATAAAAAATCTGGAAGAGTGATGAATTTACAAGCGTCTGCACCTGGTGTCCAATTCTACACTTCAAACACACTTCAAAAGAAGGGGAAAGGTGGATATGTGTATCAGCCTTATTCAGCCTTGTGTTTGGAGACTCAAGGTTATTCGGATGCTGTGAATCACCCAAATTTCCCATCAACAATTGTGACTCCGAAAAAGTCCTACTTTCACAAAATGTTGTATACGTTCTCAATCAAGAAATACTAGAATGCTATATGTTCTGTCGAGGTTTTATGCTTTTTGTGACAAATAAAACATCTATCATTTGGACTCCATACAGTTTTGCTTGGCTGGAGTTTTCTAAAGAAATGTTTTCAAACATGTTTGGTGAGTGCTTTGTATGTGGACTCGCTGTTTTTGGAGTGATAATTTTGTTTCTAAAGAACAAATCAATTTTGTACCTCTATTGTTTCAAGTTAGGTTTCTGTTTGAGTTCTCTAATCACATTATCCATGAAAATAGTTAGCAGTTTCATAAATCGTATTTACCAAAGACATGCTTTTGGCGTTGATCCTGTCCTACTCTTCTAAAAGTATCTATTGCACAATAAACAATTACTACTACTAAATATGTCCTAAAACATATTATAAAAGAATGAAATAGCACAGTTACTACATTCCAGAATGAATTAGGTTCATAAAGGTACAATCTGATAATCTCAGAGTTTATTCTGGACACAATATACAAATGCATTCATTACTGTATTTTAGAATCAAAATAGGGACTTATGAGATAAACAAAGGTGATTTCCCTGTTTAGGTCACTAATTATGGTGTGCCACAAAATCTCTATTCTTCTTCCTGATAAGTGATGAGCATGGTATGTCTGTCTTTTACCTTCTTGATGTGCAAATAAGTACTGTTTTCTGCATTTCCTGGAAGAAATAGTGCATTGTCAGTTGTACTCTCTGAAAAGATATAGTAATTCAAGAAAAGGAGAATCACGTGATTGATTTTAATATCTTCTATGCCACATGGTCCAAGTCTTTATTATTTCTACAATAAGATCTGGTCAACTTTGGCGCCATTTTTGTAATTTCTGAGTCAACACAAACTGCTATTCCACTACTACATGTAACTATACATTAAATAATGGCCAAAATAAATACACGAGCACCCCTTAGAGTTATTATCAACTTTTATTTTCACACCTCTATTAAAAGTTTAAAACTTACATTCCAAGCGTCTTTCAAAGTGTGACATAGCATAATATCTATTTTGCACACTTTTACAGCGCGGGAAAGGTCTTCATTTTTCTTTTTCTCTTCTTTATGGTTGTGGACAGTAGTGGACCTCCTCTCTTACGAGGTTGTCCACGAAACTTTTTTTTATTTTTTTATTTCCTTTTAAAATAATATTTG
Organism: Lycium barbarum; assembly: GCF_019175385.1. Lineage (NCBI taxonomy): Eukaryota > Viridiplantae > Streptophyta > Magnoliopsida > Solanales > Solanaceae > Lycium > Lycium barbarum. The sequence continues at coordinate 102,842,267 of NC_083348.1, read as the reverse complement.
ATATATATATATATATATACTAAAAATAACTAGTTTCTGGACAGGTGCGTTACAAGTGTGTCTCATGTCAGTCTCTACATATTTTTTAAAGTTGTACATACAATATTTACATATGTGGGTAATGAGTAACTAAAATCAAAAGGGGTGAATCCAGGATTTTAAGAAGATAGGTTCACCATTAATTTTAAGATAAGATATAAAATTTTAGAGCGACATCAACTTGGCGAGCAAACGCTAAAGGTTGCTTAGAATTTATTTTTATTTTTAAAAAAAGGACAACAAAAGTGCATTTAGTCAGGTTTGATCCTGCAACATTAAGGGATTAAAAGCACTTAACCAGTGCTCCTCTTAGTCTTGTTTGACCATGTTTTCCTTCGGTTAGTATTACATATATTTTAAGGATTATATACATAACATACAACGTTTAGTCGGGTGACTATGAGTTCACGTGACCCATTTTTGATACACAAATTCACCCCTGGGTAAAGTGCAAGCTCAAATCGATGATCAATGAATATTGAATGAGTTGATTATTGATCACAAAATTATTAGATATCATTTGGACTTGCAAAATTAAACAACTAAATTTAGCTATGGAGTAGATCCAAATATACTATAGTTGTAATGCAAAAGTGCCTTTTACTATAATATGAGTGAGATACATTTTTATTTTATTTTAAAAAAGTGAGCAACTTCAATTGATAATAGGGCATAATTGAAAACGAATTATTAATAATTTTGAATAAACAGGTATCCCGTGGAGTTAGTCGAGGTGAGCGCGAGTTAACCCGGACACCACGGTTAATTAAAAAAATCTTGACTCAAATTTGTAGCAAAATTGAGAAGTCTCAACTAAAACTTGAGACTTGCAAGATGTGTCCCATATTTATAGTGTATAATAAAAAGGGAAAAGGGTAAAAAATACTCTTCTACTTTGAAAAAAAGGCTAAAAATATCCTATGAACTTATTTCGGATTAAAAATACCTCTCTCGTCTTCAAAGTTTTCAAATATATTCCTGTCTTAACGAAATTATCCGCCAAAATAATCCGAAATCATTTTTTAAACCAGCTCCATCATTTAAACCCGACCCAACTAAATAATAACCAATAAGATCCCCTTATTCCCCCAATTTCCTCAAACTTCATACCTACGTATTGGGAGAATAAGAGAATCTTATGGGTTATTATTTAGTTGGGTCGGGTTTAAATGATGAAGCCGGCATAAAAAATAATTTCGGGTTATTTTGGTGGATAATTTCCGACAAGGTAGGGGTATATTTGAAAACTTTAAGTCGTTTGGTACGTAGACAAAATTATCCCAGGATTATAATCCTGGGACTAATTTATTCCATCTCTTGGGACTAATTTATCTCATCTAGGAGATGAGATAAAATAATCTCAGGATTAATGGGATATTCCATCTTTAAGTTTGGGATGCACTTTATACTTTGTTTGGTACAAGGTATAAATTTATTCCGGGATGAATTTATACCTTCTACCACACATGGTACAAAATTAATCCCACAGTTAGTACTGAGATATCCCAACTAATACCGTGTACCAAACGACCCCTACTAAATCGGTCGTTTGGTAGGAGGATAAGTTATCCGATGTAGATGAGATATGGTGGGATAAGATGGGATTACTAATCCCACCGTTTATGTGGGATAACTTATCCCACCTTTTATCCCATGTACGATGGGATGAAATATCAAAAAGGTTATCCCACCAACCAAACATAGGATTAATTCTAATCCCATTGGATTAATAATCCAGCTCATCCTATCCCTCCTACCAAACGACCCCTTACACGGAAGGGTATTTTTGACCCAAAATAAGTTCGGATGATATTTGTAGCCATTTTTCCAAAGTAGAGGGATATTTTTGAGCCTTTTCCCTAATTAAAATGACAAACAAGCTAGCATATGATGAATAATTATTGTTAAATTATATTGTAAGTATTACATTTACATGTTATTCCGGAATGTACAAGCAACTATAATAGTTGGCAGTAAGCAAAAATTGAATTTGTATAACACGAAACAAAATAATTTAATTACCTGTACATGACTACTTGCTGAAAGAGAAGATCAATAAAAGGTCTTCATGGAAAGGAAATTTTTTAGCAGAAAGAATAAAAGGACAACAATGATACAATGATTTGATTCTACTTTTATAAAGTATAACATAGAATATTAAAAGACTATACATGAATATAAAATTTTAACGGTGGAATATGAAAAGGAGATATTTTAAAATTTTAAAATGCTTTGCACAACAACTGCCTACCATAATAAATGGAAGATGAAATAATTGTTTTCACTTATCCGATTTTTCATTGGAGCTTTAATTATTCATTAGTGGAAGAAAATTTTGTGAAGGGTAAAATGGTCCATTAATTTATAATGGGCATTTCGTAATTCAACTTTAGATTTAAAACCTTCCCTCTTTTAATATAACTAGTGAATTTGACCGCGCTTCGCGCGGTAATAATTTTTTAAAAATAATTCTTCCATAACATGCAAATAATAAAAATATTTAATCGCACTTTATTTATGATTGATTTGCACTTTGTTTGTGATTAAGAAATGTCCTCCGAAAGTTGGATAAAAAAAATTGTATACCTTTTATACCCTTTCATTTTTCAAGATCTTCCAACTGTTACTCTTAATTATGTTCATTCTGACTCCATTACTTTTAGAGGTACCAAACTGAAATACGCAAACACAAAATGTATATTCTTAAATCTCACTGATATGCGTATTGTACTTTCTACCCCGTTACAATTAAGAAAACACCAAAATCTACAAACAAACTCACTATACTTGCAAATTATACAGAAGCAAGTAATTACAAGTTTTCTGGATATCACAATATAGAATAGAGTACTACCAAAGTAAAGTAGCTAGTGAAAAATAAAACGAAGCATAAGCTTGGAATTGAAAAATGCACGAGGTTTATCGAAAACCTTGTCAATTAGCTTCCTGAGCCAATTATGGAACATAATCTCTACTTGCAACCTTTTCGGAGCAGTATCCATAAGGCTGACGATGTCACGGGGTAAGGCTTTCAAATTGATGACCGGAGCTTCTTAATTCATACTACTTTACAGATAAAACTGTCTTCCGCCCGATACTTGTAGAAATATATTTGTATAAGTTGCATTACCAATTTATGACAAAATTTATTTATAAACCCCTAAGGCATAGAACACAAAAAGCCATAAGAAAAAGTAACGTTACAGGAAGCAAAAGACAGCAAATAACTGACATGAAAAATGCACAACAAAAGTAATGAACATCTTCGCTATTATTTAGCTGACTTCGTGGGTTTATATATTATATAAATAGATAGATGATTTTTCAGTGCTTCTAGCGTAGCAAACTAAGCATAATTAAGATTTAAGAGGATTAAAATAGTAAATTTTGATCCTTTTACATACAACACATTAATTAATGAGGGGAAAAGGCCATTAATTGATAGTTTATAAATGAGGAAAAATGAGAGAAAAGGCCAAAAAAAAAAAAAAAAGAGAAAAAAGATAAATATGAATCCTTGCCAAAGAGAGGTGTCACATAGGAGTGTCTATTTCTAGCTTTATTAAATATATTAATTAATAATTAGCCTTGAACATCTTCGTAAGCGCACAACCTGGAATAAAAGCAAATAAGAAGATTAAAATCTATAAAAATTATAACCTCGTAAGAGACTTTTTTCCTCTCCAGAAAATGATATAAAATTCTTCCATGTTTCTTGTCTTTCCAGAAGGACATGATAAAGAGCGGGCTAACACAGTAAAAAATATTAAAGATTAAGACTATTCCCTTGCATGAAAATGTGCTTAGGAGCGCTAGTTTCATCAACAATTTCACAATAATTAAATACTCGGATACATATGTGTAATTTGTAACTGTTCTAAACAATTGTCTATGTCTTAATGTTTTTTTTTTTTTTTTCCACGTTAAGAGTTTCACAAGTTTTCATAAGTAGTAATTTTTTAGTTTAAAGACAACTTATGGGTATGTCAGTCAAGAAAGTCTATTAAATCACAACGATGCATATAATGTCTCTATCTCTTGACCATAATTTGCATTGTCAAATGAATAAGTACCCGAAGCACTGGATTGATTCTGTAGTCAGGAAGGGGCCTACAAGCGCCTACTGCTATACCATACTACACTCGACTCTATATATTTACAGAGCTAATTCCTATCCAGTGTCTGGCAAGATGAAACAAATGTAGAACAAAAACCCACACATGTTTGTGGTTCGCGGTACAAAGAACAAAGGTATATAAATAAGAGCAGTCCGGTGCACTAAGTTCCTTCTATGCGCGGGTCTGGGGAAAGGCCGGACCACAAATGATTTATTATACGCAACCTTATCCTGCATTTTTGCAAAAGGTTGTTTCTACGGCTTGAACATGTGACCTCATGTTCATATAGCAACAACTTCTGCAGTTACTCCAAAGCTCTCCTTCAACAAAGGTATATAAATAAAATAATATATCTACAAAAAAAATTAATTTACCAATATTGACATCGCAATTGAGTTATCAAATCTCGTGTTCTTCTCAACTGCTCTAAAATGCTCAAGAAGCAAGAGCTATGTTTACTGAAAACCACTCTGCAGGTCCATAAAGCAAATTTTGCTTTAGAAGATAAATGAAATTAGAAGAGAAGGAAGAGAATAAACTAAAATTCATAGGTAGAACCAAAAAAAAAAAAAAAGTAGAAGGTAACTCCATTATACTACAGATGACATACCATAATGTAGTAATCATGCACCTTGACATTCACTGTAATATGTATACCATGATTATCACGGGGGCACTAAAAACAACAGGAAAAGGCATCAACTATTAGAAAATCTTTTGTTGTTACCAGATATAAATAACATGAAAAGTTTTATAAGAGTTAAAATTTAAAGCTTGGATGACGTAAAGACTTTATTCTACAACCCAAAAGGCACATACGAAACTTTAATGACCCTATTATTTTAATTGGATTTTTGCAACTTTAATGACCCTTTTAATTGCCAATTCAACCGTTGTAACCATCAGCAATTTCATTTGTTGAATTGTAGCACCGTTACAATCTCTATTAAACATGAAAAGTGTGGGAATTATGCAAGTATTATCCAGAGTAGAAATTTAAGAGGTGTGAATTATGAGTAGTTACTCCTTGTAAAGACATTAAATACACAAAGAGGAAAATACTTAAAATATTAGATATTGTCATTTTATAATTAGAAGAAGGCCAAAAAATGGAGAAAAAAGATAAATAAGAATGGAGGTCATAGGTGCCACATAGGATGGCCTCTTGCTAGCTTTATATTATATACTAGTGAACTTGTCCGCGCGAAGTTCTTACGAAACACCATACAATTTATATATAATAATAATAATAATAAAAACTATTGAGATAGAAGAGATAATCTTTTTCATGTATATGCATGCAAAATATGATTCAATATATAGATTAAATCACAAAAAAATTATCAGAATTAGAGCTTAGAAATGTGAGTCTATTATCACAATGACAAAGAAATAATGCCCTATAATATATATGTATACACATCACTCAAAAATTAATTATCTTGATATCTTGGAATTGTTTTTGTGCAATATCTTTTAAAATAAACAAATTTTCAACTAAATATGTGTTCCCCTTGAATTACTGAGCAGTGTTCCATTAAACTTCTTCTCGAGGAAAAGATGATGTTGATGAGTATATATGCGTCAAACTTTTCTCTTACTTTTGTAATACCAGCTTCTCTCCATTTATGGTCCAAAAATCTATTGGTTTCAACAACATGAAATAAATCAATATTTGTTTAATTATAATTTCAAAAACTTGAATTATCATCGTAATAAAATTTTAAGAAAATAGACTCCAGAGAACAGAGAAGGAAAAGTGTCAAAACCTTTATATACTTATCCTACATAAAAATTTATGTTGTTTAGTTTCAACAAATTATTAATTCCCTTATACTATATCTCAATGACAATTTTGCTTAAATTTATCCACATTATTTATATTACTCCACGCCTATCAGCACCTGCAAATTAAAGAAAATAGAGAGATCAATGAGAGCAAATTATCATGAACAATGGTAGTTAATGAGTTCTAAAAATATTTTAGATGATTGATAAAAAAAAAGGAAAAAGCTAAACGTTACATAACTATTTTGAGCATTTAACCAGGAGAAGTAATCTTAACGTGGAAGAGGTAAAGAATTTCCACCTTCCTTTTATTAACATGGAATATGTAACGGATGGAAAGAGAAAAGTATCAAGATAATAAATATCTATGTGACGTTTTAGAATAAAGTGAGTAAAAAAAAATACAAAAAGAAGTAAAAAAAAATTAAAAAGTTAAATAAATTTCTTGGCTAAAAAAAGGCGCAGAGTAGCTTTAATTTTTTGTTATCACAATCCATACTTCACAAAAATACTAACGAAAGCTGAGAAACAAATTGATACTACTGGAATTTTGTGAGATAAACGAATGAATCTTGTTTTGAAATAAAAAGCACAAAAAGTACTAAACATTGTTACCGATCTCCTCTAGAAACTTCAATGACGTTGGCCCTCAACTTCTGCTTAAAATAAACGAAATATAGAGAAAGTTTACTAATTATCATAACAGGTCAACATTCAAAATCATAAAATGCGAATTAATAAAATAGACTTTAAAGAAGAGAAGGAAGAGATTCTTGTGGGAAAAAAATAAAGAAGATAAGGAACTAATTTGTCTTAATCTTAAAATCAAAATAAAAATAATTACCTACCATCTAATCTACAATTTTATTTTCTTTTTTCCTTGGCCAAGATGATTCAATGTACACAATAAGAAACCACATAACCAATCCAAACGACTGATTCATGTTGATCACCAAGATATCTTTTTTTTTTCCCCCGAAATCTCCAAGATATCATCTTTAACCAAAATCTGATTAGTAAGCATTTTAACTAATCAGAGAAAATTACAAGTAGCTTATTTATTATTACAGATTTAGGGAGCCACAGAAGATGCCTCAATAAGTCTAAATAATTAGCACAATACTAAGTAATGTAATAGATCTAAGAATCAATTGATTTACAGTAAATTATTGACTGTCATATCTTTGAAATTTTCAAAACAATACTTGGAGTTTTTCCTGAAGCATTAATAGTTTGAAATTTTTTCTTGGATGATAATATTTGCGGGCTCCGTGCTGAACAATACGATGACTTTAATTCATACAAGAAAATTTATCAATAGAACTATCTAGTAAGGATATTTTAAAATTACCTGATGGAATGTAACGTCATGAGGTTGTCACCAAGGTTAGTTGTGGAAGCTGTTGGCGCCTTTTTTTTTCTTCTTTTTTTCCTTTTGTTATTTCTGTATCACGACTAATGAAGATATCTCGAGTGCATAGTTGGAGAGAAGAAGAGGAAAAATTGGAAGAGATGAAATTACAATAAAAAGGAAACTAAAAAAAATAAAAGAATGCCACAAAACAATACGTGGTCAAAAATTAAGAAATATCAAGAAATGAAATCTACATTGTAAATATGGGAGGAAATAATTAAGGTTAAGTATGGTATTTTTGCAAAATTCATTTGCCAAATCTTGATGTGATTGTGATAGCTGCCCTCCCACCTTGTGCAAAGCTTTCTTCGATTGAATGATCCACCAATGTTCTTAGAGTAAGCTTCTCTTCTTGAAATACTGGAGTTGTGCTGCCATATATTAGTTTGTGAACATTTGTTTGTGTCTTAGCTTGTAAGATTTTATTGAGTGCAAGAATTTCCAGTAGTGCAACATTAATACCTATTAATAACAATTAATTATAGGGAACGGAAAGAGATTTCACGTCATGCGTTTTCTGGCACAAGAATTGGGAAAAGCAAGTCATGCGTCATGCGTTTTCTGGCACAAGAATTTCACGTCATGCAACATCAACACATATTAATGAAGAGGACAACTATAGTAGGAGGTGAAAAGTTGATTAATTATATTGAATTTAAAGATCTTTTAGGCTGTTAAAATAAAATATGAATAGATAAATGAAGGGAAAATGTCAAAAAAAGGAGAAAAAAGATAAATGGGTTTCTAGGCCATAGAGAGGTGTCACATCACCTTGTCTATGCTTAACTTTATATTATATATAGATTGATATGATGTTTGAGATTATATATTAGGCTGATTTTTCACAAATGTTTTGAAGATGAAATTCAAGTTTGACAGTGATTTTTGATCATTTTTTCACGTGAAAAATTATCTTTATTCACAAAAAATTAATATTTTTTCAAGTTAAATGTAGGTTTAAACATAACTTCAATTTTTAATTATATTTTTTCCAGTTATCTTCATTTGTTTTTTCAAATTATCAAAATTTTTATGTCCAAATGCCTACTTAATCTTTCTCCGGCTATTTCCATCACCTACTCCTCATTTTTAGACCTGGTGTGCAAGATGGGGAAGAAAGCCCAATCTTTTTCTTGCTCGGTTAAAGTGTCAAACTGAAAATTGGTGGTAATTTTAACCCCTGTTTGGATGGTGGTTTCCCGTGGTACATTAATGTATGGTTTTCTATGAAATTATGTTTGTTTCCATTATTCTTAAAATTACGTGGTATGGTGTTGTAAACCCGTGGTTCATTCCATGGTTATATGATCATGAAAAGTCTCAATTTTTGAAACCACGAATTTGGTGGTTTTTTCGTGGTTATGTATTATATTTCTCCATTATACCCCACCATCCACCCCACCCTTACCCCACCTTACGACTCACCCCCACCCTACCACTCACCTTCACCCCACCCCTGCGCCACCCTACCACTCACCCTCACCCCCATCCCTACCCCCGCCCTACCACCCACCCCACCCCCACCACCTAACCCCACCCCTACAACCACTCACCCCACCCTACCACCCACTACCCCCATTCTTATCCCACAACCGCCTACCTTACACCACACACCCTTCCACCACCCCACCCACTACCTACGTATTTTTTAAAGTTCCTATTTTATTCTTTACCTGAGTTTTATTAATATATATAAATTAATTTCTAATTAAGAGTTAAGGGTATTTTAGTAAACTTACAAGTTATTATACAGTGCCATACAGTCAAACCAAACAATACAAATGTTATTTGTCACACCCCAACCTTAGGGGTGTGGCCGGCACCCGGCACCCGAAGGGCCGAGCGAACCAACTGTGATATCTAAACTCTGTAACGTGAATCATAGGCCGACGAGGCCGCTGAATAACAATAGTAAGAAGTATATCATAACAACCTGCAAGCAAAAAAGGCCCAACACATATATGCATAACAAGGGCCAACAAGGCCACAACCAAGAAAGACAACTAGTCAGAAGGCCGGCAAGGCCAAACACAATACCTGTACAATGACTGATAGTCTGTAAGCCTCTAAGTGCACTAATATGCATCAATTGGTCAGGACAGTGGCCCCGACGTGCCTATAGCCATACTCTCTCTCTATATATATGCATGCATCCTATTTAATGACTCTGACCAGCAACTCCGGAGAATGGAGTGCGAACATCCCTGCTGAACTTTGGTATCCTATTGAGAAATGTACAACAATCCGTCTACCGTACCTGTGGGCATGATCGCAGCGCACAAAATGCGTCAGTACGAAAGATGTATCGAGTATGTAAGGCAGTAAGCATAAACATAACATAAGCATAAGAGATACAGATAACTTGGGAAAAGATGTAGAGACAACCTGAAACTCTGAACGAGGCCACTGAGGGCGACCATAATCATGACATAAATGTAAATGCATGCCCGTAAAATCATTCCACACTGTGGAGGCATATATCATATCATATAACAATAATAAATCCCTCTGTGGGGTGAGCTCATCATCATAACATCATCTCTGCCTAACTGATCAGTGGCAATGCACAGCTACGTGCCTACCCGGCCGCCTACAACACGGCTCGGTAAAGAAAGAAATACATCTAGGTGCACAGCTACGTGCCTACCCGGCCGCCTACACCACTGCTCGGTAAAGAAAGAAACATGTCTAGGTGCACATATAAGTGCCTACCCGGCACTATAGCGCAGTTCGGTAATGAAAATAAATACATATATATATATATATATATATATATATATATATAAGTGCAAGGAAAGACTGACCTCAGAAGAGATATCATAAGAAGAGTCAGAGTGACCTATCGTCGTTACCCTCCGACTATCGTTATTATCGCTACATTCTTTACCTTTCAATTCAAGAGATAACAACATGGAGAACATGTAAGATACTTGGTACGAGTTACATATGAAGTAGAGTCCAACCGTTCGGATGGTATATGATCAATCCAAGTTTAGCGGAAACATCCTAATGCGGTGGCCAAAAGAGATATGGAGGCATGAAAGGCGTTTGATGCAATCATATATGAAATAAAGATTAGTCAATCACAAGGAAGTGTATTCATCTCATATTTAGTGGAAACTTATATCAATGGAAGGTCTGTCATCTTTTAAGTGATGGACAAGAAAGATAAGGATGCGGGAATACACTTTAATATAAGCTATTTCGGAGAAGAGGTAAGCTTAACCATTTCAGGATACGACTGACAAGTTTTATGAAAACATTTCAATCAATAACCAAGGAAACATGAAAATATGGATAGCACTTTAATATAAGTCATGTATGAAGTAGAGGGCTGCTCAAGTAAAAAAATATGATCGACTTATGTTTTCACGGAATGAATGTATCAATGAAACGTTCGTCGAGTTCTAGTCATGCCACAAAAGAGAAGAGAAAGCCCTACATACCTCGTCGATTGAAGTTATACACATTTCCATAAGCCTCGAACACTTTATAACTGACTTCCTACAAGATACGAACAATTCGAGATCAACTTTGAGTAAATAGCGAATAAAAATCTTTATTTAGGCATTTTATCGAGCAGTTCGTAGACACGAGTTTGTAAGCTCTTTTGTAGTGTAGCTTCTTGTAAAACACTACCAAAAACCTACTTTTATACTCCTCCTTACTACCATGATTCAATCCATACCATCATAACTCCAAACAATACAACAAACCCAACTCAACAATTTAGCCATGTCCATGGAAGCTTCAAGTTTTAACCATAACTTATTCATATGGGATTTTCCCTCCATTTTCTTAGGTTTAAACACTTATAAAGCTTAAGAAGAGGAGAAAGGGATCAAAACACACCTCTAACTATTCAAATCACTCCAAACTATAAATTGCTTCTTGATGAAGTTTCCTTCCAAAGATCGAATTAGCGAGAATTTATCGATTCGAAGATAACTACCTTGTTCCTTGTGTTAGACTTGTATAATTTGCCCTTTGATTAGCTTGTGTTTGATGGGGAAGTATTTAAGGATAAATTCTAGGGTTTGGAGGTCTTAGGAAGAGTAAATATAAGAGACAAGTCGTGGAAGGGGTGAATATATATACACACACAACTTTGACCACCGACTATGTCCACTGTTCTCGCGGCAGTTTATGTCCTTGGACGGAAATGCGAATATCTCTCTACTCCGATGTTGTATTGACGAACGGTAAAATGATCTAGAAACGAGACTCGTAGAATTTCGATTTGGTAGGTGGATCACCCCGTAAATCCAAGTAGATTGAGAGAAAAGCTCCGAGACATCTGACCCAAGTTTCAGTGAAGTTTACAAACTTAACTTGCGACGCCCTTTGTCGACTTTCGTATTACAACTCGTTTGACTTCCAAACTTAACAAGAGACCATTATACAATTCAAATACTTCATATCATTACTTGCTTAGCATGTGGAGCACTCCTAATGTCACCCAAAAGTACAAGTTATCATATTCCCAACTTGCCGACTTTTGACGAAACTCATGCTTCTTTGATTCATTCACCCTCCAAATCTTCCGTCACTTACTAATATTATTTATAGACTCTTGTAACCATTCTTATTAATAAACTCAATCCCTTTTATCCTCAACATAATTTATTTTTGAACTTATGTCGACTAACTCATGATGCGACTTTAACGTGTGAAAATCCAAGGTGTAACATTATTAAACCACAACAAACGATACAGTCTATCCAAACATTGTGTTCATTGACATAGTACAATAAAATATAACACCATACTGTATTATACCATACTTTATATTAATGAACCACGTGAAACAACCATCCAAACAGAGGGTGAGGGACCAATAATGTATTTGGCCTCAAATGATTGAAACGGCCAGCTAACCTATTGTCTGTCAACTTAAAGACCAACACTCATCATTGTTTATATTTCAAGTGAGTTATTATCCCATATATCCACGCAGCTGACAAGTTCTGATTTGTGCACGTGTAGTTATAAAACTTTTTCATAATAAGGCCAATGATATTTTGAGGAATGCACGTATTTTAAGGCTAAAGAAGTCGTTACTAGGACACTGTCAAGTCTCAAAACCACTAGAGTTGACTATGCCTTCCAAAATTATAAGTCTGTTGAGCTGTTTGTTCATTCTTCAACTGTGGGCTGCCACCAGTGTTACAGGGCAAAATATAGGAATTTATGAGATAAAGAAAGGAGATTTCTCTGTTAAGGTCACCAATTATGGTGCCATAATTATCTCTGTTTTTCTTCCTGATAAGAATGGTATGTGTGTCTTTTACCTAATCAATCTCATATTTTGGGAAACATATTCCAATTTTACGTATGTTACTGTTTCAATTTTCTTGATGTGTACTGTTTTCTGCGAGTTCTTGAAGAAATCAGTCTTATCTTGTCTTGCTCCTTTCCAGGAAAAATAGATGATGTTGCTCTGGGATATGACACCATTGAGGAATACAAGGTTAGTTTGTCCTATTTTAGTGATCTATCTGAATTTGCTCTTTTCTAGAAACTTTTTAGTTCATTTTCTCATTAAGGTAAAGATTAGAGAAAGCGAGTAACATATCTCTTGCCTTTCCTTTCTTGGATTTGCCCTCTATTTTGTCACATTTCACTGTGGTTCTCTGTAAGTCAATAGCAATTGTGCCATGCCAAAATTCATAGCCAATTATGAACCAAATCAATTGTGTGATTAACAGTTTCTTTATTTGACACTTTCTAATTGTAGCTCTTTCCTAACAAACATCGTGTCTCTAGTCCATAGTATCTAACTTAAAACCTTCCATCTTATGCACTAATGTGAAGTACACTAAAGGAAATTTAGACTAGCAAAAAGTTCTCTACTCCTTTGGAGTTATACATTCTATGATTCTTTATTGTCTCTGCATTTAATGAACTCTCCTTAGCTTGAACATCAATTTAGGTAATTAAAAAAACTCTTCTGGCTTCTTTTCTTCAGTGAAAAATTGGGCCTAAATAAATTTCCGACGAAACAAAATCAACAATCATAGTAATAGTACAGAAATATGATTCCGTTTCTACGTGGTTTTAGCGTACTGCACACTAAAATATATGCTTACCTGAGCTGTTGCCACTACGAAAATTCTCGTTTAGAAGCATCTAATGTTCCTCTTCCGTGTTGTGATGCTTTATGGCTCATATTTCTTATTTGTTCTTATATGTTTGTTTGTTTCTATTTAACTTAATAATGTCACCTTTCAGGATACATTGATGAAAGTGATTTATGAAGGTTTTCGGCTACGACATATATTGCACAAAGGTCTTAGATTAGATAGTTAGGTTATTTGACATTGGTATGAAATCAACTTTTGATAAGCTCGTTATATCACCTCGTTGTGCTGTTAAGTCTATATTAAAGTCCATGTGATAAAGAGTTTTGAACTTAATTATGTTCCATTTTAAGTTCAAGCTCTCTATGGAATGAGTCATTTGATACGTCGAAATCTTCATACGGATTAAATTGGAAAGAAATTTTGTGCAGAATGATACAAATTCTTTTGGAGCCCTACTTGGAAGGGTTGCCAACCGGATTGGTGGAGCTCAATTTACTTTGAATGGAACCCTTTATAAGCTTTCCGCCAATGATGGTGCAAACACGCTGCACGGTATCCTCACTGCAATTTTCTTTTACCTTTGCTTTCTCTTCCACTTTCACCTCCATATACACAAACTTCCTTCCTCTAACATAAAACTTCAAGAATATAGGTGGATTTAAAGGATTTAGCAAAGTTGTTTGGAATGTTATCAAGTATGAGAAAGACGGTTTCTATCCTCACATTACTTTAAACTACCACAGTGCTGATGGCAAAGAAGGTGAATATATCTGCTTAGTTATTCCACAAGACTATTACAGTAATTAAATGGAATATTATGAATTGAGTAAAATACATTGTTTTCTTTTGTAGGATTTCCTGGCGATCTTCTTGTCTTAGTTACCTATGCATTGAAAGATCCTTACAAGCTTAGTGTGGTAATGAAGGCAAAAGCTCTGAACAAGGCCACACCAGTTAACTTGGCTCAACACACTTATTGGAACCTTGGTGGACACAACAGTGGCGATATCTTGTCCAACGTTGTTCAAATCTTTGCATCACACATCACTCCAGTAGACAAGAACCTCATTCCTACAGGCGAAATTTCTCCCGTCAAGAACACACCCTATGATTTCCTTAAGCCCCGTAAAGTTGGGAGCCAGATCAACAAACTTCAAAATAGATATGACATCAACTATGCACTCGACAACACTGAAAAAAATGAAGCCCGTGGCAATAGTTCATGAGGAAAAGTCAGGAAGAGTGATGGACGTACAAGCAACTGCACCTGGTGTGCAATTCTATACTGCAAACTCCCTTAATCAGAAAGGGAAAGGTGGATATGTGTATCAACCTCATTCAGCCTTATGTTTTGAGACTCAAGGGTTCCCGGATGCTGTGAATCATCCAAATTTCCCTTCAACAATTGTGACTCCAGGAAAGGCTTATGTTCACAAAATGTTGTATACATTCTCAATCATGCAATACTGGAATTCTTATTAGTTTTTTTGCATCAGCGCTTGTGTCTTTTGTATCTTCTGTCAAGGTTATATGTTCTATATGATAAATAAAACACCTGACAGTGAGGACACTTGTGTTCTGATGGAGTTCCCATAGAACTGTTTTCAGACATTTTTAGTGACAGTTCAAATGTGGAGTGGACAGTTTTGTTTCTTTTCCTTTATGGAACTCCAAGGACTATAACGCGTAAAGTTCAGTGCTGGGTTGCTGCTTGACACATTTCATGCTGCATTTGAAGAAGTAGAAACTGAAGTCTAATTTCGTTAAAGACTCCAGTGTGTGAAATTAACATATTCTAATGAGGTTGAAGGGCCAAAATTGGAAGCTAAATTTAGGGGTACTTAAAAAGTTGAATTCAGGAAATGGAGGATATGTGATCCAGTTTAATATATCTTTTAAGCCAAAAAATTCTCCAAGTCTTAATTATTTCCGGAATAAGAATCACGCCAACATGGCTGTCATTTTTTTTTAATTCAAAAGTCAGCATAAACAGCTACTTGCTCATGTAACCATACATAAAATAATAGGAAAGGCTAACTTGAGTATCTCAATTTCATTGCTGCACACTCACCATTGTCAATTTTTAACGGAGTTATCCCATTTCGAGGCAGATCATTTGGCGGACCAGTTCCCTTTTGTTCACATGCTGATAATAATCTAATCCCTGTCACACCCCTTTTTGACCCGGGATTAAAGTAGAAGTACGACATATTGGAGATTCCTGTTTTTGTTTGTTTTAAGGAGTCGCCACCTAATTATTTATGGTGAATTAGGACACCTAAAGTTTATTAAAGTTATGTTTAAAGTTAACTCTGTTTAAGGTCTGCGAAACTTAAGATTCTAGGTAAGGGTTCAATTAGTCTAAAGGGAAGGTATTAGGCACCCTTTAAGACCCATTAACAATGGTTAACCGATCGGACTAAAATTTAATTAGGCTAAGTGTAAATATAGTATTATAGAAAAAGAAACAACAACAACAACAACAGCCCAGTGAAATCCCACATCTTGGGGTCTGGTTTATAGAAAAAGAAAGTAGTTTTATAAATATAGCTAAAATTACAGATAAGAATGTTGTTTAAAATAGGATTTGTAGAAGATAATAATTTGTATAAAAGAATACTTCTAATGTTATTTTAAAATACGACTCATAAATGTTGTTAAGTCTTTAAACGAAAGTATAATAGTGTTGTTTAAAATAATACTTGTAGGAAAACATAGTAATTCACGTAAAATAAGTGTTGACACCCAATTTTGTCCCTCCTTTATTTAATTTACTCGGGTTTCTAAATTTATTGACGAGCTAAATATTCTATTTTCACAATATTTTATTGCTACTACTATTAATGTCACTACTTTTATTTTCAACATTAGGAGCATTACTTTATCACAAATTTTAAACGGTTAGTCATCGTTTCGTTTTCGGGTTTGAAACTCGTCAAATTAATTACAAGACAACACTCGGTAAAATCCTTACTTTCTATACACTAATTACTATTTATCTTCACATAATAGATATTGTACTAGTCACTAAATTAGAAGCCCGAAGATAATTAAAATAGCGGAGGAAGGACCAACAATTTTCAGCTAAATTCATGACCCGAAATATAAATACAGATATTATTTCCCTACCCGAATAAGCGACCCACATTTTAATATCCAACCTACATTTATATCAACCCATATTTTCAGCCCAAACGGACCAGCCCATTACTTATTTCCCACATTTTAAATACCAGCCCATACCTATTTTATACACTAATGGACCAGCCCAATACCCGTTTAAAATTGACCCGACCCGGGTCAATAAACAAAAACCCCCTAGGGTTCTTTCCTCTTCTTCGTCCGCCTCCCACCCTCGTCTCTCTCTTCCTCCTCTCCCTTCTCTCCTCCCTCACCTCTCATCGCCTTCTCCGCCACCTGCCACTTCCACCACACCTGCTCCACTTACCTTTGTCCCCTCACCTCCTTGTCTACTCCCACTCTCCCCTGTCTCCCTCACGTTCCCTCCACTAACTATTTCTCTCTGCTCCTCACCCTCGTCTCCCTCACGTTCACTTCCACCATGCCTGTCCTTCACTCTGCTCCACTTACCCTTGTCCGCCACGCCTTCATCTTCTCTCATACGCTCCTTTTCTTTTTCAAAATACAAATGAAACCCTATAAATAGAAGGGGAGTGGAACGGTTGAAAGGGGGGATTTTTCAGGATTTGAGAGGAGAGACAAGTTTCCTATCCTCAAGTCTTCAGTTTCGTTTCTACTCTAGTCTTGATTTTCTTTTAAAATCAGAAAACCTTCCGTTGAAAAAATGTAAGATTTGGGACTGAAATCCTCATCGAAAGATAGCCTCGTTCTGAAAATAGCCACATATTACTCTATTCCCAATTTGAAGCCTTAGTTACTTTAATCGATTTCGAGCTCGTCGTGTTCGAGTAGATTCGTGACCGTCGACACCCACTTCACTGCGCCCACAAAAGGTCAGTGTGTTCGTTTTCTTCCAAATCTGAAGTTTCTGATGTATTCGTGTGTTTGTTGTAGTTTGGCTGAATCTCAGTTCAGTAATGTAGAATATTATGCATGTCAGGTTTGGTTAGTTTAGTTCAGTTTTAATCATGTTTGTAGGTTCATGTCTTAGTTTGGTTTGGATTTTGCAGTTTAATAGCAGTTAATAGTGTCTGTGTGTTCGTGTGTTAACTTAGTTTAAGTTCAATTTTCTTTAGTTCCCTGCGACTGATGGTTTTGTCGTTTGATCTTCACCCAACTTCAGCTAATCTATATGACCAATCTACGTTCTAGTGGTTTACTAATTACGATTCAATTTAAGTCAACCATGTTTATTCAACATGAACATCGGGTCTGCTAGTAAGTAATTGCCCAGCTGTGTACATGATGTCTTCAATTTGTATTAGGGTGTTCCTATCGTTAAGTCCCTTTCAGATGAATTAGTTTTCTAGAAATAGTTTAATTTTGCGCTTTATTTACTCTTTTAGTCAAGTAATAAGGATATCAACATGTTTAGCATAGTCTTTGGGCTTTCTCTACTGTTTTAATCAAATCATGTTGCTGAAATTAACTTGGCATAGCCTAGTTTCTTTTGTTTCACTTGCTGCCTTAGTCGAGACTACGTTAGTAATGAAATTAACTACATGCTTGTGTGTTTTGCCTACTGATATTTGACTCTTGCGCATAACAAACGCTACTAATAACTAGTTTTTCAATCTCAATATGAATCTTCTCTGTTATCTAGCCAATTGAATGAACATGTCTATGTATTTGGTTCAGCCACAGCTGAGAATTATTAGCTTGTATTAGACTTATTTAAATCAGTTTAGGCGTCAACTTATGTCTAAAAAAAGATTCAGAGGTTTACTTAGTTAAACTAACATAAATGGCTTTGGTGATAGAAGGTGCTAGTTATGGGGTTAGTCCTTGTCTAATTTAAGTCTGGTGTGCTTATGCTATTTCATGGATAGTCTGGTCTTCTGTATGTTTGATTGAACAACATTAATATAGTCATGATTCATTTAAGTATCTGGTTATCTGCCCTCTTCATGAACTCACTGTGAAGAGTCCTGCATGTAAAATGAACTTGAGGTAACGTTTTAGGACTTCAATATGACTGTCCAAGCTTGTCATTTGCCTAGTTTAGCATGGTAACTGCCTTGAGTTGCTTAATGTTTAGTTTTCTGTTAGCATGGTAGTTTGAGTACATTACTGTTCTATATGTTTGGGTCTGGAACATGCTAATGAGTTAAAAGTGTTCCCACAGGTCTCTAGATTTAAGCTAAAGCTCTCTAAGTTTCTCTTATGTGATTTTAATTTGAGCATGCCTTCTAAAATGAGTAGTCTCTTCTAGTTATATTAAGTAATGTTGTTACTTTAATTTATTATGCCGTTTGTTTAATCTGTTGTATGGTGTAGCTTGTTAAAGTTGTGTCTATATAGTTATGTTAAGTAATGTTGTTACTTCAATTTATTGTGCTGTTTTGTTTCTTTTATTCTTTATGTTGTTTGGTAGGCTGTTTATGCGACAGTATATGCTCCATGGTTTGTTTAACTAGGACAATGATGTTGTAGCCTTAATTTATGGGATTGTTTAAGTATTTTTCATGCAGTCTTAACTTGTTATTGGCATGATATGACCTGCTGATTCCATGAGTGTGTGGTTAGCTGAAACTACTGCTATCTTAGTCTGTTGAGCATGACCAGCTTAGTAATCTTTATGTGTTGTTGAAACTGGTCCTGTTATCAGTCTAAAATGCTTGACAATATAGCAGGTTCTCCCATACTTATTTATTTAGTTTAAGCAGTGTTTTTGTCTTAATTTGTTAACCAATTAGGTGTGCTGAAATCTTTCTTAAAACAGAAAACTATACTACTGATGCCTTGATGAAACTTGTTGCATTTGGCTGCCATAATATGATGTCAATACTATACTAAGTGAACCACTGGTTTTAAAAGGAAACAAATGCTTTCATTTGATGAGAATGCAGTGTTAAGCCTAGCTGCTACGGTTTCGAAATATCCATAATTGAGTTTTCTGTGTTTAGCATAATCAGCTGGTTAGAATATTTTCAATGCATCTACAATTGCTTCAATTTTGTTAAGGCAGTGAGGTTGTATACCTATGTATACATAAGGTATACTTCAAATATACATAGAATATATACGCTCTGCCGATTTGTTTGAGTTTATATCTTACATGTTTAACATTATCCATTGATTGCATACTAATCATTTTCTTTTCGTTTTATGCATGGCATCTCGCATATGAGTCCAAGCGACTCATCATCTCCTTCCGCATTTTGGCGTTGGGCTAAAGCCCAACACAACTCCTCTCGAGTCAGCCCCATACAGGAACGGTCCGTAGCGGCCATATAAGGGAGTTTACCGGGCTGAAGCCCGATAACGTGAACAGTCCGCAGCAATTGGGCCTTAATAAATGGGCTAGATCCATTTAACCTTTTCTCTCTTCCTTATTTTTATGGTTGTGTATTTATTTGCCTTGTATGACTATCATTTTATTTTTTGCCTTACTAGATTAAATAAACCTTAGTGACATTAAGGGTTTTAGTTTAATAATGAGTAGTTAATTCCACAAGTCACATTCACTTCTATTTATGTTCTAAACTACTTATATAGTATCTATAACATTTATTTGGAGTAATTTTTAAATAGCATGACTATATATTTGAGTTAAAAAGAATCAACATTTACTCTCTTTATCTTAGAACGACACCTTTGTTAAAACATTAATATTAATCTTACAATAACTTTACAAATACATTTTAATTTGCTAGTTGGCGCAACTCCTATTCGGAATATATATGAATATATTCATTCCGTTTCTTTCGGTTTATTTATAATTAAACTCTTTTTATTAAATCACTACATTTTTTTACAAATATTATTTTAAACAACACTATTATTAAAACCTTAACAACATTTATAAGTCGTATTTCAAAATAGCATTAAAAGTACTCTTTTGTACAAATTATTATCTTCTACAAATCCTATTTTAAACAGCATTCTTATCTGTAATTTTAGCTATATTTACAAAACTACTTTCTTTTTCTAGAATACTATATTTACACTTAGCCTAATTAAATTTTAGTCCGGTCGGTTAACCATTGTTAATGGGTCTTAAAGGATGCCTAATACCTTCCCTTTAGACTAATTGAACCCTTACCTAGAATCTTAAGTTTCGCAAATCTTAAACAGAGTTAACTTTAAACATAACTTTAATAAACTTTGGGTGTCCTAATTCACCATAAATAATTAGGTGGCGACTCCTTAAAACAAATCAAACAAACAAAAACTGGGAATCTCCAATATGTCGTACTTCTATTTTAACCTCCGGGTTAAAAAGGGGTGTGACAATAAGATTTTAAGAAAAATAATAGTTGCATAAAGAATTTAGTTTGAAAAATGGGCATGTAATGTTTAAATTGGAAGGAAATGACTAAAATTCGAAAGGGTTATTTAACAAAAGTTTTAAAGGTTGTTCTAGACAAATATGTGTTGGAAGGAAACTAAATTGAAAGAGTCATTCGTTGAGTTAGTTTACCTTTTTATTTCTTAAACGAGTTAGCATTAGTATCAAATATGTAATGTTTTAAATTTCTAAAGTAGTAAGGGTGAATCTTGATTCTTCTAACTCAAATATGTAGTCATGTTATTTGAAAATCTATTATTCTAATAAAGTAGATATTATGAATAATCTAACAAAAAGAGAATGAAATCTTAAGGAATTAACTATTGGTATTCTTTAAATTAACTACCCGTTATTCCCAAAACTATCTATGCTAATTCTCTTATAATTCATCTAAGCTAAATAGAAATAAGAGTAAGATAAAGTGTTAGTCAAAACAATACAAGTTAAGCATAAAATAAAGCTGAAGCACACAATAAAATTAAATGGGTTTAATCCATTTTTTTTCATGGACTGCTGCTACAGTCTGTTTTGTTAGTGGGCTTTGGCCCAGAATTCCTTGGCTGCAAATGGGCTGACTCGAGAGGAGAATTTTATTGGGTTTTTAGCCCAATATTGAGTGCGGAGGAGGAGACGAGTCCCCTTGGACTCGTATGCGATGTTCATGCATAAAACGAAAGAAAGGGGTTAGTATATAATCAACGAATAAAATTAAACATGTAAAATATGCACTCAAAAAAAAATAAAAAAAAAATAGCAGATTGTATATATTCTGTGTATATTTAAGTATATCTCATGTATACCCATTCATATGGCCAAGCCAACAAAACATGATACAATATAAAGCAACAGAGAGATCAATAATTGCTTGGCCATGATACCCTTACAGATTTTTGAAATTCAAACAAATGTTCAGTGGATTCTACAACATCAAGGAAAGGAAAACTGATTTTTTTTAGCCAGTTCTCAGAGAGGGAAAAGAAAAGGGAGACGTCAAGTATATCTTTAGTTAATAGAGAAATCTGAACTTGAAATGGGTTTGAGTCAATATCATAAGAACCAACAGCCAAACAGATTATCATCGAAACATTATGGCTCAGTTATCCTATATAGGGAACAACGGATAAACACAGATTCAGAGGAGAATGAACTGGGTATTAAACTAAGTTTGGGACCAAGGATGAGACTGCCCCTTTTCGTATCCGGAACCAGTTATGTCACTATGTGTTAATCAAAGTTAAAGCAAGTGGTTATCGACTTAAAACAGATTCGAACTAGCAAGCGATAATATACAAGGGAAATCACTCAAAGGAACAAAGATATTTAATTTGATGTAGCATGATGTATCACATTAAGTCTCAGATGAACCAAACTTATATTAGGCAGAGGGTGGTAACCAGTTTTAGAGGGTGAAACGTATTGAGGCTTTAAAGGAATTTGCTAAGCTTAATTAAGACAGGACAGATTCACAGCATAGGTCCAACAACTTTCAACTAAAACAAGGTGTATTATGTAATGAGCAAGGCAGTTAAACCAACAGAATGGATCCATGTTCAGATCAGATGTACACCAAGAGTTTTAATAGCTACGCAAGCAACTGAATAACAGCCTATATCAATTGAGCAACAACCTACACTAGCCAACAATGTTGAATCATGATTAAGGAAGTCAAAAGGAGAATCCAATATGTAATCGAACGAGAGGTCAAATAAAATCTTCAACCCATGACACAGCTATGCCAGGATACACACAATAAGCAGATTTGTAAATTCTTAGGGATAAAAGACAACTTTCCCGAGATCAGCAACTAAACTGGGCATTTAAACTATTTTTTATACAAGAACTTTAACTGCATGGGATCAGTATTAACGAATCACACTTAGAGACAGCCAGTTCTTTAACTTAGACAAAAATTTACCAGAGGGAAAGGGAGGCATTATTCTAAGGGACCAGGCAACAACTTTCAATATCTAATCAAGCAACATTTAGTGTCAAGACTGCCAAACACTCAAATGCATTCAGAGGAATAATCTTGGAAGTTATTTAGGTATGATAGCACCTAATCCTACAAAAGACTAATCCTGGACAGTCTACACTAGTTGATTATTGTTTCAAAAGAATACTTGCAAACAAACGACATAATGAGGAACGAGCAGATATGCCAAAGGCTATGTTCAGAAGTCATTTTTTATTAACCATCCTTAAGGTTCAAACAAGGACAGATCTGGAGTTTTGTTTCAGTTCTACAATGAAACTACTTCAAACTGTACACAATGGAAAGAGAAATAAAACCAGTAACGCTCGAGGAAACTATATTCACCCAAAACAAAATTCACTCTCATACCATCATTTAAACTTATTCACACTCAGCTAATGATTTAAGGCATTCTATTTATTGTTGGAAAGCGGAGGAGTTTCCAAATATATTGTCCCATAGATTATATTGTCTCGCAACCCAACTGTAGGATTTTAAAACCAACTTAAACAGAACAAGCCGAACCTTAAGCTCATATCGAACTTAAACAGACACAATTGTCTAGTCCTAAGTATAAACAATGTGCTTGATATCCAGTGATCTTCAAACCAAACAAAATGCATAAATGTGTGCTATAAACTAATTAGACGAAACAAGAATGCCAAACATGTGAATTCATACTGGAAGTTTAACCTAGAAACATCAACGAAAAATGCAAACGCCTGTTGAAACGAAGACACATATTACCAACAAACATAAAAAGAGAAAAATGTGTTAATATTCAAACCAACCTAACAGTAACGGTAAGCACAGATTCGAAGGAAATGATAACAACGAGACCTCAAAACATGATTTCTTTTATGCGAACATAGAATCTGAAAACTGGAGAAGAACAGGTCCTAATAGAATCAAATTTTTACCTGTTCGTGGTGCAGTGAACGAGGTGTCGAATCTACACTCGAACTCGAAAACCCGATTAAAGTGACAAAGTTTCCAATCAATAGATAGAGTAATCGTTGGCCATTCTCTTTGGAATCCTCGCTATATTTAATGATTAAACTCGGGTTTTGTAGGGAATTTTTGGGTTCCAGAATCTTTGTTGATTTTTCTCCCTTGCCTAACGTTGATTAGGTTTCCATCCGAAAAAAAAAATCCCCCCTTTCTGAAAAATGCTCGGTTCTTTTCTCCCCCCTTTCTGAAAAATGCTCGGTTCTTTTCTCCCCCCTTAAACGATTCAACTCCCCTACTATTTATAGGGTTTCATTTGTATTTTAAAAAAAGGAGCGTATGAGAGAGGCGGGAGCGGGGGACAGGCGTGGTGGAAGTGCAGAGGGAGCACGTGGGGAGCAGGGGTAAGTGGGAGAGGCATGGGGAGCGTGGGAGAAGAGGGAGAAAGGGAAGGGAGAGAGAAAGGAGGAGATGATGATGAAGGAGGCGGAAGAAGAAGAGAAAAGGGATTAGGTTTAGGGAAATAAAAACAATTGGGCCGGGTCGGGTGATTTTGGGCTGGACCGAGTAGAGATGTTGGGTATGAAAATAATGTGGGTTGTGTATTTAAATGTGGGTTGTTTGTTTGGGTAGGGAAATAATATTGTATTTATATTTCGGGTCATTAATTTGGCTGAAAATTGTTGATTCTTCCTTCTCTATTTAATTATTTTCGGGCTTCTAATTTAATAACTAGTAAAGATTAATAATGTAAAAAAAAAAAAAATTTTGCAAAGTGTTGTCTTGTAATTAATTTAACGAGTCCAAACCCGAAAAAAATGAAATGATGACGAATCATTTAAAATTTGTGATAAAATAATACTTGTAATGTTAAAAATAAAAGTAGCGAAAATAATAGTAGTGAAAAAATAAAGTATTTAGCTCGTCAATAAATTTAGACGCCCGAGTGAATAAAATTAAATGAAGGAGGGACAAAATTGGGTGTCAACAATCCCATAATAGTGCAAGATGAATTGGAGGAGTGCATAATTTCAAGGTAAGGCTCAAGAAGCTGTCACTAATGTTGAAAGTTGCTTCAGTTAGTACTGCATTTTTTTTAATCATAATACGTTGCTTAGTTTTATGATTAATCTACTTTTTTGAATTTTAAACTTATATTAGATTTTTTTAGTTGTTAAGATATTTTAGTTTTTTTTTTTTTTTTTTTTTTGAATATTTGGTATGCAGATTTTCTGCAGATTATGTTTCAAGTTAGATATTTAAAGCCCTGCTTAATAAAATTTTCGAGAGACATTATAAATTATTCTTCTAATCTTTTTTGGAGCACCATCTTTTAAAAAACCAACAATCAAGAAGCTCTTTCTAAAGTCTAAAAACTACTGGAATTGATTATGTCCACAAAAGTTATTAGTCTGTTGATCTGTTTGTTCACTCTTCATATGTTGGCTGCTGGCAGTGTTACAGGCTGCAAGATAGGGATCTATGAGTTAAAAAAGGGAGACTTCTTTGTTAAGATCACAAATTATGGTGCCAGAATCATCTCTGTTTTTCTTCCTGATAAGAATGGTATATCTGTCTTTTACCTAATCAATCCCATATTTTGGAATCTTATTCCGAGTTTACATATGCTTTGTTTCACTTTTCGTGATTTGTTTTGCGAGTTCTTGAAGAAATCGGTCTTATCTTGTCTTGCTCCTTTCCAGGAAAAATAGATGATGTTGTTCTTGGATATGACAACATCAACGAATACATGGTTAGTTCACTCTCTTCATTGTATTTAATAGATGATGTTGCTCTTAGGCCACTACTTATTCCTTCAGAGTTTTTGGATTGGATATTCAAGATTTTTCCACTATTCATTAGTTCAATATGGAAGTCATTTGATACTGTTCAAATCTTGGAATGGATAAACAAGCACGGAATTTATTTTGTGCAGAATGAAACACGTTATTTCGGAGCCCTACTTGGAAGGGTTGTTAACCGGATTGGTGGTGCTCAATTTACTTTGAATGGAACCGTTTACAAACTCGTCCCTAATGAAGGCAATAACGCAATTCATGGTACCCTCATTACATTTCCTTTGCTTTCTCTTCCACTTCTACCCAAAGTTCTTTTTTTTTTCTTCCTCCGATGTAACTAAAACTTCGAAAATACAGGTGGCCCTAAAGGATTTAGCTTTGTTGTTTTCAAGGTGAGCGAGTACGTGCAAGATGGTCCATGTCCTTACATAACTCTAACCTACCACAGCGCTGATCGTGAAGAAGGTAAATCTTAGAGTCCTTTTGAAGAAAGCTATGAATTGAATCATGTCCATTAATTGCTTTCTGATGTGTAGGCTTTCCTGGTGATGTTCTTGTCTCTGTTACCTATGCACTGAAAGATCCTTACAAACTTAGTGTGGAATTTAAGGCAAAATCAGTGAACAAGGCCTCTCCTATTAATCTGTCTCACCACCCTTACTGGAACCTCGGTGGTCACAGCAGTGGCGACGTCTTGTCCCAAGTGGTTCAAATATTTGCATCACACATCACCCCAGTAGATGAACAACTCATCCCCACAGGCGAAATCACCCCTATCAAGAACACGCCTTATGACTTTCTAAAACCTCGTAAGGTCAAAAGCAGGATTGATAAAGTCCAAATTGGATATGACAGAAACTATGTACTCGACAGCAATGAAAAAATGAAGCATGTGGCGATAGTTCACGATGAGAAATCAGGAAGAGTGATGGATATACGAGCGACAGCGCCTTGTGTGCATTTCTACACTGCAAATTGGATCATTGATGTAAAAGGGAAAGGTGGATATGTGTATCAGCCTCATTCAGCATTATCTTTGGAGACTCAAGGGTACCCTGATGCTGTGAATCACCCAAATTTCGCATCAACAATTGTGAATCCGGGAAAGACTTACGCCCACTCTGCGTTGTATACTTTCTCCATCAAGAAATACTAGCAGACATGGTTTGTGTCTTTTGTATCATCTTAATATCGTCTACTTAAGTTGACTTTTGTAACAAGGTTATATGTTCCGTGACAAATAAAACTCCGACATTCAGGATACAATTGAATTGGTAAGGTTGACTTACCTGTTTGCAGGGCGTGCCAATGAGACAGCTACAACCTCTTTTTTGTCACTCTACAAAAGTGTGCCTTATCCCATAGGAGAATTAACTACAACTATTGAAACCTTAATGTGTCCTCCCGTTATGAACTCATTGGTCTAAGGGTGTGTTTGTTATGAACTCATGTTCCGTTGGTTAAAATTTAGGAAAATATTTTCTTTAAGAAAATAAATTCCTTAAAAGTGAAGAAAATGACTTCACTAATAGAAGCATGGAAAATAAATTTCACAAGCGGCACCACATGAATTGTCTCCTCCCAACCCTTGATCCACTTCATCTTCACACCCTTACCTCCACCCCCACCCATCCCCGTCCACCCCACCCCACCCCACCCCATCCCTCTAGTATTTCTCTATGTTATATACAAATGCTTTTAGGATAATAATTTTTGTTAATGTACCAAACACAAGAAAACAAGTAAAAAACTCACTTTTTTTTCCTGAAAAACACAATATACATATCACACTTATAATTGAGCTCATATCAGGGACGATAATTCATTCCCAAATAGTTAAAGTATGTTATCTCTCTCTGAATTTATGTGAAGTGGTATAGAGTAGGAAGGTCAAAACACATTTGACTATGAATTTGGGTAGATATTTTTGAAATATTTTAATTTTTTTTTTACAAATTTGAAAATTACACAAAAAGTAATACAAGGCAACATAGCTAATTTAAAATTTATCTAAAAAAGTTTGAAAAATTATAGTCAAAGAAAAATCTCTTCAACTTGCTAAATATATATTAACACCTTCACATAAACGAAATGAAAAAGCATATAAATGTTTTAAGCAATGTAAGTCCATAAAAGAGCGGAAGTGTCATGAAGGTCCTTACAACATTTTTTTGCGCAGATTGCCCTTCAAAGGCACTGATCTTTAATTTTTGTCCTTCGCCTAAAAATTCATGGTTTCGAGTTCGAACTCCGCTCAGTCAAAAATTTTAAAAAAACTTGCAAGATAAAGTTTTGGATTCAAACTCTACCTAGGCAAACTTTGTGTTATAAGGTAGTAAACTCTGCCTTAAGATAGAATTTTGCCAGCCTTAAGGTAGAATTTTTCAAATAAATTCTATCTTGCGATTTTTTTTAAAAATTTTTGACTGGACGAAGGTTCGAACCCGGAACCCATGAGTTTTTAGATAAGGACAAACCTTAAAGACCAGGAATTTGCAATTTGAGGGACAAAAATTAAAGACTACCCTCGAATAAGGACAATCATGCAAATTGCGCTTCTTACATAGAAGATGCTTATATGCTGTAAAGTTACTCAGAACCGGATCGGAAAACCCTGAACACAACTCAAGGACTACATTTTATGAGGTACGCACGATTTTTTTTTCTAATTCGGTTGAAGTACCACAATTAAAAGCTAAATTTACGATCTCGAGGTCTTTAATCAGAAGGACAATTCAAGAAATGGCAAAACATGTGGTTGGGTTTAATAAAGGAAACTCTACCTAAATAGTAGCTGGTTGAATTTAATACTTATTTTGCTAGACGTAGATATTTTAATTTAGGCGATTGAGTGTGCATATATTTAAATTAATTCTACTTTAACAATATCTTGGGAAAATCACGCAAACGCGGGTGCCATTTTTGTATTTACGATTGTTTAATTTTTCAAGACCTTATACTTTAATTTATCACTCAAACATAAATTATTTAATAATTTTATGATTTAAAAAATAAATAAATTATAATGGATGTCCGTACTCAAAAACTACCCCTTTCATCTCATTTTAATTTTGACTTTAATTCTTTTCACGTCATTTAAGAAAAATAATAAATATAAGGTATTTTATTAAAGTAAAGTTATCTTTATGTGTTCGATTCTTTTTCAGGATGGAATAGGATTAAAAGGAACTGCTTTTTTAATAAGAATATAATAAAAAATAATTGTCAATTTTAGAATCCTAAAGTAGCACTCAACAATGGGACCAGGGAGTAGTACATAAATGGGAGGCGGGCGGGCAGGCGGCTAACGTGACTCGGGCAATTTCAAGACTTTTGTTTTTTGTCAATTTTCTACTGAGATATGCCATTTCCAGGCCGATTTTCTGGGAGACAAGTTTCCTTTTGTTCACATGCAAGTAATAATCTAATACCCACAATAAATGTCAGATGAACTGGAGGAGTGCATAATTTCAATTAAGACACTCTAAAAGTCTAAAAGAACACAGGAGTTGACTATGTCTTCAAAGATTAATTTGCTCATCTGTTTCTTCATTTTTCATCTGTTGGCTGCCACTAGTGTTTCAGGGAGCAAGATAGGGATATATGAGTTAAAGAAGGGAGGTTTCTCTGTTAAGCTCACAAATTATGGTGCCAGAATTATCTCTGTATTTCTTCCTGATAAGAATGGTATGTACTATGTCTTTGACCTTCTTGATGTGTAAATGTGTACTGTGTTCTGCTAGAAATTAGTCTTATTTTCTCTTGTTTCTTTCCAGGTAAAGTAGATGATATTGTTCTGGGATATGACACCATTAAGGAATACTTGGTTAGTTCACTTTATTTTGTTCATTGTATTTAAATGCGTCTATTCCAATTTGCCCTTTTCTAAGAACTTTCTTTGATTGCCTTCTATTTTATTACATTTCATTCTGGTTCTGAGTCTCATAAGTCAATAAGCACCGGTTCCTTGATTCATGGCCGGCTCAAGAACAAAATGCAATTATAGCCTTCGCTTT
This sequence comes from Lycium barbarum, assembly GCF_019175385.1. Classification (NCBI taxonomy): domain Eukaryota; kingdom Viridiplantae; phylum Streptophyta; class Magnoliopsida; order Solanales; family Solanaceae; genus Lycium; species Lycium barbarum. Next base: position 102,812,658 of record NC_083348.1, on the reverse strand, counting down.
AGGCACCAAAAAATTTCAATTTTATGTTGATTTTTAATTTTTGGGATTTACTTGAGGTTTTTCAAATGAGTGGGTAAATTGTGGTAATTCTATTCTCGTCAATTAGTATATTTACCACCATTTTCAATTTTGATTTGTCCTCTTTTGTTTGCATTCATCTCTTTTTCCCGAATTTGTCCACTATATCAGATTTTCTCTTTGTCCCCATTTGAGTGATATGTAGCTTCGAAATTAAAATCCTTTGTCTAATAGATGTCAGAATGTTATGAAATAAGTTTAAGGCCTCTTATAGAGATTTAGTTTTAAGTCAACAAATCCTTTAGCCGCCCCTGCTCGAATTGTACCATGTCAAAATTCAGAGTCATTTGACACTGTAATTGTAGTTCTTTCCTAACAAACACTGCATCCCTAGCCTATAATATCTCAGCTAAAGCTCCCATCTTTTTGATTGGTGTGAAGTACATTGAAGGAATGTAAGCCTGGTTTGTTTTCACTTACGAAAGTAATTTGGTGCAGAATGATACGAGTTATTTTGGAGCCTTAGTTGGAAGGGTCGCTAACCGGATTGGTGGTGCTCAATTTACTCTGAATGGAACCCATTATAAGCTTGTTCCCAATGAAGGCAAAAACATGTTGCATGGTACTCCTTACTACATTTCCTTTTACCTTTGCTTTGCCTTCTACTTTTACCTCCATTTACCTAAATTTCCTTTCTCTACGGTCTACGCTTGATGTAATTATAATTTCAAAAATATAGGTGGCCCGAAAGGATTTAGCAAAGTTGTCTGGAAGGTGAGCAAGTACGTGAAAGATGGTCCCTGTCCTTACATAACTCTAACCTACTTCAGTCCCGATGGTGATCAAGGTAAGTCTTGGTATTCCATACAGGACAATTACTTCTTTCGTTTCAATTTACGTAGTTGGATTAAACACGAAACTCAAGAATGAAAGGCATTTGAAACTCGTGGTATTTAAACATGTCCAGAGATTTCCGTCACTTTCTTTTTGAACGAACTAATGACAAAATAACATTGCGTAAAATAGAATGGAAGAGGTAATTTCTTTTTGAAGAACACTAACAAATTGAATAAACTCCATTGCTTTCTTATGTAGGATTTCCTGGTGCTGTTCTTGCCTCCGTTACCTATGCATTAAAAGACCGTTACAAACTTAGTGTGATATTTAAGGCAAAAGCTCTGAACAAGGCCACTCCAATTAACCTGTCTCACCACCCTTACTGGAACATTGGTGGACATAACAGTGGCGATATCTTGTCCAACGTTATTGAAATCTTTGGATCACACATTACCCTAGTTGATAAAGAGCTCATTCCCACAGGGAAAATTGCCCCCGTCAAAAACACGCCTTACGACTTCCTTAAACCCCGTAAGGTAGGAAGTAGGATCGATAAGCTCCAAAATGGATATGACATCAACTATGTACTCGATGACACTGAGAAAATGAATCGTGTGGGGACAGTTTATGATAAGAAGTCTGGAAGAGTGATGGATGTAAAAGCATCTGCACCTGGTGTTCAATTCTACACTTCAAATTGGGGTAATAGAACTGTAAAAGGGAAAGGTGGATTTGTGTATCAGAGTCATGCAGCATTGGCTTTGGAAACTCTAGTGTTCCCTAACGCTGTGAATCACCCAAATTTCCCGTCGACAATTGTGAACCCAGGAGCGAGATACGTCCACAAAGTATTGTATACATTCTCCATAAAGAAATACTAGAATGCTTATATTTATTTATTTTCACTATCGCTTCTATTTTTTGCATTATCTTCTGCATAAGTTGACATTTCTGTCAAGGTTGTATGTTCTTTGTGACAAACAAAACACCCGACATTTAGACTAAAAAATAGATGGTATTTGCTTTTCTAGAACAAATTCAAATTTGTGACTCTGTCAAGTTAAAAGGTTATGTTGAGATTTCTAATCTTGTTTGTTGCTACTACTTAAAAATAATGAGCAGTTTCATAAGTGATTGTTACCAAGCATATGCTTTTGACATTGATCCTGTCCTACTCTTCTAAACATTACAATAATGAAAAAGCGCGATTAGAAACAAAAGGCTAGTATTCGTATTTCTTTTCAAAATGAATTAGGTTCATAAAGGTACAAGCACAACTGACTAATCTTCGAGTTTATCCTAGACACACGAGCATTTACTGTTTTTGTCTCGACCTATTTTGCCTAAGTCGTGCGGGCACTTACCTTCCTACCTCGGTAAGCGAACCCTCAACCCAACAATGAATAAATACATAAAAGGATGAAAATTAAGCAACGGAATAGAGTAAATACGTAAGTCTCACGATATATAGATATATATAAATAGTAGAAAAGTGCGGAATGATGATAAACACCCCCCAAGATCTAGTTTGAATAACACAAGAGCATCTAAAGGGAAATAATACAATCTGGAATACTAATACATAAAGTGTCTATGTCTCTGAATAGAATAGGACATAATGATAGAAAGTCTTCAAGGCAGCGGACAACCATGCTCACCCTGGAAACTCGAGAATAGAGCTGAAGCGATGATCAGCCATGTGTCACGGAAGTGGATCCAACTTGATACTCTGCATTCATAAAAGAATGCAGCAAGTGCAAGTCAGTACAAACAACAGTACTGGTAGGCATCATCGGCCGACTAAGCATAACTAACACAATTCAGATAATAAAGCAGATAAGCAAATAAACCAGCAAGTATAAGACAATACAATCAATTCCAATTATCCGTCATCACCTATGTAAAGCATCTAATCCCAAATGTGCCAAGTCTGAATATATCCAATCCAATCCAACATCACAATACAACACCAAACATCTCAATCAAGTCATAATGCAATGCAATGCAATAATGGTATGAATGTAATGCAATGCCATGTAAATGCGATGTACACATGTACTCCGGATGGAAATATCGACGTCCCAGTAGCACAACCTAGCGTGACTCGCGAAGTCTAAGTGCCACCCATCCCGGATCTTTTCCTAACAGACAGATGGGACCCCAGATCTTTGGCCACGGGGGGTTCTCACTGGCACCACTCTGGGGGACCCGCGGAGTCCATGCACTCACTCAATCCACGATTCCGGAATGAACATCGGACATCGTACTCTCACATCACTCAAGTAAAAGAGTTTCATCAAATATATTCACTCAATCCATGATTCCAGGACAAACATCAGATATCGGACTCTCACGTCACTTAAGTAAAACTGAGCCCAGCTCATCAAGTATCATCAATAGCTCAACAGTGTATCATGAAAATGAGAGTGCGTGCAATGCATGAATCACGTCAATAATCGTGCTCAATATCACCAGTACCAACTGTTGACACCTAATTTTGGCTCGACGTGCTTAAAATTAACGTTTTAGGGGGCCCTGATTCGTTAAAGAGCACGAAATACATTTTTTACACATTTTTTACATTTTTTCAACAATTTATTGATGATTATTCTTATTTTAGGAATTTTCTCAATTTATTGTCATTTTTTCAAGAATCATTATTTTGCACATGTACAGCGTAATACTACCATTTTTTTTGTGCAATTAATAATTATTTCTTAATTTTATAGCAATACATTTTCATATCATAGACATTAATGTTTATATTTTATACTTGCGTTATTATTTATACATGTATTAATTAACTATATTTTAGTACAGTCTGACAGTGCAGAGAAAATCGGAGTAACTAATTTTTTAACGCAGAGTAAAATCCGATCAAGTCAAGGTTTCATCATTTTTTAAAAAAGGGATTAAGGTAAGCATTGAGGAGACAAAAGGGTGCAATCTTCTATTCTTTGGACAAAACAGGGGCCATTTTGCATTATAAGAAAAGGGAGGGGGTATTCATCTTCTACGTAATACACACACAAACACTCAGATTGCTAAACCTAATAAAAACATTTCCCATCTCCCTCCACTCTCCAGCCGCCATCTCCCGCACACCACCACTCCACTGAACCCACAGCCGACCACCACCGTCTCCACCACCAGCCACGCTCCACCAGCCCACTACGCCCTCCGTTCTCTAACGCCCCGCTGCCCCACTTCGTCTCTTTCTCTCTCTCTTCCCGTCGCCGCCAACAACCACCAGTGAATCGGAGCAGCGAACAACAACTCCGTCTCCCAACCACAAACCACCACGCCGCAACCAACCAGCAGTCCTTTTCACTCTTTCCCTCTTCCCTATCACTGTTCTGATGGGCTGCAACCAGCCTCCGACGAACACCAACCCACATGATGCACATATATTTTTAGAAGGCCGGTTTTCTGTGCAAATTTTCTGCTTCATTTCTCCTAGGATTTTTTTTAGCACTTTTTGTCCGATCATAAAATCATTGTGCTAAATGGGTCAGTTCATTTCATCTTTTGCTCTTTCCTTTACTTTGAGTCCCCTATGCTATATATATGTATATATCTATATGGATCTGTTTGCTAATTTGTTCTCTTTCTGCATATTCAAGATTTGAGCTTTGAGGTTTGTGCATTTTCAGCTTCCTCTAATAACGTGGGAAAAGTTAAAAGTAACAATAATGTGTGTTGTACAATGGTCCACCACCTAATAATTATGTTTGGACAATAATGGGGAAAATGATCAAAAAGTAAGTATATTTTAAATCAAGTTGGCTGCAATTGCTGCCAGAAAGAAGTTTGATACAAAGTAAGTATATTTTAATACGTTGCTAGTTGTCATTTAACTACTCTTATATTTTAACTCTTATTCTAAAGTTGCAATTTTTTACCTGTTTGGGGTTACCCCTTTGCTGATTTCCTTAGTTCGCGGATTATATGGGAGACTGTGAACGTTCAGTCCCCCAAATGGCCGATGAAAAAATTTCCGTCGATTTCCAAGGCCTTCCATGTACAAAGACGGGTTTTTATTTTGAGTTTATTCATTATTTCTTTAATTCATCCGATAGTTATTTATTTTCTTACTAACATTTTTACTAAGTCTCACGCAGGTATCCGGAGTTACTTTTTGAAGATGGCACTCAAAATAAGTTCAAATAGCTTTTTAAATTCTTTGTTTATATTTTCTTTTACATTCTTAAATTATGCAAGCATAAAATATAGTGAAACTTTACTTTTTAGGGTGTAGGTTGGCTGTATTTATTTATGATCTGCTTAGGTGATTTAAATTTTATGTGTTTTAGACAAATTAATTTTAGGCAGTTATTATTTTTGTAGCTAATATTCTTATAGTTATCATGTTTCGCTAGAGTTTTAATTCAATAGCTTAGCACACTTAAGTGAATAAATTGGGTGATTTGTCTCAATATTTAGGCTTTAGAATGTACTCTCATAATTAATTGATTAGGCGTACATACTTAACTAGTTAAATTAGTTAACTCATTTCGAGTGCAAAATAATTTCATGTCCATTTTCTTTTTATACCTTTGTCACATACCCAAGTTTCTAAGTTGCACATAACCTTTTTTAAAAAAAGTAATTATTATATCACATATGTAAAAAATACATATTGCACGATTATTTATGTGAATAGTCATATTAGTTATTCTTTAGTCTAAATTCTACTAATTTTTGTAAGTAATAATCAAGCCTTTTTACACATCCCTCGAATAGTTAAATTGGTCCAGCCGGGAACCACATTTGTGGATTCTGAAGGATGCCTAACACCTTCCCTTCGGAATAATTTGAACCCTTACCTAGAATCTCACTTATTTTCGTAGACCATGTTAAGCTGCATATATTAATAATTTATAGGTACCCTAGTATACCTTAAATGCTAGGTGGCGACTCTGTACATAATTAATTATTTCGGAGCTCCATAAGTTGTGCTTTGTTTAGCCTTGGTAAAAATAAGGTGCAACACCAACAACAGGTCAACAATATATTTGAATACAAATACCAACAGTGGGTATGCCAATATTATAACTGAATCACAAGTACCAACAATGGGTACGCCAATAATATATCCGAGTACAAATACCAACAGTGGGTATGCCAACTACATCATAATCAAGATGATAAAATATAATCCAATATCTACCAACGACTCATGGCATCAAGCCGGCACAATCGAATAATCAAATCACACATAACGGGGTGGCTAGCCCCAACACACAATAGGGCCCAACCTAGGGCGATATCCAACCCGACTTCATACCCGAAGGTTTATATGATATCTCCAACAATATAATCTAAATGTGTGCTTCGTTATACGAAGTCTAACCAAAGGGAAGCCATAACCTACCTGGATGGCCGAACCGCAACACCAACAACTCACTCCTTTGCTTTGACTTTCCGCTGAACCTCAGAACCAAAGTAGTCTAAGCATAATCAAATTCCAGATTAGAAATCATGAAGAATGATACTAATATTGCTACTATTCAAATTAGGTCAATTCTAGCCGGGGAAATGGACCCACAAGGGCAAAACAGGAAATTCGGAAGCAAAATATCAAATTAAGCACTAAGTGATTATAACCCAACCACTAATTGCTGATTTAACTCAAAGTTTAGCCTAATTTCTGATTTCAAGCATAACCGCCAAATTGGTTATAAACCCTAATTCCTTGATTCTGAAATTCAACACTAGGAATGAAAGGTATATGATTAATAAGTTTAGATTAATCAAAATCTAACATAAACATCATCAATTTATCATTACCAAGCCTAAGAATCTCCTCCAAATATCCCTAAGAACAGTTCCCTCAAGCTCAAATATCGAGATAGGAAATAATGAGGGTCTAAGGGCTTTTAACACTTTATTAATTTTACAAACTGCCGTTACCCGCTTTAGCGGCACTGGGACGGCCCCAGCGGTGCCGCTTCAGCGGTAATGGAAAAATCTCATTGACCACTTTAGCGGCAGGGCTACCGCTCCAGCGGTGCCACTGCCGCGGTGCTGGTGCCGCCAAAGCAGGCACCAGACATCGGAAAACTCTCATAAGTATCACAATTTGATCCGATTTCTGACTAATTCCCGAGGTCATCTGCTCGCATACTATACACATAGCCACATATAAAAATACGCTACGAACGCGCCCGTGGCCTCGGAATTCCCAACAGAGGTCTCGTTGATCGAGTCAACCCTGATGCCTTAATTCTAATTTCCCAACTTAAGTCCCGAAATGCATCCGAGTGCATTGGGAACCGAACCAAATACACACACAAGTTCTAAACGACCATCCGGACCTCTCGGAATCGACGGAATTTCAAAAAAGGTTCGTTTACCCAAAAGTCAACTTTGGGTCAACCATTTTTCACTTTAAGCCTATATTTCATAAAAGTTGCCCGAATCCGGTCTAGACACCTCGGGAAGCCTGCCAACGGTCCCCTCAGGTCAAAAGTGAACTAATCAATGCTCGGAAACGGGCGAAAATGCCGAAAAGACTATAACGACCAAACAGGTCGTTACAGTTTTAGAATCAATATTGCAATTTGATCTGATTATTGGAAATAAATAAGAAATCTTGAGATTTTGAAAAAATTATTTAATTTTTAATTCAAATCAACGTGGCATCATGAACAAATTTGAGGAAACAAAGAGGATGGGTAATGAAGAGAAGCCGGATCCAGTAGTATTAGGCAAATGCGAAATATATGCTTCTTTCTAAATGCAAAAAATATATTTCTCCATTTTGAGATTGAAAGTTACTGAAGTAAGGTGACAAGATAACCCGGTCAAGATAACCCATAAGCCATTAATTTATACTCTCAATTTCTATGACGCACATTTTTTTTAGTTAGTCTCGTAAAAAAAACACTCTCATTTTACCCTTAGTGAAATGTCTTAAACCAAAAAAATGTCCAACATATTTTAGACCATAAGTTTTAATTCAATCAAAATATCAAGATTCCTTATTATTCCCAATAATCATAAGCGACCAAATTACAACTTATTTTTGCATATGCATAAAAATAATTTGGGGCATCTATAATAGATTTAATAAGAAGATGAGCGCAAAAAGAAATTTGATCATCAACGCAATAAATTCAAATTAATCGTTGAATTAAAGAAGGCAAAAAATTATTCACGTGTGAGAAGGTGAAAATATACCACTAAACTTTGCGGAAACGTGCACATATACACCTACAATGACTTTTATTTTAATTAAAAAAAAATCATCAACGAAAAGGATATATTTGCATCATTTGTATAACGGCAGGGGTATATATGCATCACGTTTTTAACGAGGGTACATTTGCTCTAAATCGCAAAGTTGAGGGATATATTTTCAAGAACTTATACTTTAATCTTAACTAGTGAACTTCGCGCGGTCTTGAATAGCCTTATTAGATATGCAAAATAATTCTTTTTAGCCCCAAATATTAAAAAATATGTTAAGATTCCTTTTAATTCTCAATTTTCAAGTTTTAAACCATTTTATTATTTACAATTAGTTTTGTACGGAGTAGTTTTTTTCCTTCTAATTCTTCATATTTAACCTATACAGTCAAATCTCTCTATAACAGCATCGTTGGGTCCGAAATGTTTTGGCTATTATAGAGAATTGTTGTTATATACCTATAACAACATTGACATTTAAATAATATTTTGCTGTTATAGGCAAAAAGATGCATAAAATCTAATTTTTTATTTTTAATTGTCAAATTCTAAGCTTAATTACATTTTGTATAACTAATAAAAATCTTTTAATGATGAAAATTATATATTCATATAATATTTTTTTGTCATAAATAGTGTATCAAAGAATCATATATTTGGTCAAAATCTCTACACTTATTATTGGTAATCATAGATATTCTATATTTATAAAGATGGTTAATTATTATATTACCTAAAAAAGAAGATAGTTGTTATGTGGGGGGTAATTTTATAAAGACCGTACTGTTATAAAGTTGGTTGTTGTTGTCATAGGTGAAATGCTGTTATAGAAAAGTAAAATATAACATAAAAAATCGATTACGGAAAATTTTGATTTTTATAGAGAGGTGCTATTATATGCGAATGCCGGAATGCCGTTATAGAGAGGTCTAACTTTATATGTGATACTATGTGTTTTTTCCTTTGAAAATGAGTAAAGATAGAGAAAGAATTTCAAGAAAAATGTGTATGCCTAATAAAATAACATTCCTATATATAATTTATCTTTACAGTACAAGTAAAACGAACGACAACAACACGTATATTATGAATTGCTTCTCGATTTCATATCCCCAAATTAGTGGAATCAACTTTCATGAATTTCCATTCTGATTTTTCTCTCTTCTTTTGCCATTTCCTTTATCTTTTTAATTTCTTCTATTTTTTCTCTCTCTCCTTAACCGTTCTTTTTAAAATAAAAATAAAAATTGGTATCTCCTTTTTTCATATTTTCTAAAATCTCAAAAATAAAAGTAGATAACTAAAGCGACTCAAAACATTATGAAAATAACCTAAGAAACTCCGACATAATAAAGATAGGTAACCGAAAAGAATAAATGAAACTAAAAGAATAAAAACATAAGGACAAAAGAAATCTAGGTGAAACCTTTCCAGTTTTGCCACCCCATAATTTATTGGACTTCCTTTCACATTCAAGATGGGTTTTGGCACTTCTCATTTGCCATTTTGTATACAAATTCAGAACATTCGTTTAGATAGATGGAAATGGAATAGTTCAATCAAAAATATGAAACTATCGTGGTAAAAAGTTCTATTTGGTTGCATATTTTCTTACTTCTTGTACTTAGATAAAATTGTTGAAATGAAATATCAGTAACAAGTATGTATTTGTTTGTATTTATTTTAGAAAACAATAAAGTATGGTTGACACTTGGATATATCATTGAAATAGTTCTTGCAAATATATATATTTGAGTCCAGCGATGATTAAAAAGTTTTTATTTATGCGGCGTCATCATAAAACTCGAGGAAGACATAAATATATCTCTTCAGAATTCACAAAAATAGTTAAAAGTTTAATTCTTACCTTAGTTTTTCAATCTATGCTTCAGATCCCTTTGTCGGGCAAATGAGATCAACAAATTAAGGACAAGCGGCACTAGTCAATATCTAATATCACATATACATGTCTTTCCTCCAGAGGAGTTAGATCACAAACTATAATTGATGTTCTGAAGTATCTAATATCTTTCTAAATTTCTCTATTATCATCTCTGAGAAAATAAAATGATGAAGATCATCAATTTAATGATCTACAACCAAAAGTTGAAGAGACTTAAGTAGTCCTACTTGCCCACATTATGTAGGTGCCGAAATAGGTTAATCATGGAATAAATATATGAATATATATCAAACACAAATATAAGTACAAAATTGTTGGAGGCTTGAAGTAGAACGACAACGGTCATTAGAAGTTTAAGAAGTAGAATAATATCTGCTAACCTTTTTCTAGTTACATAATCAAGATTAGTCTAGCATGTCGATTTTGATACCAGATGATTGAATAAAAAAAAAATGCAAACAAAAATAATCTCACAGATTCTCGGCTATATACAATTGTTATATACAACATGAAAGAAATAATCAAACTGCCCTTCCCACCTGCGGAAAAAAAAAAAACAACAGCATAGTCCTTCACTCGACTTTTTCTTTCTTTCATTTCTAGACTAAAAATGTATGGCATAATTTAAAAGTTAAGGAACAAAGAACTTACTGGACATCTTCTAGGATGATGTTCACTTTCTTTTTTGGAAAAATCATTATTCAAACTAATAATATCATCATGGCTAGCTACCAGGATAAGCGATGTTGAAGAACGTAAAAGAATCTTATAATTCTAGGCATTGTTTCCTTCCATAAATTATACTCCATCGATTTCAATTTATGTGAACCTATTACTATTTGGAGTCTACGAGGTGGTTCTTTCACCACTTTTTTCTTACATATTTTTATAAACTAGTTTAGCGTACGTGTGTTGCACGTGTGTACCGCGTCAAACAATAAACATATACATAAATTATTAGATAATAAAAATTGACGATAAAATAAATCCAACATTTATTTAAATGATGAATAAATGTTATTATGTTGACGCAATAACTTAATTCAATATCCTCTTAACATGTAAATATGATGAATTTCGTTAGCATTTGTATCTTAAGTGTGATGTTGTTGGTTTATGTTTTGTTCTGTACTTTTGACTACTTTAAAATTATCAAAATTTTGTTATCATTGTTGATAGTCCTCTAAAGTGCAACTTATATTTGTCCATAAAACGTATAATACTGTGGCTTCTTACTTTTATAATAAAAATATAGATAGAGCTCCTAATTTTTACCAAAATAAAAATGTAGAAGAAATATATCAGATTAGGATTAACCATTACTCCCTCCAATCAATTTTATTTGTCAGGTTTGTAAAGATATTTGCAACCCCTCTAAAAAATATTAATTAAAAGAACAATTCGACAAAATTACTCATTATTCTGTGATCACAATTAACCTCCCCATTAATTTTATAAAATAACAAGTATTTCTGACCATTCGTCTATTTTCTGAATTGTTGAATCCTAAAAGATATTAATTATTGAAAACCTAACTCAATGACAATGTTACATTAGTTTATGGTAGCTAAGCATAAAGTGATAATTAGGAGTTAAATAATTAATTGACTAAAATTTAATTAAAAAAAAAGGACTCCTAAGCATAAACTTAAGTGGCTGGACGTTTCTCCTAACGTGAATTGTTGTGTAACTATTACTCTTTTTTTCTTCAACTTTTTATATTACATGTTACAATTTTATCCAATGTGAAACCCATTTTTAAAGGGTAAAAAAGTTGAATAATATTTTGCTAGCACCCTTCGTACTTTTAATATGATATGATATAGATAAATAATGAAAGAACATTGGGTTAAGATAATTTTAGCACGTTCAATAACCCGTGGAAGTCGCCAAGTATTGATAATGAATTCAACAATTACTGTTTAACAAATTATAATCCTATACAAAAAAAAAAAAATACGAAAAGGATAATGTAGAAGGGCTAGACAAAAGAAATTGCACTACATCTTATTATAAATGAGATACCACATCATAAACACAAAAAATCGCAGAACTTTAAATGAACATAAAAGTATACCTGACTGGCTAACCTTTTAGATTGCCAATAAAAGCAAGGAGAGCATAAGCAATAGATTTTGTGAAGTTTTCTCCGGAGTTCTAAAATTGAAAGTCAAAAATTATTGTTAGATATTTATTCATGAAAGTATACTACAAATAATAAAGCAAAAAAAAAATTAAACCTAATTCAAACACCGACACACTATGAAACAAATGGACGAGCCTAAGTTTCCCCAAACTATATAGACAGGGCAAGGCGGCTACGTACGTCCTATGAAGTCTCCAAATTTGGATATGCTTATACATTGACTTTTTCAAGTCTCCAACTTTGGAAAGAAATCAAAGAGAATATGGACTTTTTTAACAAATATATGTGTAATTATTATTTATAATAAATAAAACATATATCATTAGTGTTTTTGTATATTAATTTGAGGAAAATAGTAAATGACAATTTTGTCTATTGTAGAGTCTTTTAATGAAGGTAAAAAAGTTCAATTAACATTTCGAAGATCCTTCACGCTTCTAATAGTATAGATTATTTGAATATAAATTATCATGACTTATAATACTTTTTATGTAGTTTCTAAATATATAAATTCTATTTTACAAACTTGAAAATTTTTTGTCAAAATTTACCGTAAGAGTTATAAAGTTTGACCCTCATACTACGAAAAGGTTCACATAAATTGAAATGAAGGATATAGTAATGATTATAATAGGATGGAGTAGTAACAACAGTAATATATGGATCTGCAGCGTTCATTCTTTTTCCTCATAAATAATGAACTATGAAATAGTGGGAAGTAACCACCATTCCTGTGACACAACGTAAGAATTAATTGATGAAAGACAACAACGTAAGTATTAATTTGATGAAAGGGTGGGAATAGTAACCGCTTTTTAGGAACGTGCACAACTACTTAAAACATTTTCTTAAATGCATTTCCTTTTTAATTGAGCAATGAATGTAGTCAATATTAGACTTATTGATAAAGTGATTTGATTTTAGAAATTATTTTGGGGAAAATATAAGAGAAAAAGGTCAAAAAAGATAAATAAGAATGATAACAATAGAGAGGTGCCACATCACCTTGTCACAATAAACACCACGTGAACAGGAGAGAGTGCATATATAAGTCTAAAAAAAAATCAAAAAAAAAAAAAATCAAAAAAATAGGAGTTGACTATGTCTTCAAAGATTAATTTGTTCATCTGTTTCTTCATTTTTCATGTGTTGGCTGCTGCTAGTGTTTCCGAGAGCAATATAGGGATTTATGAGTTAAAGAAGGGAGATTTCTCTGTCAAGCTCACAAATTATGGTGCCAGAATCATCTCTGTTTTTCTTCCCGATAAGAATGGTATTTTCGTCTCTTTACCTTCTTGATGTGTAAATATGTACGTTTTTCTGCTATTTCTTGAAGAAATAAGTTTTATCTTTCCTTGATCTTTTGCAGGTAAAGTAGATGATGTTGTTCTTGGATATGACACCATTCAGGAATACCTGGTTAGTTCACTTTATTCTGTTCAACATTTGAAGCGTATTATCATAATCCAACATTCAACTATGCGGCTTAATATTATAGATAAATATAGATTATAGATTATAGATTATAGATTATAGATAGATAAGTTTAAAGCCTCTTATAGAGATTTTTAGGTCACCGAATTGTCACTGTCTAATTGTAGTTCTTTCCTACCAAAGACCACGTCCCTAGCCAAGAATATCTCAGCTAAACTTTCCATCTTTTGCATTAAATGAAGTACATTGAAGGAAATTTAGCCTAGCTTATTTTTACTTATGAAAGTAATTTGGTGCAGAATGATACAAGTTATTTTGGAGCTACCCTTGGAAGGGTTGCTAACCGGATTGGTGGTGCTCAATTTACTCTTAATGGAACCCATTATCAGCTTGTCCGCAATACTAGAAAACACATGTTGCATGGTACTCTCACTACATTTCCTTTTTACCTTTGTTTTGCCTTCCACTTTTACCCAAATTTCCTTTCTTTGATGCTTGATGTAATTATACTTCAAAAATACAGGCGGTCCTAAAGGATTTAGCAACGTTGTCTGGAAGGTGAGCGAGTACGTGAAGGATGGTCCATGTCCTTACATAACTCTAACCTACTTCAGTCCCGACGGTGATCAAGGTAAGTCTTAGTATTCCATACAGGGCATTACAAGTACAACTTTCGTTTCAATTTACATGTTGTAGTTTGATTTAATACAAAATTCAAGAAAGAATGACATTTGGAACTCGTGCTATTCAAACATGTCCAAAGATTTTGTGGCTATAAAAGCCATTAAGGATAAAATAGGAAATATATTAAATTATCTCCAAAAATAGAAATGTGTCATTTTTTTAACGAACTAATAAGGAAATAACACCAGGTAAAATAGAATGGAGGAAGTAATGTTGGAAAAAATCTTGAATTCACGAAAATATTCGTAGCTTGAGGCGTGTCAATTAAGACACTGTCCTTAAGGATATTTCACCCGGTTAAGGTGTATCTCCCAAGATTCAACAAGCTCTTCTAGTACAAAACTAGGAGCCAGAATCTAACAAAGATTAAATTATTTTATGAAACCCAGCAAAAGGAAGTGAGGAGTAGAAGATTTTTTTTTTCCTTCTTTCTGTATATTTTATCAAGGAAAAGATATTGGAATTTATAGGCTTAAGAAGTTAAATCAGAGAACTTTTGAACGGCTAGTCATAGAGGCTAATCAAAGCTAGTAAAAGCTCAGCAAATAACGTGGGACTTGAATACACATAATAGCACTTAATACTATTCAAGGATATCAATGTGGGCCATCAGTTACTATTTCAAAAAGCTGACAGCTACAGTGATATTATTAGAATATCAAATACTCATCAAGAAAGAATGAATCTAGACCATAAAGGGGACCAAAATTCAACCATAAAGGCTGACCAAAATTCAGTTACAAAACGTTTGGGACAATCAATTTCTCTCATTAAGAAATCTGCCATTAAGGTAAACTATAGAATTAATACTCTTATTTCAAAGTAGTCATTAGGAATAGTACTTCTATTTTTGAGATATTAGACAGAAAATAATATTTTTCTAACAAGTAACACTAATGAATTGAAATAAACTCCATTGCTTTCTTATGTAGGATTTCCTGGTGATGTTCTTGCCTCTGTTACCTATGCATTAAAAGATCCTTACAAACTTAGTGTGGTATTTAAGGCAAAAGCACTGAACAAGGCCACTCCAATTAACCTGTCTCACCACCCTTATTGGAATATTGGTGGACACAATAGTGGCGATATCTTGTCCAACGCTATTCAAATCTTTGGATCACACATCACCCTAGTTGATAAAGAGCTCATTCCCACGGGGGAAATTTCCCCTGTCAAAAACACGCCTTACGACTTCCTTAAACCACGTAAGGTGGGGAGCAGGATCGATAAACTCCAAAATGGATATGACATCAACTATGTACTCGATGACACTGAAAAAATGAAACGTGTGGGGATAGTTTATGATAAGAAGTCTGGAAGAGTGATGGATGTAAAAACATCTGCACCTGGTGTTCAATTCTACACTTCAAATTGGGGTAATAGAACTGTAAAAGGGAAAGGTGGATTTGTGTATCAGAGTCATGCAGCATTGGCTTTGGAAACTCTAGTGTTCCCTGACGCTGTGAATCATCCAAATTTCCCGTCGATAATTGTGAATCCAAGAGAGAGATACGTCCACAAAGTATTGTATACATTCTCCATAAAGAAATACTAGGATGCTTATATTTATTTATTTCCACTATCCCTTCCGTCTTTTGTATTATCTTCTGCATAAATTGACATTTCTGTCATGGTTTTATGTTCTTTGTGACAAATAAAACACCTGACATTTTGACTCAAAAATGGATAGTATTTGTTTTCCTAGAACAAATTCAAACTTGTGACTCTGTCAAGTTAATAGTCTGTGTTGGGATTTCAAATCTTGTTTATTACTACTACTTAAAAATAATGAGCAGTTTCATAAGTGATTTTTACCGAATATATGCTTTTGACATTGATCCTGTCCTACTCTTCTAAATATTACCATAATGAAAAAGCGCGATCAGAAACAAAAAAGGCTAGTATTCGTATTTCTTTCCAAAATGAATTAGGTTCATAAAGGCACAAGTGATGAGTCGTGAAATTACGCGATATTCGACGCTAATTCCTTAAGCTTTTGTGACTCCTTAAGCACTTTTGTTGTTACTTTTTGTGTTTTTATGTTGTTTTGTAGGAAAAGATGCCCGGAGAGCATAAAAGAGCAAAATGGATCAAAATGTACCAAAATGGAACAAAATAGAGCAAAACAAGCCAAGTAGCTGAAATGAGTGATCGGAAGAAACCAAGTGAAAAGAAAGTCAAAAAGAGGTCAAACTGGACATTTTTGCAAAACTGTCAAAACTGGACAGTTTTGCAAAAACGGGACAGATTTGCAAAACTGTCAAAAGTGGACAGTTTTGCAAAAAACGGGCAGAATTGCAAAAACAGAAATATGGGGGCAGATTTTGACATTTTTGGACTTGGAAAAATTGGGGGGAGCTACAAAAGAGAGGCTAGGGCAAAACATTTTCCATCTTTGGTCATTTTGCAAGTTTTGGAGGCTAGGGTTTTTCTACAATATTGGAGGAGAAGATTGGAAGCACATCAATGAGATATTTCTTAATCCTTTCTTCAATTCCTTGTTTTGTATTGCATATCTAAGTGTGTAGTATTTATTCCATTACTTGAATCTTGATTGTGAAACTATTCTTGATTAAAGTTTGGATTGAAACTCTTGTTTTGCTTATGTATTGAATGATTTTTATTGCTATTGAAGTGGGTCTTTGTTGATTTAATTAATCTCATTCTTGAATGTTTCCAAAGGGAATAGCTAACCCTAGGACTCACCCATTTACTTAGATTGAGCTTGGAAGAGGAAATCTAGGTTGGGAAAGATTAATTAACAAGAATTTAGGTCATTAAACTCATCTAATAACTTGAGCTCGGAAGAGGATAGTTACTTGAGGTTAAATTGATTGTACCTAATATCACACTCTAAGGCTTGGAAAAGCTTAGAGTGAAATTCATTGATTTGGTTGGAAGACTTTCAATGAGATTTTAGATATCATTATCTATCAACACAAATTCGCTCTTAGTTGTAAAATCGTAAAATACGTTGGATCGTTACTTGAGTGTAATCTCCTATTATCCATGCTTGTGGTCATTGATCATTTTACTCGCTTTCTAGGTTAGTTTACATTTCCGCATTAGTTATAATTTTATCAAACAAAAACCAAAATATTATCTATCGTTTGGCTTTAGCTTAGTTGGTGAAAGTTCCTTACTTTCTTAATCGCCTAGCATATTGTTCCCTGTGGGATCGACCCCGACTCATAGTTGGGTAAATATATTGCATACGACCGTGTACACTTTCTCTTTGAGGAGTGTATTTGGACGTTATCAACAAGCACAACTGACTAATCTTCGAGTTTATCCTAGACACACGAGCATCTATTGTTTTAGAATCAAAATTGCAATTTGGTCACTTATGATTATTTAAAATAAATGAGGAATCTTGAGATTTTGAGAAAATTATTTAATTTTGAATTTAAACCAACAAGGCGGCATGAATAAATTTGAGGAAATGAAGAGGATGGGTAATAAAGAGAAACTGGATCCGAGAGTATTAGGCAAATGCGAACTATATGCTTCTTTCTAAATGCAAGAATATATTTCTCCATCTTGAGATTGAAAGTTACTGAAGTAAGGTGACAAGATAACTGGTCAATTTTAAGAAATTAAAGTAGACCCGTAAGCCACTAATTTATACTCTCAATTTCTATGATGCACATTTATTTTTAGTTAGCCTCATAAAAAATAATATGTTTATATATTTAGTAATAGGCTAATTTCACACTCTCATTTTACCCTTAATGAAATGTCTTACAACCGAAAAAATGTCCAACATATTTTAGACCATAAATTTTAATTCAATCAAAATATCAAGATTCCTTATTATTCCCAATAATCATAAGTGACCAAATTACAATTTATTTTTCGCATCTGCATAAAATAATTCGGGACATCTATGATAGATTTAATTAGAAGATGAGTGCAAAGAGAAATTTGATGATCAAAGCAATAAATCCAAATTAATCGTTGAATTAAAGAAGGCAAAATTTATTCAAGTGGAAGAAGGTGCAAATACCACTAAACTTTGCGAAAAGGTGCATATATACCCTACAATGACTTTTATTTTAATTAAAAAGAATTCGTGAGCGAAAATGATATATTTGCACCACTTGTGCAACGGCAGCTGTATATATGCACCACTTTTTAACAAGGGTACATTTTCTCTAAGTCGTAAAGTGAGGAATATATTTTCAAGAGCTTATACTTTAATCATAACTAGTGAAATTGTTTGTGCTTCGCGCTCTTATGAAAAGTCTTATTAGATATGCAAAATAATTCTTTTTAGTACCCAAATATTTAAAAATATGTTAAGTTCCCTTTTAATTTTCAATTTTCAAGTTTTAATCCATTTTATTATTTACAATTAGTTTTGTACGGAGTAGTTTGTTTTTCTAATTTTCAGTATTTAACATATATATGTGATACTATGTATTTTTTTCCTTTAAAAATGAGTAAAGTTAGAGAAAGAATTTCAAGAAAATGTGTATGCCTAATAAAATTTTAACATGCCTATATATAATTTATCATTACAGCACAAGTAAAACGGACGACAACAACACATATATTATGAATATAATGAAAGAAGAGAAAAAGTAAACTAGATTTCATGTACCCAAATTAGTGGAATCAACTTTGATGAATTTCTTTTCTAATTTTTCACTCTTCCCTTGCCCTTTCCTTTAACTTTTTTTTTTCTTTCTCTCTCCTTAACCGTTCTTTTTAAAAATAAAAAATTTGGGATGTCCTTTTTTCATCTTTTCTAAAATCTCAAAAATAAAAGTAGATAACTAAAGAGACTCAAAACATTATGAAAATAACCTAAGAAACTCCGACATAATAAAGGCAAGTAACCGAAAAGAATAAATGAAACTACAAAAAAATAAGAACAAAGGGACAAAAGAAATCTAGGTGAAACCTTTGCAGTTTTGCCACCCCATAATTTATTGGACTTCCTTTCACATTCAAGATGGTTTTTGGCACTTCTCATCTACCATTTGGTATGAAAAAAATCAGAAGATTCATTTAAATAGATGGAAATGGAATAGTTCAACCAAAAATATGAAAACATCGTGTTGAAAAGTTCTGTTTGGTTGCATATTTTCAAACTTCTTGTACTTAGATAAAATTGTTAAAATGATTAATCAGTAACAAATATGTATCTGTTTGTACTTATTTTAGAAACATTAAAGTATAGTTGACACTTAGATATTATCATTAAAATAGTTCTTGCGAATATATTTGAGTCCAGCGATGATTAAAAAGTTTTTATTTATGCGGCGTTATCATAAAACACGAGGAAGACATAAATATATCTCTTCAAATTTCACGAAAATAGTAAAAAGGTTAACCCTTACCTTAGTTTCTCAATCTATGAAACTTGTAGGGATTTTAGTAGCTCGGTTGGTTGGCTACATGAACTTTCATCTTGTTGGTGAGGATTCGAATCCTCACATTGTAATCTGCTACCCCCTATGTAATAAAAAAATTCAAAAAAAATATATATTTGAAACCTTAGTTTCTCAATCTATGGTTCAGTTCCCTTGGTCACGCAAATGAGATCAACAAATTAAGGACAAGCGGCATTAGTTCATTTTCTAAAATAACAAATAAACACAAAAAATATCAAAATAATTAGAGTTAGTTAACAAACTATAATTGATGTTTTGAAGTATCTAATATTTCTAAATTTCACCGTTTTCATCTCTGAGAAAATAAAATGATGAAGATCATCAATTTAATGATCTACAAACAAAAGTTGAAGAGACTTAAGTAATCCTACTTGCCCACATTATGTAGGTGCTGAAATAGGTTAATCATGGAATAAATATATGAATAAATATCAAACACAAAAATAAGTACAAAATTATTGGAGGGTTGAAGTAGAACGACAAAGTCATTAGATCATTAGAAGTTTAAGAAGTAGAATAATCTCTCGCTAACATTTTCCTAGTTATACAATTATGTTTTAATGTGTTTCCTTCTTCTCTCAAAATAATACACAGTCAAGATTAGTCTAGCATGTCGATTTTGATACCAGATGATTGAAAAAAAATGTGTAAACAAAAATAACCTCACAGATTCTCGGCTATATAAAATTGTTATATACGACATGAAAGAAATAATCAAACTGCCATTCCCACCTACAAAGAAAACAACAGCATAGTCCTGCACTCGACTTTTTCTCTCTTTCATTTCTAGAATAAAAATGTATGGCATAATTTAAAAGTTAAGGAACAAAAAATTTACTGGACATCTTCTAGGATGATGTTCACTTCTTTTTTGGAAAAATCATTATTCAAACTAATAATATCTTCATGGCTAGCTACCATAAAAGAGTCTTATAATTCTAGGCATTGTTTTTTCCCATAAATTGTACTCCCTTCATTTTAATTTATGTGAAACTATTACTATTTGGAGAGTCTAGGAGGTGGTTCTTTGACCACATTTTTTTTATAAATTATTTGAATTATAAATTATCATGACTTATAATACTTTTTATGTAGTTTCTAAATATATAAATTTTATTTTTGCAAACTTGAAAAAGTTATGTCAAAATTTACGGTCAAAGTTACAAAGTTTGACCTTCATACTCCAAAAAGATTCACATAAATTAAAACGGAAGAAATAGTAATGATTATAATAGGATGGAACAGTAACAACAGTAAAATATGGATCTGGAGCATTCATTCTTTTTCCTCATAAATAATGAACTATGAAATAGTGGGAAGTAACCAACATTCCTGTAACACAACGTAAGAATTAAATTGATGAAAGACAACAACGTAAGTATTAATTTGATGAAAGGGTGGGAATAGTAACTGATTTTTAGGAACGTGAACAACCGCTGAAAATATTTTCTTAAATGCATTTCCCTTTTAATTGAGCAATGAATGTAGTCAATATTAGACTTATTGATAAAGTGATTTGATTTCAGCAATTATTTTAAGGGAAATATAAGAGAAAAAGGTCAAAAAAATTGACAGGAGTTGACTATGTCTTCAAAGATTAATTTGTTCGTTTGTTTCTTCATTTTTCATGTGTTGGCTGCTGCTAGTGTTTCCGAGAGCAATATAGGGATTTATGAGTTAAAGAAGGGAGATTTCTCTGTCAAGCTCACAAATTATGGTGCCAGAATCATCTCTGTTTTTCTTCCCGATAAGAATGGTATTTTCGTCTCTTTACCTTCTTGATGTGTAAATATGTACGTTTTTCTGCTATTTCTTGAAGAAATAAGTTTTATCTTTCCTTGATCTTTTGCAGGTAAAGTAGATGATGTTGTTCTTGGATATGACACCATCGAGGAATACCTGGTTAGTTCACTTTATTCTGTTCAACATTTGAAGGGTATTATCATAATCCAACATTCAACTATGCGGCTTAATATTATAGATAAATATAGATTATAGATTACACATAGATAAGTTTAAAGCCTCTTATAGAGATTTTTAGGTCACCGAATTGTCACTGTCTAATTGTAGTTCTTTCCTACCAAAGACCGCGTCCCTAGCCAAGAATATCTCAGCTAAACCTCCCATCTTTTGCATTAAATGAAGTACATTGAAGGAAATTTAGCCTAGTTTGTTTTTACTTATGAAAGTAATTTGGTGCAGAATGATACAAGTTATTTTGGAGCCGCCCTTGGAAGGGTTGCTAACCGGATTGATGGTGCTCAATTTACTCTTAATGGAACCCATTATCAGCTTGTCCGCAATACTAGAAAACACATGTTGCATGGTACTCTCACCACATTTCCTTTTACCTTTGTTTTGCCTTCCACTTTTACCCAAATTTCCTTTCTCTGATGCTTGATGTAATTATACTTCAAAAATACAGGTGGTCCTAAAGGATTTAGCAACGTTGTCTGGAAGGTGAGCGAGTACGTGAAAGATGGTCCCTGTCCTTACATAACTCTAACCTACTTCAGTCCCGACGGTGATCAAGGTAAGTCTTAGTATTCCATGCAGGCATTACAAGTACAACTTTTGTTTCAATTTACGTGTTGTAGTTTGATTAAACACAAAATTCAAGAAAGAATGGCATTTGGAACTCGTGCAATTCAAACATGTCCAAAGATTTTTGTGACTATAAAAGCCATTAAGGATAAAATAGGAAATATATTAATTATCTCTAAAAATACAAATGTGTCATTTTTTTTTAACGAACTAATAAGGAAATAGCACCAGGTAAAATAAAATGGAGGAAGTAACACTAATGAATTGAAATAAACTCCATTGCTTTCTTATGTAGGATTTCCTGGTGATGTTCTTGCCTCTGTTACCTATGCATTAAAAGATCCTTACAAACTTAGTGTGGTATTTAAGGCAAAAACACTGAACAAGGCCACTCCAATTAACCTGTCTCACCACCCTTACTGGAACATTGGTGGACAGAACAGTGGCCATATCTTGTCCAACGTTGTTCAAATCTTTGCGTCATACATCACTCCACTAGACAAGTACGGCCTCATTCCTACAGGCGAAATTTCTCCCATCAAGAACACGCCCTATGATTTCCTTAAACCCCGTGAAGTGGGGAGCAGGATCAATGAACTCCAAAATGGATATGACATCAACTATGTACTTGATAGCACTGAAAAAATGAAACCTGTGGCGATAGTTTATGATAAGAAGTCTGGAAGAGTGATGGATGTAAAAGCATCTGCACCTGGTGTTCAGTTCTTTACTTCAAATTGGAATAAAAATAAAAAAGGGAAAGGTGGATTTATGTATCAACCTCATGCAGCATTGACTTTTGAAACTCTAGTGTTCCCTGACGCTGTGAATCACCCAAATTTCCCGTCGACAATTGTGAATCCAGGAGAGAGATACATCCATGAAGTGTTGTATACGTTCTCCATAAAAAAATACTAGAATACTTATATTTATTTATTTCCACTATGGCTTCTGTCTTTTGTATTATTTTCTGTATAAATTGACATTTCTGTCAAGGTTGTATGGTCTTTGTGACAAATAAAACACCTTTCATTTAGACTAAAAAATGGATAGTTTTGTTTTGTATTTGTATTTGTTTTTCTAGTACAAATTCAAATTTGTGACTCTGTTTCAAGTTAGTAGTCTGTGTTGAGATTCTAATCGTGTTAATAGTAGTACTACCTAAAAGTAATGAGCAGTTTGGTAAGTGTTTTTTCACCAAACATATGCTTTTGACATGATACCGTCCTACTCTTTTAAACATTATTATTGAACAATACTCTATTTGTCCCAATATATGTGGCATTAATCGAATTTCGAAAGTTCAGTTTTTTAATTGTCCGTGTATTCGAACGTAGAATCTTTAAAAGTTTTGAAATAAAATTTACATAATTAAAATACTATGTAAAAATAATTATACATCAAAATAATTGACTTTGGGTAATCGGCCACCATAGTCACTCAACTTTCTTTTGTCCGAGTAAATTCCCTAAAAGGTTATCCATGTATGAGAATTGCCTACAAATACCACTTTTATTTCTTTTAGAACTAGAAGTAGAATGTCACGTAACTATCACTATTTTCCTCATAATATACTAAACACACAAAATTCTCCTTCTCTCATGTCACCAAAATTTTTTTTTTTTAATAATAAATTTATTTAACTCAACCAACCCAAACCCGTTTAACCAACCAACTCATGTCTTATACCCATTTAACCCGATTAGAAAACATTAAAGAACCGTAATTAAATGTCTTATCCCATTTAACCACGGTTAAATGCATATCAGATATCGGATGTACGACAAAGCAATGCCTCCAAAAAGAGTATGGTTCTTTAATGTTTTCATTTTCTATTATATTTTAGAGGGATAATTACTAAGCTTCCTTTGAAGGTATGCTTGTATCTCTAGATAGAAACTGTCCATATTTTACTACTCATCTACATTGAGCTGTTTAAAAAGCTTTAAACTAATTAATTTGAGTTATATGAAGTAAGGTAATATTACTGTTGTAGAATTCTTGTTTATTAAGCAATAATCTTTCATACAGCTTCACATGTATGTGTACCCACGAAGTGAAACGTTCTTCTTTCTTGGGTTACATTTCTTTAATCAATGCATTAAAGTCCCTCAACTTTGGGTAATGACCATCATAGTCACTTAACTTTGTTGTATCTTCCAAAAGTCACTCAACGTTGCCTAGTTACCTTCCATGATCATTGTAGCCGGAAGTATAATTTTCAGTACCTATTTAATGACGTGGTAGCTATAAATTTTTAGAAAAAATATTTTAAAAAATTAAAATCAATATTTAAAATTTATTTATGATCCAATTCATCATAATTAGTGCGTATAATACTTAATTTTAGAATATTATTCATCATTCAGGTCATGATATGATTTTAATTAAATGAAGGATTATGTTTGCAAAGTGTCGATGAAAGAGTATCGAAAGTGTTAAAGATAATGTCATGATTTTGTTTTTAATTAAATTTGTGCAAATTGTTAATATGACCCAATATATAAGGTGTCTTTTTGTACAAATTGTTAATAGCAACATGTAACAATTGATATTGGTTTTAACTTTTTGCCTAATGGTTAAATTTTCTACCCGGTTGTTATTAGTGTTGTTTCAGAATTTTTTTGATAAACTTCCCGTTGATATTACTGTAAAACTATAAAACTTGGAGTTTCAATGCTTATTGGAGATTTCAAATGTAAAATTGTGCAGCTGCATGATATTCTTCACTTCTTCCACTAAAATGTTGCTTGACACTTCCAGCTAATTGGGATTGGCACGGCTGTTTAATATAATAGAATTTTATATTCTTAGAATATCGTTTTATTATTTATGCCTTACAATATTACTTGAGACATCTCATATGAGTATATATATGCCAGTGTCATTTGGCTCGTGCTAAACCAGGGCCCAAACCAACGTTAAAATTAAATTTATAATTTTTATATTTTTTTTTTGTAACATCTGTTGGACCCTTTCTAAAGAATTCTAAAATCTTAAAGTACAAAAAGATATGTAAAAGTTAAAGAGAATATTTTTCTTAATTATATATTAGATTTTTTAAAAACAAAAATTAAATAAATGCATGCACGAAAGCTCTTATAATTTTTGTTTTACTGATATTTTTGAAATTATAGTCTCTGATGATCCAAATTGAGTTTTATCAAATGTAAAATTAATTTTATTTGTTTTTTTTTTAATTGTACTCATATTGGCTAACTTATTTTTTGCAAAAGATACACAATATTCAACTAATGTCAAAAATATTTAATGCTACAATATTGTTATACAATGAAATCAATAAAGTTAACTGATAAACAAATTTAAATAATTAAAAGCCATGGTATTGCAAGATACTTTCAAATTAAATCTCACAAAAAAAAATGAAAACTCAATAAAACTAAATTGTTCTTACGTTAAGCTATCCTTTTTCCTTCCAACTGATGCATGTTAAGCAATAACATTTGTTCCTCTTAATTTAATGAACCTTTTTATGAAATCGATATTGTAATAACCTTCTCATGTTAAACTTAAACTATTTTGTCCTAAATTATGTAAAATATTGATTATCGTATTTTAAAATATTTTAATAGTAAAAAAAAGTGAGAAATATACTTTTTGCAATTGTTTAGTATTATTACTGTTCGGAGATTGTATTTTCATTAACAATAGTTTTTTTCAAACATTTTCAGAATATATATGAAAATAATCTTCTATATTTTCTTTTTTTAATATAATTTGAAATAAGTTTAATGACATTTCACATAAAAGAAAGACTCTAATAATATGTATGATTAGTGTGCTTTGAGGGTCCCATTATCATGTTTTTCATGTCATCATCACTTCTAGTGGTATGGGAAAAGTCCTTAAAGTTCTTAAAATTTACCAAAGTGTGTGAGAACTTTGTAAGTCATTATAACTTTAATTAGGGGCAAAAAGAAACAAAAAAACTCATGTGAGGACTACAAAAAATGGGTATTCTCCCTTATATACAGTCAAACCTTTCTATAACAGCATCGTTGGGTCCAAAAAATTTCAGCTGTTATAAAGAATGACTGTTATACACCTATAACAGCATTGACATTTAAATAATACTCGTTGTTATAGGCAAAAAAAATGCATAAAATCTATTTTTCATTTTTATTTGTTAAATTCTAAACTTAATTACACTTTGTAAAACGAAGAAAAATCATTTAATGATATATATATATATATATATATATTCATATGATGTTTTTGTCATAAATAGTGTATTAAATGATCAAATATTTGGTCAAAATCTATACACTGATTATTGGTAATCATAGATATTCCATAATTATAAAGATGATTAATTATTATATTACCAAAAAAAGAAGATAGTTGTTATATGGGGGTTAATTTTACAAAGAGCGTACTATTATAAAGTTGGTTGTTGCTGTTATAGGTGAAATGTTGTTATAGATAAGTAAAATATAACATAAAAAATCAGTTCTGAAAAAACTTAACTGTTATAGAGAGGTGTTGTTATATGCGAGTGCCGTTATAGAGAGGTCTGACTGTAGCAGTAATATGTTCATTATTTTTATGTATTAATGATAAATAATATTCTAAAATTATGTATTATATACCAGTGTTTAGGAAAGCGTGAAGCGGAAAAAAGCGACAAGGTCCCGCTTCACGCTTAAGCGAAGCGTGAAGCGAAGCGCCCGCTTCATTGAGGTGAAGCGTAATTTTTTTTTTAAAAAGAGCAAAATAAATAGAGAATATATATATATAAGCAAAAGTTCAAATCCAAAACTAAAGTAGATATCCATAGACTAAAATTTCAAATAAAAAACTAAAGTGGATATCACAAAATCCTCCAGACCATAGGACAAACAAAATCAAAGCTACTAATAGTTCGACATCTAGTTCTTATTCTTCTACAAGATTGTCAAAATCTTGTACTCCCACATCATCACCATATTGCTCATCATCTTCTTCAATTTCATTATCATCTTCTTCAACTTCATCAACTAGGGAATGACTTGTAGCTACTTCTTTTCCCCTCCTACGTTGGCTTGAAGTATTCCCCCTTAAACCATACTGGTTCTCCTCTACCCCCATTGCCTCGGCAACAACACCGAAAGGGAAATCAGAATCTCCCTCAAAAATTGCTTCATCTTCAGCATTCTCAACCCCGGTGAGCCATTCATTGGCATCATCAATATTGTCCAAACCAATTGGATCAATTACATTGCGAGCATTGTAACGACGCCTCAATGTTCTATTATATTTTATGAACACTAGGTCATTGAGGCGTTTTAGGGTTAGTCTATTCCTCTTCTTGCTATGAATCTGCAAATAAGTTGTGGCAAGTAATTAATAGGAGTTGAGATATAATTAGTTATCTCAATATACTAAATCTTTCTTCTTAGTTCTTACATGTTCAAAAACGCTCCAGTTTCTCTCACATCCGGAAGAGCTACAAGTTAGACCTAGAACTTTGATGGCAAACTTTTGTAATTCTGGAGTGTCTCCACCATAAAGCCTCCACCATTCAACTATTAAAGTAGAATATATATTCAAGAATTAGTAAGTATAAAGAAATAACTTAAAAGTTAGAAGTTAACTGTTAAACTATAAAGAACGATTGATTAATTTGTTAACCTGGAGACTTCTTCTTTCTTTGTCTTATAGCCATTGGAAACCCAAAGGTCCCTTCAGAATTAGTATAAGCACTTAGTTGGTCCCCTATTTGATCTTGCTCATCTATATTGGGAACCAACTTAGCAACACTCTCATAGAATCCCTTCGTCACTTTTGCATTTAGTAATCGCATCTCATTATTATCATAAAAGCTTGATGGGTTCAACAAATTCCCAGCGGCATGCAAAGGTTGATGAAGTTGATCCGCCCACCTTTTATCAATGATGTCAAAGACCTTTGCATACTTATGTGGGTCACTAAATGATTTTCGTATAGACTCCTTAACCCTATCCATAGCTTCAAAAAGGTAGCCCATGGGTGGTTTTTGTTCTCCATCCACCAAACGAAGTACTTTAATCAACGGCCCACCAATTTTAAGAGCATGAACAACATTATTCCAAAAAGTATAAGACATCATTATGCGTGCAACTTCTTTCCCCATGACTTCTTTTGCAAATTTACTATTGTTCCATTCATCCGAAATGAACAAGCTTCTCAAATTGGCCTTTTGTATATGCATACGGTGTAAGGTCAAGAAAGCAGTAGCAAATCGAGTTTTGCCAGGTTTCACCAAGTTTTTTTGTTTTGTGAATCTCCTCATCATGTTCAACAACAAAGGCCTTTGAACAATGTAGGAATGCGCTCTAACAGCCTTAGTGAAAACTCCTCTAAAGGGTCTTTCCTTGAAAATATCCCCGAACATCAAATTTATACAATGAGCTGCACATGGAGTCCAATAGATGTTCGGGAACATTCCCTTCAACATAGCACCTGCTTTAACATTTTCAGCTGCATTATCGGTAACAACTTGAACAACATTCTCTAGTCCAATCTTCTCAACGGTGCTCTGAAACAAGGAGAACATCTTGATGGAATCAGTAGACGAGTCACTCGCATCAATAGATTCAAGAAATAAGCTTCCTTTTGGAGAATTCACCAACACATTAATGATCATTTTTCCCGTTCTTGCCGTCCACTTATCCATCATAATGGAACATCCGAAATGCTTCCATTCTACCTGATGATCCTCCACTATTTTTTGTGTCGCTTCCACTTCTTTAGCTAGATAGGAGGTACTAACTTTATGATACGTAGGCGGCTTCATTCCAACACCATAATGGCCTACGGCATCAAGGAAGGCTCCAAAAGTGTCAATATGGTTGACACAATTGAAGGGGAGCCCTGCATCATACATCCATCGTGAAAAAGCCGCAACTGCACGCTCCCTCAAAAGCCGTAAAGCGGTGTCTTTCAATTTTTTTTTACTGCTTGTCCCTGCATTATCAGTTGGCTTCGGTTGATAATAGCAATCTAAAGGACCTTTCACACTGGAGGTTGGTCCATAAGTTGTCCGTTTTTGTGATTTTGAACGAACGGACAAATCAACAGCTTCACCTTTTTCTGTTTCATCATCGTCGTCGTCAAGATTAGTTACAGTTGGTTGATGTAACATTTGACGTTTTAGTTCCTTTTTTCCTTCGACATATGTTTTTATTTCTTCCCTCACATTCTCCGGACATCTTAGACAGCGTGCAACATCGCTAAAGGTACCAATAAGATGTTGTTTGTGGCGAAAGATTCCTCCTTTAGTTATCTTATCACAAAACAAACACATAACTGCAGTTCGATTGGTCTCACTAAGTTTTTTCCCATACTTCCAAGCCGGGTCTTCGGACATTTTTTAATTGCTGTTAAGATTTAAGAAAAATAATCAGGAGCAAATATTTTTTTGATACAAAATCAGCAGAGAACACAGTCAAACAAAGCAGAAAAAGTACTCTGGAAAAGAAAGAAAAAAGCAGAACTGGAAAAGAAAGAAAAAGGCAGAACTAAAAACAGAGCATATATAGCAGCAAACCAGAGCAGAAAAAATCAGCAGCAAAAAAGAAGAAAGAAAAAACAGAACGAATGTGAAGAAAAAAACAGAGCAAAAAAGAGAGCTTGAAAGAAGAAGAAGAAGAAACAGAAGAAGAAAGAAAGAAAGAAGAAAGGCAGAGCAGAACCCTATAATTCGAGAAAAAAAAAACAGAGAAAATGTGGAGAAAAAAACAGAGCAAAGAAGAGAGCTTGAAAGAAGAAGAAGAAGAAGAAGAAGAAGAAGAAGAAGAAGAAGAAGAAGAAGAAGGAGGAAAGAAATTACCTGAAAGTGGAGAAGAAGAGCTGCTGCAAAACCCTAGCTGATTGTGCAAATAAAATGTCTCAAAGTGGCGCTGAGGATTTCAATTAACTGGACTAATTATTTTATTAAAATTGGCCCAGACTTTTTATTTTATTACGATTTTGACCTGGATGTATTATTGTATTAAAATTTTGACCTAGACTTATTATTTTATTAAAGTTAACCTTTCAAAAAACAGCCCACAACATAAAGCGGACGCTTCAGCCGCTTCACCGCTTCGGTCTCTGAAGCGTCCGCTTAATTGGGACCTAGACTTATTATTTTATTAAAGTTAACCTTTCAAAAAACAGCCCACAACATAAAGTGGACGCTTCAGCCGCTTCACCGCTTCGGTCTCTGAAGCGTCCGCTTAATTGGGTAGCCTCCGCTCCACTTACCTGAAGCGACAAATCTTCGCTTCACCGCTTTAAGCGAAGCGTAGCGGTGAAGCGCCCGCTTTCCTGAACATTGTTATATACACTAATTACGATGAATTGGATCCTAAATAAATTTTAATACTAATTTAATTTTTTTAAACATTTAAAAAAAATTATAGCTGCTATGCGTTAAATAGGTATCGAAAATTATATTTCTGGCTAAAATGATAATGGAAGCTAACTAAGCAAAATTGAGTCACTTTTGAAAGACGAAACAAATTTGAGTGACTATGGCGGCCAACTATCCAAAGTTGAGTGAATTTTAGAAGATAAGACAAAGTTGGCTAACTATGATAGCCAATCACCCAAAGCTGAGTGATCATTCAAGCTTCTAAGTGACCATTCAAGCTTCTAACTCTAATAATTGACAATTCAAAATATTTATAAGATATATGAAAAAAATCACAGTAAAATAGAATCTCTTTTGACTCTCGAAATTTGAAAAGTGTCACATAAATTGAGACGGAGAAAGCAAAAATAATGAACGCAGTTACTAAAATCTATCCGAAACCTATTAAAGAAGAATGAAATAGCGCAATCAGAAACAAATAGCCATTATTATTTTCAAAAACGAATTAAATTCATAAAGGTACAAACACAACTAACTAATCTTCGAGTTTATCCTGGACACACGACCATTTACTATTTTAGTATCAAAGTTTACTTCCAGAACCTAATTCAGCTTGGCAGTGACCTGAAGGCCAGCATTTGAAAAATAGAAGTTAAGACATGGTGGATCATGTGATTTGAGTTTAATATATCAATTATGCCAAACCATGGAACAAGTTTTGATATTACCAGAATAAGAATCACGCCAACGTGAGTGCCAATTTTGTATTCACAAGTAAACACAAACAGCTATACTTGTGCAATTAACTATAATTAAAATTAATGGGAGACGGCTAACTTCAGTTGACTCTGCCAATCTCAAGACTGGATACTCATATATTGTCAATTTTCTACGGAGTTTTCCCATTTCCAGGCAGATTATTAGGCAGACAATTTTTTTGTTGTTCACATGCAGGTAATAATCTAATCCCACAATAAAGCCAGATGACTTGGAGGAGTGTATAAAGTCAAGGCTGAAGAAGCAGTGATTAAGACACTCTTAAATAACTGGGGTTGACTATGTCTTCCAAGTTTAGTCTGTTGATCTGTTTGTTCATTCTTCATTTGTTGGCTGCCGGTAGTGTTACAGGGCGTAAGATAGGAAATTATGAGATCAAGAAAGGAGATTTCTCCATTAAGGTCACTAATTATGGTGCCACAATCATCTCCGTTTTTCTTCCTGATAAGCATGGTAAGTCTGTTTTTTACCTTAATCAATCCCTCAAAGACTATGCATGGTGAGATGAATCCCTCCACCCTTAATTAGAGATCTCCGACTTGAGCCCTGGGAATTTAGAAACTTCTGGTAGGGAGTGTTTTCTTCTCTAATGGGCAGCGAACGGATACTAGATGGTTAACAAAAAAAAAAAAATCATCTTTTGGAAAACCTAATCCTATTTTAAATCTGCTTTCTGCTACTTGAACTAATCAGTTTTATATTGTCTTGATCCTTTCAGGAAAAATAGGTGATGTTGTTCTTGGATATGACACCATCAAGGAATACCTGGTTAGTTCACTTTAATTTGTTCATTGTATTTGAATGCATCTATTTCCAATATGCTCTTTCCTAAAAGCTTTTTACTTCATTTTCTATTAGAAAAAAAGAAGAAGAGAGAAACAGAGAAAGGGAGGGATCTATTCCTCTTACTTTCCCTTTCTTTGATTGCCTTCTGTTGTCTTACATGTCATTCTGGTTCATAGTCTACTAAGTCATTAGTACATTTACCTCCATTTTGAATTTTTGATTTGTCCTCCTTCGTTTACATTCATTTCTTTTTCCTGTATTTGACAATTTCACTTTTCCATTTCATTTTCCTATATCAGCTATTTCTGTTTTGTCACATTTGAGTGATATGTAGCTTACAAAAGTAGGTCCTTTGTATCATTGATTCCTGAATTTTATTAAACAAGGTTTAAGCCTTTTAGGTCACCAGTTCCTTTAGACGCCCCTGCCTTGAATTGTGCCATGTCAAAATCCAAAGTCATTTGACACAGTCTAATTGTAGTTCTTTCCTAGCAAAGACCCCGTCCCTAGCCTATAATATCTCAGCTAAATCTCCCATCTTTTGCATTAATGTGAAGTAAATTATCCCCATTTGTTGTCACTTATGGAAGTAATTTGGTGCAGAATGATACAAGTTATTTTGGAGCTGCCCTTGGAAGGGTTGCAAACCGCATTGGTGGTGCTCAATTTACTCTGAATGGAACTCAGTATAAGCTTGTTGCCAATGAAGGCGTAAACATGTTGCATGGTACTCTCATTAAATTTCCCTTTTTCTTGGTTTTCGCTTCCACTTTTACCCAAATGTCCTTTCTCTGTCTCGAATATAATTAAAACTTCAAAAATTTAGGTGGTCTTAAAGGATTTAGCAAAGTTGTCTGGAAGGTGAGCAAGCACGTGAAAGATGGTCCATGTCCTTACATAACTCTAACCTACCACAGTCCTGATGGCCAAGAAGGTAAATTTTGGTATTCCACAAGACAATTACTTTCTTATGACGAACGCTATGTAATGATTAAACTTTTTCTTGTGTAGGGTTTCCGGGTGATGTTCTTGTCTCTGTTACCTATAAATTGGAAGATCATTACAAACTTAGCGTGGTATTTAAGGCAAAAGCATTGAACAAGGCCACTCCGATTAACCTGTCTCACCACCCTTACTGGAACATTGGCGGTCACAACAGTGGCGACGTCTTGTGCCAGGTTGTTCAAATCTTTGCGTCACACATTACTCCGTTGGATAAACAGCATATTCCCACAGGGGAAATTTCCCCTGTCAAGAACACACCCTACGACTTTCTTAAGCCCAATAAGGTGGGAAGCAGGATCGATAAAATCCAAGATGGATACGACATCAACTATGCACTTGACAGCACAAAAAAAATGAAGCATGTGGCGGTAGTTTATGATAAGAAATCAGGAAGAGTGATGGATATAAAAGCAACTGCACCTGGTGTGCAATTCTACACTGCAAACTTCGTCATTAATACGAAGGGAAAAGGTGGATATGTGTATCAACCTCGTGCAGCCTTGTGTTTAGAGACTCAAGGGTTCCCGGATGCTGTGAATCACCCAAATTTCCCTTCGACAATTGTGACTCCTGGAAAGACCTACGTCCACTCCGTGTTGTATACCTTCTCCATCAAGAAATAATACTAGAATGCTTGCATTTGTTTCTTTGCACAGCTGCTTGTGTCCCTTGTATCCTTCTTAATTTGTATCGTCTACTTAAATTGATATATGTATCAAGGTTATGTGTTCACTATGACAAATAAAACACCTGACATCAGGTATATTTTGTTTGTTCAAGTGTTTGGATGGACTTTTCAAAGAACTCTTTTCAATCATGTTTGACGAGTGTTTGGACATGAGCTCACTGGTTTCGAGTAGTGGATAATTTTGTTGTTTTTGTGTTGTAGAAAAAATCATAATTCATACTTGCGGTTTTAGTCTCATCACTCCATAAGAATAGTTCACAGTTCCATAAGTGATTTTTACCAAAGATCTGCTTTTGGCGTTGATCCTGTTCTAACTTTTACATTAATCTTGAAATCTTATACTAAAAAATTGTTTCTGGTTTAAATTAAAGCTTTAAAAACTTAGCTAAAAACGAGGAGAGTTTCCCTTCAGATAAACCTAAAGGTTCTTTTAGGAAAGCTCCAACTAATGTACAGTGCTTCTAAACTTTCTACAAAAGGAAAATTATACGCTAAGGTTTGTGTAATGTACTCCGTCAAGTTATTTTAGAAGTAAGAAACATGTCATTTAGTTTAAAATATCTTTTCTGTCAAATAGTGCCCCAAGTTGTTATTAATAATTTCCAGAATAAGAATCACGCCAACATTGTTGCTATTTTTTAATTTGCAACTAAACACAAACAACTACTTCTGCATATAACTATTCATAAAATAAGGCGACGACTAACTTAAATGCGTCAATTTTCAAGAGTGGTCACTCATCTTTTGTTAGCCTGCAGGCCGTAATAATCTAATCCCACAATGATTCCAGATGAATAGGAGGAGTGTATATATTCAAGGCTTATTAAGCTGTCATTAGAACACTCCCAAAGTCTCGAAACGACTGGAGTTAACTATGTCTTCAAAGATTAGATTGTTAATCTGTTTATTCATTCTTCATCCGTGTGTTGCTTTGACTAGTGTTTCAGGGCGCAAGATAGGGATATATGAGATAAAGAAAGGAGATTTCTCTGTTAAGGTCACTAATTATGGTGCCTCAATCATTTCCGTTCTTCTTCCTGATAAGCATGGTATGTCTTGTCGTTTACCTTAATTAATCTCATCCTTTGACCACCAAGGAGCGGTGGAATGCGTGAGATACCTCACTCTTAACCAGAGTTCTCGGTTTAAGCCCTAAATACAGAAGGCCAGGCAAAAAATTAATCAGAGGCCCAAGCTTTAAAAAAAAGAAAAAAAAAAGGTTCACTGATATATTATTTGACATCTATCTTTCTAGCTTTTTTATAATGATTCCTTCTAATAATATTTTTTCAATTGATAATAGAGCTAATCGATTTAATATCTCTTGAGACATTATTAATCTTAGGTGATATTTTATAAATTTTAATTTTGAAAAAGTTCTTTCCATTGCGGCAACTTTTAACATAATTTTATATAAAAGTAATATATGCATTTGAAAAACAATTAAGTCTTTTTATCCAACTAAATATATCAATTAGAATATTATTTTCTATTTGTAATATTTTCCTTAACATTTTTAATTCATAAAGTAAGTCTAAATCATCAATAACAGAGTGTGAGTATATTTTAAAGAACATTCACAATTAACATAAACCTAATTTTCTTTGTAAAAATAAGGGCCCAAATTAATTTTCTCATTCCCACTTTTAATTATTACAAAAAATTGTTATTTTTACTAAAAAAATCCAATTTTTTTTTTTAAAAAAAACTATTAACCTATTCTGGTAAAATTTTGGGTCCCCGCAAAAATGGGGGCCTACGGCAACTGGCCTAGCCATCAAGCCGGCACTGCCTAGGAACCGGGAAATAAAACCTCAGTGGTGCTTCCCCTTTAATGGGCTGGGAATGTGAATTAGTCATGCCAATAAGGTACCAAATACCGGATGGTTAACCAAAAAATCTCATATTTTGCTATTTTAAATCTGTTTTTGTTTCAACCTTCTTGATGTAAATGTGTACTGTTTGTTTTTCAGCTATACCTTGAAGAAATCAGTCTTGTCTTGTCTTGACCCTTTCCAGGAAAAATAGGTGATGTTGTTCTTGGATATGACACCATCGAGGAATACCTGGTTAGTTCACTTCAGTTTGTTCGTTGTATTTGAATACGTCTATTCCAACTTGCTCTTTCCTAAAAACTTTTTAGTTCATATTTCTCATAAGAAAAAAGAGAAACAGAGAAACGGAGGGATATGTTCCTCTTGCCTTCCCATTCTTTGATTGCCTTCTATATAGTTACATGTCATTCTGGTTCTGAGCGTCATAAGTCAATAGCAACTGTTCCATGTCCTGTGCATGTCACAATCAATCATTTTACCCTGTCTAATTGTAGTTCTTTCTTAACAAACACTTCGTCTGTTAGTTTTACTTATGAACATAATTTTGTGCAGAATGATACAAGTTATTTTGGGGCATTACTTGGAAGGGTTGCTAATCGGATTGGTGGTGCTCAATTTACTTTGAATGGAACCCTTTATAAGCTTGTCCCCAACGAAGGAAATAATACGATTCAAGGTACTCTCACTGGGTTTCTTTTTACCTTTGCTTTCTCTTCCACTTTCACCTTCATTTACCCAAAATTTCCTTTCCCTGTTATGTAATTAAAGCTTCAAAATATAGGTGGTCCTAAAGGATATAGCAAAGTTGTCTGGAAAGTGACTAAGTACGCGAAAGATGGTCCCTGTCCTTACATAACTCTAACCTACTTCAGTCCCGACGGTGATCAAGGTTAATCTTGGTATTATACAAGACAATTACATATTTTGTTAGTACGAACACTACGCCTTGGCTAAACTTCATTGTTTTCTTATGAAGGATTTCCTGGTGATGTTCTTGTCTCTGTTACTTATGCATTAAAAGACCCTTACAAACTTAGTGTGGATTTTAAGGCAAAAGCACTGAACAAGGCCACTCCAATTAACTTGTCTCACCACCTTTACTGGAACATTGGTGGTCACAACAGTGGCGACGTCTTGTCCCAACTGGTTCAAATTTTTGCATCACACATCACCCCAGATGACAATCAACACATCCCCACAGGCGAAATCTCCCCTGTCAAGAACACGCCCTACGACTTCCTTAAACCCCATAAGGTGGGGAGCAGGATCAATAAACTTCCAAATGGATATGACATGAACTATGCACTCGACAGCACTGAAAAAATGAAACCCGTGGCAATAGTTTATGATAAGAAGTCAGGAAGAGTGATGGATGTCGAAGCTTCTGCACCTGGTGTGATACTCTACACTGCAAACTTTGTCATTAATATAAAAGGGAAAGGTGGATTTGTGTATCAGCCTCATTCAGCATTGTCTTTGGAGACTCAAGGATTCCCCGACGCTGTGAATCACCCAAATTTTCCATCGTCAATTGTGACTCCAGGAAATACCTACGTCCACTTCGTGATATATAGCTTCTCCATCAAAAAAGACTAGAATGCTGGCTTGTGTATTTTGTATCCCTCTGAATATCATCTACTTAAATTGATATATGTATCAACGTTATATCTACATGTGACAATTGACAAATAAGGCCTAATAGTTTTACTTTGTTTGAAGTGTTTGTCTGGAGTTTTCATGTTTGTTTGATTGTTTGGACGAGAGTTTTCAAAGAACTATTTTCAAAATTCGCACCCCTCTATCGTCACAAATTAATAGTCTCATTGCCATTTGTTTCTAATTATGCTACTCCAAAAATAGCACAAACAAAAATAAGCTATTGCTACATTCAAAAACGATCTAAGTTCATAAAGGTACAACTGAATAATTAATCTTCGAGTTTATTCTGGACACAAAAGCATTTATTATTTTAGAATCAAAATTATACCTTATATAAATAAGCGTAAGAGATAAGTGTCGTTATTTAATGATTAAGGAAATACTGATTATCGTAAAAGTAAATAAAGGTAAGAGAACTCACCAAACTGTCCTGCATGGACCGCCATTGATGATGTTTCTCATGAAACAAACCAAATTCATGATAATAAATCTTCAGTTTCCGAATACAGTCTCATGACTCTGCCCATATCACCATCTTCATAAAAATAGCGATGAAATGGTCAATAGAAATGATTTTATCCAGGAGGTGATCATTGTCCATTGAAACCTATTAGGAAAATGGATGACCAATACTTGAACCTGCATGTCAAAACAAAAGTCTAATCTCCATAACCAAGTCTCAGTTTTCAAAGTAGACAAGGAAGCACAAGCATACTAATTATTTACAGGTCTGTATCAAATAAAGATTCTTCTTAAGTATGCTCTTAAAAGTTTCCCCCTTCTGCTTCCAGCATTCCATTATGTCTTTTCATCAGCACGACTAGGCTGAGAACAGAACAGAGAACAGCATAAACTAAGTTATATTTCCATTAACGTTGTTACGGTTGCAAGTAAGGGTATAATGAGATGATAACGCATATGAACCACTTGGTGAGGGGAGGCTCCCAGCTGCATGTTTATCCTTTGCTAAAATAACCCCTGCCTGCACATTATTTCTATTCTGGCCATTTGAGTTGACAACAATTTGCATGTTAGGAGTGGAGGCAATTTCTCTCATTAAAGGCAGAGGAGTCAGCATCTCGACGACTTCACTCATCAGAGGTCTGTATTTTGCATTCTTTCTAAGGCAGCGAGAAACAATATCAGTGCACCTTAATGCTCCGTTCTTTGAGAACTGGCCTTCAAGGCGAGGATCTATAACCCGACAAAAATTACGCCTATCTGCAAGATACAGTTTTGCCCATGCCACTAAGTATTGTTCACCCCTTGGTCTTGTCCATGGCTCTTCGGCCAGTTATTATTTCAAGGAGAACCACCCCAAAGCTATAGACATCACTACTCATTGTCAGATGCCCTGCAAACAGTATAATAGTGTCAATAATCAGGAAATATAACGACTATAGCAATTCTATGGTATTTAAGAAAAAATGCTCCACGGGGCTAATCCTCCCATATTTGGCATATTGCTGCTATTTTCATAATACTTGACATCCTTGAAGCATGAAGCCCTAAAACAACGGAAAACAAACATGGATATGATATTCTAGGATTAGAAGAAAATAAATAAATATAAGCATTTTATGAGTGTCCTATATTTTCTACTGTATAATGAACAACTTATGAATAAAAAAGAAATCTATACTCGTGATGAACGGCACAATGACCAGCTTTTAAGGTAATTATGAGTGTCTTTTATTTTGTACTGTAGATTTCATCACAGGATATATGGCAATTAAATAATTATGAAAACTTCCTATAAAGGGAAAAGTATAACCAGCACTTCATGCCACAGTATCTTAAGGATATGAGTAAACATCTTTACTACTGAAGCAAGAGGTGAATTCGATATAAACAAAGTATTGAAGGAAACCTAGAAATCAAGATTTCTTCAAGTTAGGCTCTTGAAAGGAGAAGAAACGAATAGTTGCATTCTTTGGTGACTCTAAAAGCTTCAACGGCATAATAAAGATTAAGCATTGAATTGTTAGACATGAGTGATGGTTTAGATGGAATCCTTTCTGTTTTCCCTCTTCCCTTTTCTGCTTACCTTTTTTTTTCTTCTGAAATGAACTCCCCTCAGTGAGTGACTATCACCATCAACCATTAAATCTAATAACATAAACCAATCAACACCTTTCGAACAATCACCATTTTTATTCTACATAGATATACCAGCTCAGTTACAAAACAGAAGCACACATCCAAATGTGGTTCTTGACTTCCTCGGTCCCAAACAGCATTAAAACCGACACACTTATTAAGAGAAGATCTGAATGAGTGAGCTGTTTAGCATTTGTCAGGAGAACATATGGATTCATATGTCAACTTTTGCATTTGTAGAGCATAGAATAAGAAACTAGTATTTAAAAGACTAATAATGGTACCCAGATAATGATTTGAGTTATTAAAAGTATATCAAACTTTCCTTTTAAGTGAATAACATTTTGGAACAGCCCCAGAAGAAAAAGGATTCTCATTTTGGAAAGAGGGGGATTTGATAAGTTTCCATAACATCCATACTTTGATTTTTGTTTTGTTTCTATATATAAAAAATTACATTCACCTTAATTTATACTCTCTGTATAAAATTCCCAAAATGTTTAATGCAATCCTATGAATGATAAGTGGAGTACTATTTTTTACAACTTTGATGTGATATTTACAACATCAAAATAACTTCTTAATAAAAATCGCATAAATTATGAATGAAAAGTCAAATAGCACATAAACTCCATGCAAACGGTAACACATAAAATGAGATTAAAAGAATTAATGTTTGAGGATTGCCAACAAATAACCTTCTTGAGACTGTGAGACCTTCATAGGCCTAGAGATAGAAATGCATTATTTTCCCAAGGACAACACAATTTAAAATAAGAACAAAAAGGAAAAGGAGGATAATATTC
The DNA here is from genome assembly GCF_019175385.1 of Lycium barbarum. Lineage (NCBI taxonomy): Eukaryota > Viridiplantae > Streptophyta > Magnoliopsida > Solanales > Solanaceae > Lycium > Lycium barbarum. The sequence goes on along the minus strand of NC_083348.1, from coordinate 102,772,511 downwards.
AACTTACCACTCATCACATACTCTGGAGCAGCATAGCCATCTGTTCCCACTACACGTGTCGATACGTGCTTTTTATCTCCTTCGGGCCCATCCCTAGCAAGCCCGAAGTCTGATAGCTTCGGGTTGTAGTCCTGGAATGACAGTAACAAATCATCGAAAGATATTTGAGTATGCCAAGGGCTAACTACAGAGATATGAAGAGAAAATTCATAGTGGCATGAATTTAAAATAATTACCGCATCTAATAAGATGTTGGATGTTTTAAAATCTCGATAAATAACTGGTTTTTGAGCTTCTTCATGAATATAGGCTAGGACCTGTGCTGCCCCTAATGCTATTTTCATCCTGATGCTCCAAGGAAGAGGCGAAGTCCCTGCAGAATAGAGAAATAGAATATTGGACGTAGACAAAAGAATAAAAGAAGGTGATATAAATGTGAAATTATAAACTAAGAACAACAAAAAGCTGATGAGTTAATACAGCATATCTAAGTGGTTCATCTGTATAGTAAACAAAGTAATTTAGAGGTAAATGCAGTTCCATGGTCACGGAAACGAAAAACTAGGTAGACAACTGGATGACAACAATAAATTATGATATACCTACCATCTCTATCCCGATTCTGCAGTTATAACAATAATTTTTTTATTTTTACTTATTGTTACAGTTATGATAAGTACAAATATATACCACTATCCCAAGCTCCTGGATGAGTTACCCTCCACTAGATCCTTTCGAGCAAGTTATTCAAGGCACGCCTATCGGATAATTTTCAAATTACAACTGTTTATTTCTACATCATGCTTAACTATCACAAATCTCCATCCCTAGAGGAGTCATATAAGGAGGTAGCTCTGCGTACAGTTTTGGAATCGGAGATATTTAGTACATTCAATCCTATCTCAGCTGGTTTTCTTCCATTGAAGTAGAGTCCTAACGATATTTATACTTACAATAAACATGCTTGTAAGTAGTTGACGTCCAACTGCTTTATTTCATATTCAAACATATAGGCTAAAGTTTCCATGCAACGGGTTGAGACCCAATGCTCTTTATCAATGCTTACGTTATGTTAACAAGTAGAGAAACACATCACATCATGTCGGAGTAGGTAACTTGAACAAATTGCAGTTTCAAGAGGGTAACAATCTTATCGGGAGTGATTAACCATTTTGGGATCTCGTTAAATGGCAACAAATACATCTGCTGTGTAATCTTGTACAAATTTTTATATCTGAATGCTTGCAGTATTTATCTTGCTTACCTTGGTTGTTCTAGCTAGATGCAACTTAATTTATCATATCCTCCTCCAATTTTGCTACACATTGCCAAAGATTTAAAGGAAAACTCAAAACAGAAATTAGAAAGATACCATAATGAAGTATTTCCTAGAGATAAATGGAAAGCAATTAATGATTGCAAGAGAATGCTTAAGCTAAGTGATTACTAATATCAAATGCATTACAAAAATTAGTCGGGAGAAAGTGAATGTATAAGCCCTTAAGGAGTAGTAAGCACACACAAGAAGCTAAAACATAGTCTTTAAACAGCTTGACCACGAATGCTACCTATTGGAGAATTTATATGCTACATATGCTATTACGGAGGAGATTTACAAAGAAAAAGCTAATTACCAAGCAAAACATATAGAAGAGCACAGGCATAACATACTTCTGAATAAGTGGTTCTCCAAATTTCCACAAGCCATAAACTCGTAGACGAGTAGCCTCTTATTGTCTTCCATGCAATAGCCTACTAATGTAACCACATTCCGGTGGTGAAGCTTCCCAAGGAAGTTTACTTCAGCCTGTCACATTAGGATAAGTTGTAAATGGGCATATATAACGAATTACAGTATTAAACTTTCAAAGTCTAGACAATGAAGACGAAAACTAGAAAGTTGCATACAAGCCACTCCCTATGACCCTGAAGTCCATGTTCATTCAGTGTCTTTACTGCAACAGGAAGCCCAGTGCCTTGTTTCACTGGCGAACTTCCAGTCTCATTGATCCAACCTTTGTAAACAGAACCAAAGCCGCCCACTCCAAGAAGACAATCATCTCTGAAGTTCCTTGTCACCAACTTCAGCTCATTGAAAGCAAAGTTTCGAAGCTGAGAAGCTATTGCCTGCCTGCATCTATTAGGGGTGTTTGGTGAAGCAGTTTCAACATCACTGGTTATTGAAGATGAGAAAATTGGAGCAACGGGAGGGTCTCCATTAGTTTCTTCTGTTGAACATTCAGAGACTATGATTAATGGGATACAACTCCTAAAGACAGTTCTGTGCACACTAGCTCAGATAAGAAAACCGACTTTTAATTCTTCTTTAGCATAACTACAGATGAAAAAACTCAAAATTCATCAGAGAAAACAGCTGCTCTCTGTTAACACAGACATAGCTGATGATATCCCACCAAGATACAAGGACACGAGTCTGAGATGCACATTAACACATATACTAAATGACATTGGACAGATTCAGATGAAGTAAGTATTCCGTAACAAGAAAACCAATGATGGACACTTTTTAGTAGTAAAGCATGTTAGAGCTCTAAAGTTGGTTTGGTTACTTAAAATCCATTAGACGAATAACAGCCCAGGATTAGTCATAATCTATGCCAAAGGAAACACAGTAGTTACCATAATATGAAGCACGAGATTTTTATGCATCCAGGCAAGAGAAAAGGAAAACATGGTAGAAATTTCTCAGCAAGAGTAACAGTCACGCCTTAAAGGTAATACATGCCAAAATAGGCTACAAAAAAGATATGAACTATTAGGTCATTCAAAGGATAAAAAAAAATGCAAGCACCCAAAGCAACAGCCACAGACCACAGATCATTGGACAAGCAGAAGTCCCGGTTGGTTATACACCTTTTCTTTTCGGTGTGTGTATATTCGTGCTGAAGGAGGGGTGGTACAGCCAGATAGGCTAATCTGTTCAAAGATTAACCATTCTCCATAGACAAAGTCAATTCTAATCAAGTGTATCTCATGGAAGCACATTGAACATGGATAGATGTGAGATTGGATATAAAAAAAAAAAACTGAACTGCTTTTAGCATCATGATGTGGCTAAGTAATAAAACTACACCAACACTTCAGAGAAACAGTTGTAACAAAGGATTGATGTGTATCCAAATCATTTTCAAGAAGTGAAACTGGAAAAAAAATTGCATTCAATACAAATCAGCTACAAAAGGATTGCTACACATAGAGGAAATTTTACAAGAAGATTAAATGGAAAAATAAACTGATCAATAGATAGAATGTTAAATGAGTTGTACCAGATGATTGGGGCCTCGGTGACATGCACAGAAACCTCATAATTTTGCAGCCATTGTTGGATTTCTTGATCCTTCTCAAAGAATTGAAGGTTATGTCTTTACAAGTTAACCCCACCCCATTTTGCTTCTTATAAAGCCCAATTCTGCTTCTTTTTTTCCGAAAAAAACTTACATTCAATGCATCAACATCTGCTCTTATCTATAGATAGCTTTCTGTTAATGATATAATCTCATTTTCTGAGATTTGTAATCCAAAAGAAGAAATCCCAGATGACAAAATCCACGAGAAAAGCAAATGCATGTTCAAGTTGGTCCAAACTGAACAATAATGAAGAATAACCCAGATGAAATTGGCCATTGGGATTGTACATTTGGAATTACAACTCAACCAATTTCAGAAATATTTGGTGAATATGTTAGTCTTTATTTTTGTCAGATTATAACGTTAAACACACAAAAAAAAAAACACAAGTAAATTTACTAGAATCCAATCTTTAACAGAAACAAGAAAAACGCGTTAATTCGAGGTGGGAACGAAGCATGCTAACAACAACATAGGAGAGTGCCTTTAGTATATAGTTGAGGGGTTCTGATGGAATTTTATGATACTTGCAAGCGAATTTTTAATTATTCAAAAAGTGTGGACTGACGGTTGAAAAATCCGATATACCAAATCTGATTGAATTTAAGTCAAGGGTACGTCTACTCAAGCACTTTACTTCATTTTTTTCACCCGAATTTTACTTCATTCCTTTTAATTTGTGAGTTCAATTTTTCTTTTTAGTTTATTTTAAAATAATACTTTTTATATTTCATAATTTTAAATAATTTTATTCTTAATAATACTCTTTTATAGAGATGACATAGCATGTTTAAAATTATAAATTTTAATACTATCTGTAATATGTTAAACGCATTTTTAGTTTAAGATCATAAAATTCAAGACGTATGCATATTCTTTCAATCAAATTAAGACATATAAAATAAAATAAAGTGAATGTTATTTCACTAATACTGATGTAATTCAAGCTTTTGGAAATAGAATAAATTCGACAAGCAAGGTATCTAACTTCAAATCAGGGGCATTCATGGTTCGGTTTGACTCGGCTTTTTCTGAAAAAAAATAAATTAATTAAGCAGATTTTACATGTTAGAACCGAACCAAATCAAATAAATCTATTTTTTATCTGTTCAATTTTTGCCGGTCTTCTTGCTTTTTTGTTGTTTTCTTTATAAACGTGTGACAAACACGGTCAAGCACATATTTCAATTACTATATCCAACATAGTAATATCAAGCCATACTTCTTTAAGAAAAGTTGTTATTTTTGCCGATATATCTTGATGACAATTGAATTAATCAGTGGTGATAATTAATAATTCAATTAAAGACAAGTGATTTTATAATATAAAATAAATTCGTGAAACTTCAAAATATAAATCAAAGTAGAATATAAAGGCAAAGACCTAAACTACTACGAAAGCAAAGAATTAGACTACAAAACAAGAATCCAAAAGATTAAAGATTTACTGTAAAATTTTAAAGTTTTTAGATAAAGATTAACATTTTAAAAAAATAAAAAAAATTATTACATAGGGAGTAAGGGAAGGGGAAATGGGGGAGAAGGAATTACAACGTGGGGATTCGAACTCTCACAAATTAGATGAAAGTTCAGATATCCGACCAATTGAGCTACTAGATCCCTACGATAAAGATTAACATATATGTGTAATTATAATTTTTTAAATAGGTATTTATGTAGTTCGTTTGATTCTGTTATTTCTGTTTAAAATCAAATCAGGCTAATATTTATCAGTTATAAAAATTAAAATCAAATCAAACTAATAACAATATCAATTTTTCTTTTGATTTGTCTTTTCAATACTGCTTCAAATAATAAATACATATGTGGCCCTCTAAACTTGGCCCTTTTTCCTATCTTGGCACCTCAGCTAAATGTTGTTCCTATTGAACCACCGAACTTGGCCTCAAAAGTGTCTATCAAACACAATCCGACTTACTTAACATATATGGTGAATGTCAATTTTTTTTAGCCTTGCACGTGAATGTCAATCACACCCTACATGGATCAAATTTAACCAATTAAAATACACCACCCATTTTTATTATACACATCAGATAGGAAGAAATGTGATACTGTGTTATAAAAGTGAAGAACCACCACTTAAACCAATCAAATAACAAAACTAGAAAATAAGAAATTAAAATTGGAAACTAAAACTGAAAAATAAGAAACAAAAACTGGAAAATCAAAAACTGAAAAATAAGAAACCAAATTGAAAACTAAAAAATCAAAACCAAAACTTAATATCTGATGTGCATAATTAATATGAGTGGGGTGGATTAATTGGTTGAATTTTTCACGTAGGATGCGATTGACATTAACAGGCAAGGCGGAAAAAAAATTGAAACTCACCATATATGTTATGTAAGTAACGATTGTGTTTGATAGATAAACTTGAGTCTAAGTTCAGAAATTCAATAGAAACAATACTTGGTTGAGGTGCCAAAATGAAAAGAAAAAAAAATTAGGGGGTCGCATATACATTAAAGCCTTTATTTAATTTCAACACAAATTTTGTTTCCATGTATATTAAAAGTTTTCATGGATTAATTAGTCTTTTTCTTATTCTTTGACAAAAAGGTCCTCGTCGTTTTCGTAACTAGCAGCACTTATGTACGCCTTTTTTTTTTTTAGAGAAATGTCTTTTTCCCAAACCAAATGAAGAAAAACTAAATTAAAGTAGTTTATCATTTTCTTAGCCAGACTTTTATTAAACTATTTTATAATCCGATTGAAAGGACATATGCATCAAATAGAATTAATTTTCACAATTCAAATGGATTTACTTAACTTTAAGATTTTAGAAGACTCGAGAAACAAGAAAATGTCTTTTTCTAAAAGCAAATGAAGGAAAACTTAATTAAAGTCGTCTATGTCTACTGATCATCTTTTCATCCAGACTTTTACTAAACAATTTTATAATACAATTGATTGGCATTAAATAGAATCAATTTAGGATAGATTTGCTTAACTATAATTTTATAAGATTCGAGAATCAAAATTTTCCTTTAAATTTTTTTTTCCTTCATCTTCTGAGTAGACATAAGCCAAACAATTTTGACAAGGCTGCTTGAACCACCGCATTGTGACATAGACAACAAAGTTATTTCAGCAATATGGAAAATTGCATTACTTATGGACAAATCTTGTTTCATAAAGACAAAGCTAAATATGACAATTGAACTTGTCAACTACAATATAAACTGTATATCACACTAAAGAGGGGTTGAAAAGGTATAACACCTATACAATTATCATTGACTTGTATGCGCTTGAAGTTTCACCTTCTGCTTCCAGCATTCTATAGTCTTTCCATAAGCACGACTAGGCTAAGAACAAAACAGAGAACAGCGAAAACTAAGCTATATTTTTGTTAACCTAGTTAAGGTTTGTTAGTAAGGGTATAGTTAGATGATGACGCGTATGAACCATTTGGTGAAGGGAGGCTCCCAGCTGCATGTTTGTCCTTTGCTACAACCCCTGCCTGCACATTACTGCTATTCTTGCCATTTAAGTTGACACCAGTTTGCATGTTAGGAGCGGAGGCAATTTCTCCTGTTAAAAGCAGAGGCGTCAACATCTCCACGACTTCACTCATTGCAGGTCTGGATTGCGCGTTCCTTCTAAGGCAGAGAGCAACAATCTCAATGGACCTAAGTGCTTCTTTCCTTGAGAATTGGCCGCCAAGATGAGGATCTATAATCCGGCAAAAATTACGCCTATCTACAAGATATGGTTTTGCCCATGCCACTAAGTTCTGTTCAACCCTTGGTCTTCTCTTGTCCATGGAAATTCGCCCAGTTATTATTTCAAGGAGAACCACCCCAAAACTATAGACATCACTTTTCATAGTCAGATGCCCTGCCAAGAGTAATAGTGTCAATTGTCTTTCTTATGACGATAGCAATTCTATAGTTTAAAATAAAATTGTGCCACGGGGCTGATCATCCCATATTGGGCATATTGCTGCTATTTTCATAATACTTGACATCCTTGAAGCGTGAAACTGTAAAACAACGTAGAACAAACATGGATACGATATTCTAGGATTAGAAGAAAATAAATAGAAGCATTTTATGAGTGTCCAGAAAATAAATAGAAGCATTTTATGTGTCCTATATTTTCTACTGTATAATGAACAACTCATGAATAAAAATGGATTCTATACTCATGATGAACGGCATAATGACCAAGTTTAAGGTAATTATGAGGAGTAAATATCTGAAAAGGTCACTCAACTATGGAGAATTATGCAGCAAAGTAATTCAACTTTGTTTGTATCAGTAAAAATTACTCAGCTTAGAGTTTTTCTCTTGTACAATCACTCAACCAAATTTGTCACCAAAAAAATTTACATGACAAAATATATGATTTTTTTATCCCATGTAGACATGGACCCACAAATAGAATGATGGTTTAGATGGAATCCTTTCTGTTTTCCCTTTTCCCTTTTCTGCTCACCTTTTTTTTCTTCTGAAAAAGTACCCTTTTCTCTTTCCAAATGTGGTTCTTGACTTCATCAGTCCCAGTTTAACAGCATATAACTCACACACTTATTCAGAAAAGATCTGAATGAGTGAGCTGTTTAGCATTTGATTGGAGAACACATGGATTCATATGTCGACTTTTGTGTTTGTAGAGTACAGAATAAGAAACCAGCATTGAAAAAACTAATAATGGTCCGCAGATAATGATTTGAGTTATTAGAATTATATCAAATTTTCCTTTAAGTGAATAATATTTTGGAACAGCCCCAGAAGAAATAGGATTCTCGCTTTGGAAAGAAGGGATTGAAAAGCTTCCATAACACCCATACTTAGACCTTTGTTTTGTTTCTATATATAAGAAAATAATTACACCATTCACCTTTATTTATACTCTTTCTGTTTAGAATTTCCAACATGTTTAATGCAATCCTATAAATGATAAGTGGAGTATTATATTTTACAACTTTTATGTGATATTTACGACATCAAAATAACGTCTTAATAGCAATCCCATAGATTATGATTGAAAGGTCAAATAACACATAAACTGCATTCAAACGGTATCACATAAATTGAGATGAAAAGAATTAATGTTTAAGAATTGCCGAAAAATAACCTTCTTGAGACAATGTGACATTCATAGGTCTAGAGATAGAAATGCACTACTTTCCCAAGGATAAAACCATTTAAAAGAAGAACAAAGGAAAAGGAGTATAATTTTCAACTTACCAGTCATAACGTACTCTGGAGCAGCATATCCCTGTGTGCCCACTACACGTGTCGACACATGCGTCTTATCTCCCTCGGGCCCATCTCTGGCAAGCCCGAAGTCTGATAGCTTAGCATTGTAGTTCTGGAATGACAGTAACAACCATAGAAAGATTTCTGAGTATGTCAAGTATTAAATAGGGAGATATGAAGAGAAAATTCATAGTGTCAGGAATTTAAAATAATTACCGCATCTAATAAGATGTTGGATGCTTTAAAATCTCGATATATAACCGGTTTTTGAGCTTCTTCATGAACATATGCTAGGCCCTGTGCTGCTCCTAATGCTATTTTCATCCTGATGCGCCAAGGAAGAGGGACGGTCCCTGCAGAACAGAAAGAAAATACAGGAGGTAGATAAAAGAATAAAAGAACAGACATAAACGAGAAATATGTACTAAGAACTACAAAAACTGACGAGTTGATATACCATATCTAAGTGATTCATCTGTATGGTAAACAAAGTAATGTAGAGGTAAATGCAGTTCCATGCATGACTCATTGGTTTAGTCCCAGCAAGCACTCAATAAGACCTACAACTAAAGTGTCTTCCTTCGCCTTCTAGTTTCCAGTTTCATGCAAAACTGTTCAAAGACATAGCACGTCGCGACAAAAGGAGCAAATGCATAACTCCAATGCAACCTTTAAAGCTGAGGGAAGAGTTGGAAAAAGGACTGCTAATAGTTAGCTCAAATCCAAATCCATCTATAATCCCACTCACTTAGCGCATTATGTACATAACCTAAAGTTCTCCCATTAATGTCAACACTAGCATCACCTGTTAGACATCACTAGTTTTAGAATTAGATATGTTCATCACTCAAGCTCTCGAATAAAAGTACCATTTCACATCTTTAATAAACAAAAATTATATATTCGGAATTATCCATTATCTTCATTCTACTCGAGTGATTCATGTTGAGCACAATTAGTTGTTCACGGCTTGAATTTTATTATTGCTCAATCAGGACTAGCTTCGGTCTTACAATTCTTACACTCACTCTCTAGCAATTATGAGTTCCTAGCTGATTTGTATTGAATCCTAGTATACATACATCTCAATGGACCACCTCTATTTATAAGTGGTGATGGAAGGATCTAGTGAGAGTATTTACTACTCTCTTCTAAATTTTCCTCCAACAGCTTATTTCTAGAACTACTCTTTCCAGAATATTTCTTGACTTTACTCCTTTAGAACACACATTCTAGAGATCTTTCTTCAATTCTCTGCAGCTCTTGAATATTCTAGATTCTTCTTTAAAATGTATTAGAATATTAAGTTGGTGATGACTTTTCAATGCTCCGCCTCAACACCAACTTAATTTGTTCTTTGCATCCATTTTGAGAGATTTTCGGAACTTTGCAATCATCTTGATATTCAGACACTTGTGAATCTCTTCATTCGTCGACTTTCTCCACTCACTACTTTTTGAAGCTTCTTCAAAGGTAGTAATCTCCTTGGACTAACGTTGTTTTGCAGTATCAACACGTTTCTTACCCTTATTAGTCATTTCTTTTAGCCTTTTCAGCTTCATCTTCTCCCTCTACATCCCCACTCCAGCTCATCCACATTAATCTCTTCATCACAATAATCATTATCCATCAACAGCTTTGGCTCTGTTTGTGGAGCAACTGCTTCCACCTCTTTTATCGGAAAAGAGTTGAACAAACTTTTGGAACCAAGAAATAAACTCTTTTAGTGGAGGGAAGGTCATCATCAATTTGACCAACTACATATATTTTGGCTAACTCCGAATTTATGTGAAGAGGATTTTGAGGATAGCTGTTAAATCCCATTGTTTCTAGAAGGTTTCTGCTTTTTTTTTTTAACTGTAATTCAAGGTTGCCAAGATAATGATGTTTGAAGAATTAGGTTTGGCGGCAATCTTGATTTCTTCCTTGCTCCTCTAAAGGAGGTGTAAGCAGCTGCTCCACAGACAGCCCGAACCGTTGATGGATGATTTTTATAGTGATGAGGACATCGATGTGGATGAGCTGGAGAGGAGGATGTGGAGGGGCAAAATGAAGCTGAAAAGGCTAAAAGAAATGAGCAATAAGGGTAAGGAAGATGTTGATGCTGTCAAACAACGCCAGTCCAAGGAGACTACTAATTTGAATAAGCTTCAAAGAGTAGTGAGCGGAGAAATTCGACGAATGAAGCGATTCACAAAGTGTCTGGATATCAAGATGATAGCAAAGTTTTGAGAATCTCTCAAAATGGATGTAAAGAACAAATTAAGTTGGTGTTGAGGCGGAGTGCTGAAAAGTCATCGTCAACTTAATATTCAAAACATTTCAAAGAAGAATCTAGAATATTCAAGAGTTGTACAGAATTGAAGAAAAATCTCCAGAATGAGTGTTCTAGAGAGAAAAGTCCAGAAATATTCTAGAAAGGGTAGTCCTAGAAATAAGCCATTGGAGGAATATTTTACAAGAGAGTTGTAAATACTCTCACTAAATCCTTCCATCACCACTTATAAATAGTGGTGGTCCATTTGAGATGTATGTGTACTAAAATAAAGGAGGTGGTTTTGCCTTACCATAAAGCCCTACCATACTACATTTTTGCCCAACTTTCCATTTTTCCTCCACTCATGTTTCGTGCCTACCTCTTTCTAGCTTGTACGGGCCACCAACATGACTTCTGCCTCTTTAGAGCCAAGTGTAAAGTTTAGCATGCATACACAAACAAATTACAAAATCATCACCATCATGATTATTATTATTATTAATATTGGTATTATCAATAATATTATTTTATTGTTATTATTAATTAATAAGTTAATAATAATTTTGCAATTGGTGAAATACTCCCGGGGTGTACTAAAAGGAAACTGGCGATAAGAGACTATTCCTTAAGTAGAAAGTTATTTTCTATCCCTTCAAAACTGCTCATATTTCTTTCTTTCCAAAGTAACTCTTAATCTTGCAGATTTGGGGAACAAAAGAAGTTTGATTTATACAAGATGGAAATGCAAATCACCTGGAACATGAAAGCTGCAATAACTGTTGCATATCCCAACATCAATGTAGAAGGCAACTGGTGTAACTGTTGTGACATGATTGAAAAACTTAGCCCTGTGGTAAAATGCATCCCTGTATGTTGGAGAAAACCAGAGATGGGATGGTTTAAACTTAACACTGATGGTAGTTTTGTGGATATTCCTAACCGTGCCGGTATAGGTGGCATTCTAAGAAATGAGGAAGGGGATCTAATAATGGCTTTTTCTATCTCTGTGGATTGTGAGAGTCACAATATTGCAGAAGCATTGGCTACTGAGCATGGCATTAGATGGTGCATGAATCATGGCTTTGATAATGTGCAAATTGAGCTAGACTCCCAACTCATAGTCAAGATGTTGCTCAACAAAGATACAGACAACTTGAAGCTCAAGCAGATCATCAACACCACAAATGGCTTTCTTAAAGATGCAACTGTGCAAATTTCTCACTGTTACAGAGAGGCTAACATGGCGGCTGATTTCCTTGCTAAAATGGCTTCAACAAGTAGAAGGAGGACCTTATATCTTTCTCAAAGGGATTTACCAAGAGAAGTCAAGGGGCTAATTCAACTTGATAAGCAACAACTTCCTACTTTTAGAAGAAGATTTGAAAAATGTAACTTCTTTGTAAGCTAGAATATCTTGATAGCTAGGGAGGATTCTGTTCATTTGGCTATCTCCTCCCTTTTAGATTGTTTTTACAATCTCTTTTGTAGACTAGAGGCAAGGTTCCATGTCCCCCTCTAGTCATTGTAAATTATCTTTACTTATATAATACATGGTAGGGGTCAAGCCAAACCCCCCACACCATAGGTTCACAACCTAATGGTGATGGCTTAATATATAAAAAAAAAAAAAAAAGTAACTCTTAAAGGCTAGAGGAGCAACATTGCATGATCGACGTCTTCTCGAAAATGTTTACATCAATGTGCTTAACATTGTCCTTTATAAGTTAACTTCTTCAAAACCTCTCACCATTACTGAGATACTACAACTACAAAAGGAGATGATTCACCTTTGGATATTTTACACGTGAAACACCAATAGATGTATGTGATCCTCCTCTTCCTCAATTTCGCACCGTTAGGATTGCTTCCTTCATTACGAGTCATGTAAAGAAACAAACCATTCTTGGCACCGTCAGTATCCTCATTGATAGGTGATAACTTCTGGGAAATTCTTCCTTGACAATGAAGGGCTTAAGGTAATAAGATCCAAATGGGAATATTCTATCCTTCCCGGTCTCCCACATTCGCTAGTGACTAACTAACCATGTATTAATCTGATAAAGTTGTTCGATCTTGGAGGTTCCTCCTAAATTCTAAGTCCCAAAGAGCTTCTCCCATGTGCCTCCCCTGCCTAATGTACTGTCAACTCCTTCTAGCAGGAAATTCTACAGATGTTTGGAAATATAAGCCTCACGGCACCTGTGACCACAACAGGTAGCCCTTCTTCGATCCCCAACCTAGAATTTGATGTACTTATGTACATAACAATAATAATAACAATAATATTTTTTCTTTTACTTATTGTTACTATTATGATAAGCACAAATGTACACCATTATCGAAAGATCCTGGATGAGTTATCCTCCACTAGAACCTTTCGAGCAAGATATTCAAGCCACGCCTATCAGATAATTGTTCGAATTATAACTACTTATTTCTACATCATCCTTAACTATTGTTGAAGAATGAAAAAAGTTCTGCATCGGTGGTTAATGAGATGGGTGGTCTCCTTATATGGACTTGGGCAATCCTGTCCTCATAAGCTAGCTTTTGGGGTTGAGTTAGGCCCGTGATCCATTTCTTTACATGGTATCAGAGCAAGACCCATCTCACCCAATGTGGGCCCCCAAATTAAATTGCCCACGCACCAGAGGTGGGGTGTTGAAGAATGAAAAAAGTCCCTCATCAGTGGTTAATGAGATGGGTGGTCTCCTTATATGGACTTGGGCAATCCTCCCCTCATAAGCTAGCTTTTGGGGTTGAGCTAGGCCCATGATCCATTTCTTTACAACTATCACAAACCTCCATCCTAGAGGAGTCATATAAGGAGGTAGCTCTGCGTACAGTTTTGGAATCGGACATATTTCGTATACAGCTAGTTTTCTTCCATTGAGGTAGAGTCCTAATGATATTTATACTTGCAATAAACATGCTTGTAGGTAGTTCACGTCCAACTGCTTTACTTCATATTCAAACATATTGGCTACAGTTTCCATGCACAAGTTGAGCCCTAATGCTCTTTATCAATGCTCACACTGTGTTAACAAGTAGAAATTCTTTAGAAGTAATAGTTAAAATTCATTAAATAAATAGGTTTTAGAGAAACGGATGACATCATGTCGTAGTAGGTAACTTGAACAAATTGCAGTTTCAAGAGGGTAACAATGTTATCGGGAGTGATTAACCATTTTGGGATCTCACTAAATGGCAGGGAACAAATGCATCTATTGTGTAACCTTGAACAAATTTTATATCTGAATGCTTGCAGTATTTATCTTACTTACCTTGGTTGTTCTAGCTAGATGAAACTTAATTTATCATATCGTCCTCCAAGTTTGCTACAGATTGCCAAATATTTAAAGGAAAACTCAAAACAGAAATTAAAAAGACACCTATTGCAGAATTTGTATGCTACATATTCTATCACGGAGGAGATTTATAAAGAAAAAGCTAATTGTCAAGCAAAACATGCAGAAGAGCACAAGTATAACATGGAACATACTTCTGAATAAGTGGTTCTCCAAACTTCCACAAGCCATAAACTCGTAGACGAGTAGCCTTTTAGCGTCTTCCATGCAATAGCCTACTAATGTAACCACATTTGGATGATGTAGCTTCCCAAGGAAGTTTACTTCAGCCTGTCACATGAGGATAACTTGTAAATGGCATATATAAAAAATTACAGTATTAAACATTCAAAGTCTAGAAAATGAAGATGAAAACTAGAAAGTTGCGTACAAGCCACTCCCTATGACCCTGAAGTCCATGTTTATTTAGAGTCTTTACTGCAACAGGAAGCCCAGTGCCTTGTTTCACTGGCGAACTTCCATTCTCATTGATCCAACCTTTGTAAACAGAACCAAAGCCGCCCTTTCCAAGAAGACAATCATCTCTGAAGTTCCTTGTCGCCAACTTCAGCTCATTGAAAGTAAAGTTTCGAAGCTTAGAAGCTATTACCAGTTCCCTGCATGTATTAGGAGTGTTTGGTGGAGCAGTTTCAGCATCACTGGTTGCTGAAGACGAGAAAATTGGAGCAGCGGGAGGGTCACCATTAGTTTCTTCTGTTGAACATTCAGAAACTATGATTAATGGGATCAAACATCTAAAGAAAGTTCTGCGCACACTGGCTCAGATAAGAAAACCGAATTTTAATTCTTCTTTAGCATAACTACAGATGAAAAAACTCAAAATTCATCAGATAAAAAGCTCCTCTCTATTAACACAGACATAGCTGATGATATCCCACCAGGATACAAGGACACGAGTTGAGGTGCACATTAACACATATAATAAATGACATTGGGCAGATTCAGATGAACTAAGTATTCCATAACAAGAAAACCAATGATGAACACTTTTTAGTAGTAAAGAATGTTAGAGCTCTAAAGTTGGTTTGGTTGCTTATAATTCATTAGACGAATAACACCCAGGATTAGTCATAATCTATGGCGTCTGCAAAAGGAATCACAGTAATTACCATAACAAGAAACACACGATTTTTATGCATCCAGGGAAAACATGGTAGAAATTTCTCAGCAAGAATAAAAGTCACGCCTTAAATGTGATACATGCCAAAATAGGGCTACAAAAAAGATATAAACTATCAGGTCATTCAAATGATAAAAATTATGCAAGCACCAAAGCAACAGCCACAAATGACAGATCATTGGACAAGCACATAATCCTTGTTGGTTTTATCTTTTTTTATTCCCTCCGTTGAGAATTCACTATCAATATCTGTGTTACAAGTGCCTTTCATAGCTGGTGCTAATGAGTAAAACTGTTTTTCCCTTATTTGGAGACTCAATGCTAGTGATCATACCTTGAGTTAGGGTTCTACACCTTCTTCCTTTTTTTTTTTTTTTTTGTTCGTGTGTGTTGTACGTGTAGAAGGAGGGGGTGGTACAGCCAGATAGGCAAATCTGTTCAAAGATTAACCATTCTCCATGGACAAAGTCAATTCTAATCAAGTTTATCTCATGGAAGCACATTGAACATGAATAGATGTGAACTGGTCATGAAAAACTGAAGAAGCCAATCATTTTCAAGAAGTTAAACTGATAAAAAGAGCATTCAATACAAATCAGCTACAAAAGGAATACAGACATCGGATAAAATTGGAACGATACAGAGAAGATTAGCATGGCCTCTGCACAAGAATGGCAAGCACAAATCGAGAAATGGTCCAAATTTCCTTATCAAAAAAGGAATGCTATACATAGCAGGCAAATTATACAGGAAGATCAAATGGAAAAATAAGCTGATCAATAGATAGAATGTTAAAGGAGTTGTACCAGATGGTTGGCCCCTTGGTGACATGCACATAAACTTTAAAATTCTGCAGCCACCATTGTTGGATTTCTTGATGGTTCTGTTAGACTTGTCCATTCTCAAATATTTGAAGGTTATGGCTTCACAAGTAACCCCATTTTGCTTCTTATAAAGCCCAATTCAGCTTCGTTTTTGACGAAAAAAACTTACATTCAATGCATCAACATCTGCTCTTATCTATAGATAGCTTTCTGTAAATGATATAATCTCATTTTCTGATATGTGTAATCCCAAAAGGATTTCAATCCAAAGAAATCCCAGATGACAAAATCCACGAGAAAAGCAAATGTAGGTTCAAATTGGCCCAAACTGAATAATAATGAACGAGAATAACCCAGATGAAATTGGCCATTGGGATTGTACATTTGGAATTACAACTCAACCAATTTCAGGTGCACATAATGTTAGTCCTACTCATGCTCTTCAAATCTTCCATTCTTCTTCTTTTGTCAGATTTTATAACGTTAAACATACAAAAAGAAACAATTAGTTTTACTACAATCCAATTTCTAATATAAACAGAAGAACAAAAAACACACACACAAAAAAAAGGCACAGTTAGTTTACTAGAATCCAAGCGTGTACACTGAGTTATTTTCGAGGCGGGAGCCAAGAATGCTAAGGACGACATAGGAAAACGACACCCTTAACTATGAGGATAGGTTCAAAATAGTCCCTTACTATGCAATTAACAATTTTGGTCTTATAAGTTTGCCAAGTATTGCACCTTAACTTAACTATGAGAGTAGGTTAAAATATAGTAACTGTTTTGGTCCTTTAAGTCCGGTAAAAGTTAATACTTTTAGTCTCCGGTAAAATAGTCATCGAAATTTATTTGTTAGATTTGACGAAGCTATAAAAAAAGAGGAAATTAACGAGAACTCACATTTAGAGGTAGACACTATTAAAAAAGGTTAAATATATTGGGACAAAGCCGACTGTCGTACGTAGGTTATAGTGCAAAATTGAGGAAAAATAACAGGCTTGATAATGTTAGAAAATAGTGTCTCGGAACACAAAATCTAATAGACACTATCAGTTAAAACCAAGGGAGTCCATTAACTAGCTAAATACTAGACTCGATTTTTAGTGAAAACGATATAAAAATAAATACATCCTGTAGTGAAATTTAAAAAATAAAAAAATAATAATAAAAAAAAAACTAATTTCCGCGCGTTTTTGTCCGAAGATAACTGGCAGACATCCGTCGGTTTTCGTAAAACAATAAAAAATTTAAAAAGTTCATTGGCTTTTTTATAGTGTCCGACAATTTTCATCCATCAATTTTTCGCTTGTTTTTAGTAGTGACTCTTTTGTAGTTTCTGCTATTTCTAATTGATTTCTAAAGTCCAATGTATTTTACTTAGTCGATGGACTCCCTCGGTTTATGTGTTCGAGACACTATTTTCTAACATTATCAAGTATGTTGGGTTTTCCTCTATTTTCCCCTATAATTGTCGGACGTCATCGATTTTGTCCCGAGGTATTTAGCCTTTTCTTAGTAATTTATGTGTACCTCTAAATGCGAGTTTTCGCTAATTTTCCTTTTTTTTATAGTTCTCTTCGAATCTAACAAATAGAATTAGGTTAATATTTTGCCGAAGACTAAAAATGTTAACTTTTGGCGAACTTAAAGGACTAAAACTGTTAAGTGCATACCTAAGGGACTATTTTAACCTACCATTATGGTTAAGGATCCATTTTTGTTAACTTGTGACAAATTTAAAAGACCAAAACTGTTAAAGTGCGTAGTTAAGAGACTATTTTGAACCTAAGTTCATAGTTATAGTTGGGGGTTCTAATGGAATTTTATGATACTTGCAGGCAAATCTTTTTAATTATTCAAAAAGTGTTAACTGACTGTTGAATAATCTAATTGGATTTAAGTCGAGGGTAGGTCTATTATACAGTCAAGAATGGTTTCTGATATTTGAAGTTTTTCTTTTAAAAAGAAGGGCAAAGGTGCAAATATAACCCTCAACTTTACGATTTAGAATAGATATACCTCTCATTATATATATATATATATATATATATATATATATATATATATATATATATATATATATATATATCCTTTTTGCTGACGGAATTTTTAAAAAAAATTATTTAGGTTATTTTTTAATTAAAAAATGTCACGTGACTTAAAAAAAAGCTTAACCAATTTTTTAGTAGACATACTTTTTTAAAGCCACATAGTAATTTTTTTTTCTAGTGGGCGGGGTCTGATTCACTTTAAAAAATAGATAGACTTATTTTTTAAAAGTCAGAGAGATATTTTTTTAAACTAGGGGCATTTATGGTTCGGTTAGGATTGAGTTTAAATGTTAGAACCAAACCAAATCAATTAAATCAATTTTGCATCGGTTCAATTTTTATTTCTCTTTTTGCTTTTTTGTTGGATGTGACAAACATGGTCAAGCACATATTTCTACTATATTAGAAGCACCGGTTGGTGCTTCTTTCGTCATCCGTCTGTGGACCCCCCACCAACATAAAAAAAAATAATAAAATTGGGCCCCATATTTTAAACGGGCCTTAAAAAAAATGTGGATCCCATATTCAACAACATCCAGTATTAAAAAAGTTGTGGGCCCCATATTAAACAACATCCAGTATTAAAAAAAAAAAGTGGAACCCACCACATCCAAACTAAAAAAAAGTGGACCCCATATTAACAAAATCAAGCAATATTGAAAAAAAAAGTGAATCCCATATTTTTGAGCCCCATATTAAACAGGCCCTAAAAAAAAATGTGGGCCACATATTCAACAACATGCAGTATTAAAAAAAATTAAAAAAAATTGTGGGCCCCATATTCAACAACATCCAGTATTAAAAAAAATTGTGGGCCCCATATTAAATAACATCCAGTATTAAAAAAAAGTGGAACCCACCACATCCAAACTCACAGGAAAAAAAATGAACCCCATATTAACAAAATCAAGCAATATTGAAAAAAAAAAAAGTAAATCCCATATTTTTGGGCCCCATATTAAACAGGCCCTAAAAAAAATTGTGGGCCCCATATTAAACAACATCCAGTATAAAAAAAAAAGTGCAGACTTTGTATTCTTAGCAAACACTAATATAATAAAGTTTTAGATACGGAGCACAAATTACAATGTTATATCAATCATGTTTTGAACATAGGATATATATAAAAAAAAAAAATTGGGCCTCATATTAAACAGGCCCATAAAAAAAATTGTAAAAAAAAAAAATTGTGAGCCCCATATATATTGACCCCATACTAAACAACATTAAGCAATATATAAAAAAAAAAAGTGGAACCACCATCTCCAAACTCACCGTAAAAAAAGTGGACACATATTAACAAAATCAAGGAATATCAAAACAAAAAATTGAACCCCATATTCAAAAAAAATAATGTCAAAAAAGACTTTGTATTCGTAGTAAACACTAATATAATAAAGTTTTAGATACGGAGTACAAACTACAATGTTATATTAATCGTGTTTTGAACATAATATATATATATATATGTGCATAAAAATAATGCAAATTAATAATGTCAAAAAAAAAAAAGTGCACCCCATATTAAAAAATCAAACAATATTCATGTAATTTCCAAAGTATCTCATTAAGCCAATAATGATGGATTCATTACCGCGTGCGTATCAATCCATTAGTGGGAGCAAATAAAATTATTGTACAGTAACATACTTAAAATACTTATATATTAAAATAAGATAGAATTTAATTACTTTTTCATTTTTTCCTTACTCTAATAAATGTGAAAATAATTGTAGGCCCCATATTAAACACCATGCGTATTTGTAGCAAACACTAATATAATAAAGTTTTAAATTTGGAGCACAAACTACAATGTTATATTAATTGTGTTTTGAATATAGTAACCCATATTGACAAAATCAAGCAATATATATATATATAAAAAAAAAGAGTGAATCCCATATTAAAAAAAAAAAAACAATGTCAAAAAAAAAAAAGTGCAGACTTTGTATTCTTAGCAAACACTAATATAATAAAGTTTTAGATACGGAGCACAAATTACAATGTTATATCAATCGTGTTTTGAACATAGTATATATATATATATATATATAATAATGCAAACTAATAATGTCCAAAAGGGTGGGGCCCATACTAAACGACACCAAGCAATATAAAAAATAAAAATAAAAAAAAGAAGAAACTATATAAAGCATGGGTTTAGACCCATGCTTCATCGTCCGTTGTCCCTTTAAAAAAAAAAAATGGAACTGACCACATCCAAACTCATAGGAAAAAAAAAGTGGACCCCATATTAACAGAATCAAGCAATATTAAAAAAAAATGTGAATCTCATATTAATAAAACAAACAATGTCAAAAAACAAATGCTTAGAAAATCAAACAATTAAATCAATAATGATGGACTCTTTAGAATAAGGAAAAAATCAATTTCTACTTTGTTTCGTTTTAAACATGTAAAATTAATTTAATAATTTGAATTAGAATTATCTAAATCAAAATTTGATAAAAAAATAATAAGTATTTTACACCGTTAAATTAATCGAATTAAAATTGAAAGTATCAACTGATGCTTAAATATTGCTATTGTTTTATCTCAAAGAGAGAAAAATAGTTTCTTTTTAAACAAGTCTTCTCTTTTAAAGAGTATTAATAAATTTTCGTAGCAAACATGAATAAAATAAAGTTCTACATACGGAGCACAAACTACAATGTTATATTAATCGTATTTTGAACATAGTATATATATATATATATTATCATTATCTAAACACAACTACATATACATAAATACACTATAATCCGAAGTGTTGGGCCCGTACGCACGGGCATAGGCCATCTAGTTTCAATTACTATATCCTACGTAACACTATCAAGCCAATAAATCTTTAAGAAAAGTTGTCATTTGTCAATATATCTTGATGACAATTGAATTAATCAGTGATGGTAATTAAAAATTCAGTTATAGACAAGTGAGTTTATAATATAAAATAAATTCTTGAACTTCTCAAAATATAAATTAAACTAGAATAGGCAAAGAACTAAATAACTATCAAAGCAAAAAAGTAGACTACAAAACAAGAATGCAAAAGATTAAAGATTTATTGTAAAAATTTGAAGTTTTATATAAAGATTAACATATATATATGTGTGTGTAATTATTTTAAATAAATATTTATGTAGTTTTTTTGATCGGTTATTTTGTCTAAATTTGAAACCAAACTAATATTTGTCGGTTTTTAAATTTTAGAAATTAAAACCAAATCAAATTAAAAAAAAATATCAATTTTTCTTTTGATTTGGTTCGCTTTGCGATTTTTCGTGAACATTCATGCTTCAAATAATATTTCTTTGGTTTCAACTAAACGCTGTTCCCATGCATTCTTAAAGGTTTTCACGGAAAACGTCTTTCAAAACTAAATTAGTCTTTTTTTCTTAACTTAGCAGCATTTATGCACGTTTTTTGAGAGGAAATATCTTTTTCCCAAACCAAATGAAGGAAAACTAAATTAAAGTAGTCTATATCTACTGATCACGTTTTTTCAGAGAAAATGACTTTTTCCCAACCTAAATGAAGGAAAACTAAATTGAAGTAGTTTATATCTACAGATCACTTTTTTTAATTAAACTATTTTATAATCTAATTGAAAGGGCATTATGTAACAAATAAAATTAATTTTCACAATTCAGATAGAGTTACTTAACTTTAAAATTTTATAAGACCCGAGGATCAAATTTCCCTTCTAAACTGTTTTCCTTAGATATAAGCCAGACAATTTTAATAAGATTGTTTGACTTTTGGGGATTAAACCACATATTTTGTATGACTTCTCATTCATTTTACCAACTCTTTTTGACTAGTCTAACCTAAAAAATAGTTCAATTCCCTTTCAAGAAATAAGGATATGTCGGTCAGTTATTTAGGGAATTTTGAAGAGATTCTGAGCTTATCTATTATTTGCTCTTATAGATATATAAATATACTAATTTTTACGTATGTGTGTTACACGTGTATTGACTGTATTCTATGTAAATACTAAAATTAATTTTAAAAAAAAATATTAATATGAATCATACTCATTTTTTTAGACTATTTTCTAATATAGTAAAACTTATGCATTTTTCATAAAAAAATATTATAAAAGTAATATATTATTTAAGAGTAAAAAGGTCATTGAATGTTATAAATATTTGAAATAGATATGATAAAAATTATGCATAATCTGAAATATTTGTTGGAGTTATAAAATAGATACTAGTCAAAAAAGTGCAATTATCCAAGAATAATGGACGTTGGTCCTATTTTAGTAACCGTGTACTTGAATTCAAAATGATTAAATATCTACATATGCGAAAAATTAAGATATGTTTTAAATTACATTTTACTTAATTATTTCATAAGGTATACTAGATGTTATCTAATACACGTTTAATATTTCTTTGTAGACATTATTCTTGGTATATGTGTCACTTATGCAATTAGTTACATTACTATGGCCAAATCTTTTATTGTTTTCATAAATAGCTTGATGATTTTATGATACAATAAGTAAGTTTTATTGGTCATATCTGCCCCAAACATATTAGTTTTATGAACCAATAATCATTCATAACGTTTAGGTAACAATTCTACCGACCAACTTAGCCCACTTGAAATAATCTTCTTGTGTACTACAACTTCTGCTGAGTTTAGCGAGATTGTCACTGGCTGAATAATGAGACAAATGAAAGTGTCAATGACGTATATGACAGGCAAAATGCTCCATTAACAAATAGTTTTACAAATATTAGTTTATGAAGCTAATAAAAAAGGATAACAATAGCTAATTAGCAAGAAGCCGAAGAAATTGTTAATAATCTGTATTGCATAATTACTTTGAAACAGTAAGTTTGTAAAAATTCCAGAAAACAACAAACTTTGTAAAACCAGAAACGGGAAAATATCAAAACAGTATCTAAAAAATATTTTTTTAAGGAAGAAAATCGAGTCCACTGAATTCACAGTGTGTCCTTAAGGAAATTATTCCTCTCAATGTACCCATGGTGTTAGAATCTTTCCTCCTAGGATAGAACGATTTACTCACCAAAATAGCGGTACAGTAAATTCTGATGACGGCGAACCACTCGAAGGCAGTATATCACACGAGATTTTAAGAAGTGCAGAAAAGAAGAAGAAGAATATCAGAAAATTTTCGTAAGGAAAAATTCTGAGGATCAACGAAAATATATAGCCCTTTCCTATGAACATCTCATGCTTACTTATTACAACTTTCTCACTAACAAGCACGCATTTAAACCCGTTTTTGATGAGTAGTGCGGCTGAAACTAAATTCTTCCTAATTGTAGGAACGTGCAGAACGTTGTTGAGAGTCAGCACCTTGCCGGAAGTCATCTTCAGAAGTATCTTCCCATATCCTTCAACCTTGGCTGTTGCAGTATTTCCCATAAACAGTTCTTCTTCGGGTCCAGCGGGAGCATAGGTTGCAAATGCTTCTTTTACAGAGCAAACATGTCGAGTGGCAGCAGAATCAAGCCACCACTCCTTTGGATTTCCAACCAAATTGCACTCCGATAGCATTGCACACAGATCACCAATGTCATCATTCTTCTCCACCATGTTGGATTGTCCATTTTTCTTGTCCTTTTTCGGGAGACGACAATCTGGGGCTTTGTGGCCAGCCTTTCCACAATTATAGCAGTTGCCCTTGAACTTTTTCTTGGCTTGCTCCTTCTTTTGTCCGGTGGACTTCTTTCTTTTCTTACTTTTTGGGGCAGCCTCTTCAGCGATATTCGCTCTCATAACCGTATCTTCCTCAATCTTAAGACGAATCACAAGATCTTCCAACTTCATTTCCTTGCGCTTGTGCTTTAGATAATTTTTGAAATCTCTCCACGAAGGAGGCAACTTTTCAATCATTGCAGCTACTTGAAACGCTTCGTTAACTACCATACCTTCAGCGATAAGGTCATGGAAAATAAGTTAAAGCTCTTGAACTTGGGTTCCAACGGTTTTGCTGTCTATCATTTTATAGTCTAGAAACTTGGCAACCACAAATTTTTTCAAGCATGCGTCTTCAGTCTTATACTTCTTCTCAAGTGTATCCCACAATTCTTTCGAAGTCTTCATAGCATTGTAGACGTTGTACAAATCATCCTCCAAAGCACTTAGGATGTAGCCCTTGCATAGAAAATCTGCCTGTTTCCACGCCTCAGCAATCATAAATTTTTCATTGTCCGGCATATCGGCGGCAGGTACTGGAGGGTTTTCATTGGTGAACTTCTGCATACCAAGAGTGGTAAGCCAAAAGAACACCCTTTGCTGCCATCCTTTGAAGTTGGCGCCAAAAAATTTCCCCGGTTTTTTCACCGATGGCACAGCAGTTCAGCTTGTTGCTGCAATAGTCACAGAAGTAGTAGCGCCTTCAATTGCCATTTCTTTTCACTTGTCAAAATTGACAAACTATTTTAATAATCAGAATAGCAAACTTTTCACAACAACAACGACGAAGTTTTTATGTTCTTCAAATCATTGTACCAGTATGAAGTTTAATATTCCAACGAAGTTTTTATGTTCTTCAAATCATTGTACCAGTATGAAGTTTAATATTCCAACGAAGTTTTTATATCTTCAAGTCAGAACACGAAATTTCATACGGAGTAGAAAACCACACAGGTTTTAGTCTCCAAAACAGAATACAGATTAATATATAAAATATAATTTCCTTAAGATTGTTAATAATTTGTATTGCATAATTACTTTGAAACAGTAAGTTTGTTAAAATTCCAGAAAACAGCAACTTTGTAAAACAAGAAAGTAGAAACCAGAAACTGGAAAATATCAAAATAGTATCTGAAAAATATTTTTTTAAGGAAGAAAATCGAGCCCACTGAATTCACAGTGTGTCCTTAAGAAAATTATTCCCCTCAATGTACCCGAGGTGTTGGAATCTTTCCTCCTAGGATAGAACGATTTACTCACCAAAATAGCGGTACAGCAAATTCTGATGACGGCGAACCACTCGAAGGCAGTATATCACAGAGATTTTAAGAAGTACAGAAAAGAAGAAGAAGAATATCAGAAAATTTTCGTAAGGAAAAATTATGAGGATTAACCAAAATATATAGCCATTGAAGCACTGATTGGGAAAAGGTTTGCAACCTTTCAGAAAGTCACAATTTTTTAAACAGACAAAAACGGAGGGAAATTTTAAAAATAATTCGGGAAAGAAATGGGTCGCGGGTCAGACACGCGCATCCGTGTCACTAACGGGTCATGATTTGGATATTTTAATTAATTAAATAAATCAATAATAATTATTTGGTCCAAAAATCAAAGGCGAAGCCGAGCCAAAGCGACAATAACGGCGCCAAGGGAGACCCTCTTCTTAACCCTTTAGCAACAAGAAGGAGTACTTCTACTTTTAAGTAAGAGAACTTTTCTTTTCACTATCAATGAGGGACAAATGCTTATTTCATAAAGCAAGAGGGAATAACTCATTTTTCCTCCCCTTTTTTTCCCTCTATTTCCCATTCAACCTATCAATTAAACCCAACAGAAATAATAGGCGACCAAAGCAGGGAACTAACTTGGATGCAATCTAAATCATAAAGAAATAATAAGGAGTCATACTTCCCATTGGATGCAATCTAAATCATAAAGAAATATGTAAGAACAATTCAATTAAAACGGGCATTAAAGGAGAAGCAGTATGAGTATAAAGGAACTGAAAATGAAGATTCATCTGAAATTGCAACTAAATTTAAAAATCAATATAATAATTAAAATTAAAGGAGAAAATCAGAATTATAGAAGTGTAAGCATGTGTCAATTGCCCAAAAGTTCGTTAACTTAAATCATCGACAATTGTCACTTCATATCCTTTACCTTTAAAGCATCCAAGGTAATTTTCCTCTCTGAAAACTGCTTATCAAAAAAATTTCGATTCTACTAAAAAAGTAAATGGTGCTCCTGTCCAAAACTTCATGATTCGTACTTCGTAGTAACGTAATATTTGTAATAACGCTTAACTATTATACAATGACGGACCTATACACATGCGACTAGTGCTTAAGCATCTATTATATTTTATCCAAACACTATGTTTTTTGTATTGAAAACTAACAGTAATTATAACGCACCTTGTCTTGTCATTACATTTTTTTTATGAATTTCAAATTAAAAGTTTTGAACACCCAAGATTTAAAAATTCTAAATTCGACAAGAATATTATGTCCATTTTAACCATATATATATATATTTCACACACATCACACGTGAAGCAACCTAGTAGGCCCAAACCAGACACCAGCCGTCACATTGTGGGTCAAAATGGAGAACGTGGTTTAGGAAAAACCTACTGCTAATTGGGGTCGATTTACGCAGAACGGATATCCTGATCGGCATGGAAATGGACCCTCGTTTGTTTTATAGCACGTGCGCCTTTCTCCTTCTTGATTGTTTTCATGTCTTCTTTCAATCAACTACACCTCAACTCTAAATTAATTTGTCTTAAAACTTTATTACCTGAAAAATGAAAACATGTCTTGTCATTACATTTTTTTTTATGAATTTTTCATGGCTAGGTAACTTGATCGATGTCTACATTATTCACAAACCTAAAGCTCTATACACGCTTATAAAAGCAAAAAAAGTGTGGTGATATTTGATGTGTGCGTGAATCAGTAGATGCTGCCTTTAGGTTTCTTAGTTCACGACATACCCAAAAAAGGCAAACAAAAAATAAAGGTAAGAAAAGAAGCCTTTTTCGTAGAAACACTGGTGATTACCATTGTATCCAATTGTTTTTGCAGCAAAGCAATTATTCTATCATCCTGTAGCAATTAAAGACGTGTTTTAACCCCTGAACTTGATACGAAAACTCACTTTATCAACTAAACTTAACTTCTATTTATTTACCTCCCTTAACAACTTACGTTTCAATTATTTTCCATCCTAAAAAAATAATATCACTCTCACAATGTGAGGTGTATTACACTCGCGCCACGTCATTGTCACGTCAATGCCACATCATTGCCATGTCAAAATTACCAACACTTCATTTTTTGTTTTTCTTTTATTATTTTTTCTCTTTCTCTTTCTTCTTCTTTCTCCTCATCCTCACCCTACTTTTATCAACCACTACACCTCCGCTACCGCCTCCGCCGCCGCCATCGCCGCTGCCACCGCCACCGCCGCAAAAAAAAATTGACGAAATGCCCTTCAAAAAAAAAAAAATCATCACCATCATCTTTAACCCACACCCACCACCACTACCATCATCTCCCCACCAAATTTCATCAAATTCCTTCTCAAATTAGTCCCACTTACACTCAAATTCGTCTAAATTGATTGTTTTGATTGTTATTGTTGGCCATCATTAGTTTGGACGAAATGCCCTTAAAAGAAAAAAAAATCACCACCACCATCTTTAACTCACATCCACAACCACCACCATCATCTTCCCCAACAAATTTCATCCAACTCCTTCTCAAATTAGTCTCCCTTACACTTATTGTGGAAACAACATCAAGAGAATCTGATGCAAAGGGCCAAAGATATACTGGTCAGAGAGAAAAAAAGGCAAAGCAAAAACATAGTTCATGGAACAGTAATGATTAATTAACAAAGTAGTCATCAAATTTCAAAAACAAAAAAAATTGGACTCTAACGTTCAGGATTTACATTGGACTAAAGGTGAAACTACAAACCCCCTCACCCCATACATGAAATATTCTAACATTAAATAACAATCAAGCAAAAAAACCAAGCACTAAAGTTTTTCCAACAAAATTACCACTTCTCCCATTCTAACAGCTTCACTCCTCCTCCTCAATTTGATACACTGCCCCCCCCCCCCCCAAAAAAAGGTGGGTCACTGATAAAGGGAAAAAATTGGACACACGTTTCAAAAAAAAAAAAAAAGATGAAGAGAAGTCACCAACAGTTAAAAGCTACTGTTGATTATTCATCAAAAACTCAATCAATAAAAATCGTTATGACAAACGGAAGAAGATGGTGGGTGGGGTTGTGGAGTGGGAAGAAGAAGCAGCTGGGGGCGGGGCTGTGGAGTGGGAAGAAGATGGTGGGTGGAGTTGTGGAGTGGGAGCGGGATTGTGAAGAAGATGATTTTTATTTTTATTTTATTTTTTAATTGTATAATGTTTATTTTATTTTTTAATTGTATAATCTTTATTTTATTTTTTAATTTATAATAATATATATATATGAGCGGATCCACTTTTTTTGTTTTTTACTCTCTTATTTTTTTTTAAATTTTTTTTGCCACGTCAGCATTTGAGGTGGAAAATAATTGAAACGTAAGCTGTTAAGGGGGTAAATAAATAGAAGTTAAGTTTAGTTGCTAAAGTGAATTTTCATGTCAAATTCAGGGATTAAAACATGTCTTTTCTCAAAAAGATTCTTGAAACTCATCTTCATACAAATATACAAACGCTTTTTCACCAGACTGAAGAACTGTCACATAAAATGTTTAAATTAAAATCAGTTAACAAAAGGGGGCTCCATAATTAACTGGAGCATAAATTCAAAAAACTAATACTGCAGGGAGAGAATCTTCTCCCCCCACCCCACGATCACCACACTACTACATTTTTTTTTTTTTTTTGTTACAATAATATAATGCTATGGTCCAATTAATGTCAGAGGAGGAGACCCCACACAAGTTCTCCTAATATTGCATGGAACATGGCTCTCTTTTATTATCCACACGACATATTATTTTAATTAAGCTGCTATCTCAAGTGGTCCAACCTTGCAAAAACACTATACTATGCCTAGAGGTGGATTTAACTGAACTTAATACGTACTTAACATGGAGTATAAATATTTAACAAAAGTTTTACTAAGTTGTAAGAGTCCAGTGGATTCAGTGACGTGAACATAAATGTTGAGTGCATATGTATATCGGAAGAATAACCTTGTAAAACCACAAAGAAGAAAAGGGAAAAAAAAAATCCATTTCTCATTAATTAACTCTCACATCGTCACTATCAAGTGGTTCGTAATAATTCTTACATGATTTGCTATACACCCAAAAAGAATTAAAAACTATTGGCAATAAGAACAAAAAGGACAAAAAGAAGAGTTGGGGAGGGGGGAGTGTTGAATGATAATATTAAACAAAATTAATTAATTAAACTGTTGCTGCTCTGGCCATGGCCAAAAATTTGTCTGATCATCCACCACAGGAGTAAACATGTTGCAGAATCTTTCATCTTGGACCGTTGGATCAATCTTGTGGCACTGGCTGAGATCTGGTCTTGATGAGCTTTGAAGGAACTGGGCCAGACTAGTTGTAGGTATTTGGCTGGATTCTGGGAAAACATTCTTGTTATTATTATTGGAGTAAAATGGACTGTCACCTGATGATGTCCTTGTTGTGGCGGTTCCAAGATTTACGTCTATGCTGTTGTTTTCATCACTTCCATTACTCCAAGATCCTTCGTTTTCTTTGTTTAGATTAATCATTGGTGCACCAGCTCCGCCTGACTCTCTGTTCTTCAGAGTTAATAACTGTAGCTGCCACCAGAATTATGCATGGCAATTAATGAATGAACAAACTTTAGGGATCTGTGCATAACAGAAGTATATAGTAATTGATATTTCTACGTATATAACATCAAATAGAATTCTGAAGAATCTGGCTGCGGCTTAAATTCTTTACTTCGACCAGGAAAATTGGATTTTGAGTCCTATCTAATATAATAGTTGTGGAATACCATAAAGAGCAAGTGTATCTAATAAAATGTGATTTTGGTAATTGGTACGTGTTTTCATAAACCTCCTATAAATCAATATCTGGGGAGCTATTCCACTCCAATTTGCCAGTGAAGTAGCTAGTATGAAGAGTATATGTGCTAATGCTAGAGGTGGCAATTTTTTTTACTGACCTGCTTAATTAGCTCTGAACGAGTTATGTTATGATTCATTTGTTGGCTTAATTTAAAGGGGTAAACTCAAAATAACTTATCGAACTATTAGGCCAAAATATTATAACCCGACAGGTCAAAACAGCCTACTCAAACTCAAATATACAAAATCAAACTTGAGTTTGAGAAGTGTATATGTAAATTTAGATGAAGTAAGCTACAATAATTTAAGAACGATACATTATCTTTCTTTTTCCCCCCTCAAAAAGTAGAATTGAAAAAAGGATAGAATGTTGGTCATGTTGGGCAGATTGGATTGTGAAGCATCATTTGACCCGTCTTGATCCAATCCATTAGGACCCAATCAATTTTTTTGAACGGGATAAAGCATGATCGGTTTACTAAATTGACATGTTTTGACCTGCCCAAATTTGAGCCAATTTTGTCACCTCTAGCAGGCGTGCTATGGTGGATCAGGAGGCGTCGTTTAAATTTCACTACCCTAAGTTTCATCCTGGGAAATTATCTAACTGTGCATTTATTTAAGTGATTTAATTACCTCAGAATGAAGATTCTTGTTTTGAGCCTTGAGTGCATCATTATCAGCCTTAAGTGAGTCATAATGTCTCTTCAAGATCTCATAATCTTTCTCCAATTGCTTAGTCTTCCACCTTGCTCTTCTGTTCTGGAACCATATAGCTACCTGTCTGGGCTGCAAACCTAAAGCTCTAGCCAACTGTATTTTCCTCTCGGGTTCAAGCTTGTTAGCCACTTCAAAGCTTCTCTCCAGTGCCTTCACTTGCTCCATATTAAGCCTCCTCTTCTTCTCCCCAAGTAATTGCGAAGAACCATCGTCATCAGACATTTCATTATCGTCCACACGCAAATCCTGATGATTATGGCACCTCTCCACACCCGAAAACGACATGGATCTCCTCATCAGTATTGATGATACACCTGCATATATTCATCACGACAACAAATTAGCGAGACACATATACATGGTGAAACATCGCTAAATTCAACAAATTAAGTAGTGATCACCTCACAATTATGAATCCTATGTGCTATGGGTTCAACTGAACCTAGTAAGAAATATATATATATATATATATATATATATATATATATATATATATATATGTGTGTGTGTGTGTGTGTGTGTGTGAAATATCAGATAGATATCTCATATAGTCACTCAACTAATTAATAGTTATTACTATCTCATAAAGTCATTTTTCTTTCTTGATTTCAATTTCCTTCAACAAAAAAAATAACTACCATCTAAGAGATCGACTCTAAAATATCGCTAAATTGAACAAATGTTTATGTGAAATGAAAATTAAATTCATGTAACAAGAGAAAGATTTTTCATTTATTTGTCTGAAAGACATGAGGCCATAAAGAGGGATTAAGTGGAATATAATTGACTAGCAATACAGTTATGATTAAAAAAGAAGGGATCAAGCTAATATCGATCTAAGTTAAATCTAAATTTAGAGGACTTTAATTTCAAAAGTACGATGAGTTGAGTTTAAATCTTGAATTCACATAATTAAGGGATAGCTAGGGAGAGAGGAACTTACCATTATTGTAGTCTTGATGAGGAAGACAAGGAGTGGAAAAGAGTTTAGGGGGGGTGGAATTAGGAAGGTGATTATCTTGAAAATTGAGGGAAATATCGGGTGTAGGAGGAACAAAGGCCATGATCCCTGTAGTACCAGAAATCATGTTAGCTAAAAATATCTATAGTAAGCTACTGTATATATGTGTGTGCGTGTCAACTTGACGGTGTTAAGTCAGCGAAGTGGGAACATGGAATTGGGGAAGGGAAGGGGACATTAACATGGGGTTGGAAGATGGCAAGACTGGAATCCAGCGATGTTTATATTTAACAAATTAGAGCATATAACGTGAGGTGTTATTGATTTTATTAGTCTTCCAAATATTCTTCTTACCTGCAATGTGACACTGTTGTATTAATGCTCTTACACTTTTTGCTAATTCTGG
This sequence comes from Lycium barbarum, assembly GCF_019175385.1. NCBI lineage: Eukaryota > Viridiplantae > Streptophyta > Magnoliopsida > Solanales > Solanaceae > Lycium > Lycium barbarum. Next base: position 102,740,427 of record NC_083348.1, on the reverse strand, counting down.
TATTTTACATCACACGAAATCCATTATAAGAATTCTAGGATTAATTAGTTTTCCCGATACTAGATTTACTATCATTAATATAGATCAGATCCTGTATGCCCAATAATCTTTTAACCGGATAAATGCGGAGTATAATATTTGAGATACAGTACTCCTTGCTTTAATATGTAATTTCCGACGGAAAATTTGCTAAAACCCGCAGTGCAAATCTTGTCATTATTCTCTTTTGTTTATGTTTTTCCTCCCAGATACGGTAAGGAATATTACAACTTACAATATACCTTAAAACTTTTTTACACTGTGAGTACATTTTAACTGATTATAACAAGTTAATTACTATATTTATATATTAAGTTATTAAATTAGAAATACAATATAGCTAGTTATACTCATTCGTTATGGGTCATCTTAACGTGATGATTTAAAGAAGAAAAAAAGAATCTTAACTTGATGATGTAAAGAAAATGTACTTGATAATGCACAGACGCTAAACTCATACGAAAAGAACCAAACACTGTTATCTAAAAGATAACAATGAGTCTGTATTGTAGGGCTGATGATTGTTTATAAGCATAGATGTTGCGATATAGTACTAAAATGACGTCCTAGAGTAAATATCAAGCATCAGCTTTGGGACACACCTAATTTAACTTGTAGGAATCATTCTGCATTCAATTATTCTCTTATGTCGTCCATATATGTTGGTGATAGGTTAACATTTTCTCTATTTAAAAAGGCGACTAGTAGAAATTATTAAACGAATATTAAGGAAGAACAGAAATGGTAAGTATTTTTTCCTTGTTACGTACATTGGGGTGCATTTAAATCCAACAATAAGATCATAGGCGTCCGCAAAATCTGAAGGGCGCATGTGACCGTTGGGAATATATGTTTAAACAACTCTTGCGGCTGATACAGCTAGAGATACATCATAGGCGAGTTATTTTCGACTCGAATCATGTATGCATATGCTAAAAATTGATAGATTTTATCTATATTTTAAAATACACTATTTTGAACCTTGTATTTTCAAGTAACTTGGATGTAGTACCATGCATTGAACCAACTACTTGTTGCAACAACGGTTATCTTCAATTTTTTCTAGTTTCTCATTCGATGTTCACAACTCATTTTGAAGCCCCACTAATCTGAATTGCTATGAGAATTTCCGCTTTAAGACAAATCGCTCAGACGGTTTCATTTTCAAGAGCTTGAAAATGAGAACTCTTATAAATGATGGAGGGATATTTGGAGTTCATTTTCTCAAATGATCATCCAAATTGTAGAGATAACTTAAATAAAGTCACTTTTCATTTTTAGTGACAAGAAAGTCATCAAACTACCTATATCTCCTGCAAAGTAAAACAGCTAGAAAATTCCAATTATCTCCCTGAATGCTAACAAATTGACACCCCATTAATTATTCCTACAACTTGAATGACCATTAAGTTATTCAAAAGTGGTGGTTATCTTCAGAATCTTTTTCGCTCTATTTGTACTCTTTTCATTCCAATACCTAGTATAAGTAGATCTATTTTTAATTTAAAAAATCTGATAATTGTAAATTGGACAGCCTTTTTTGTTTTTTACTAGTGACTATATCTGCATAATGTCATAGTTAAGTAAATGAGAAACAATAGCTGTACCTGTACTAGGAGGGGAAAAGAAGCATAGTAGAAGCTGGTGATGTGAATTTCTTGTTGGGAGAAGAGGAAAAGAGTTCAATCAACAGTAGGAGAGTGACCAAATCAGTCATAGGGAAAGCTAGGGTGCCACTTTTTAACACACTTTTGTCAGTTTGCTGTCATTTGTTAGTACCAACTAAAAGAAAGGGAATGGTCCGGCAAATACTGAGCTGATATTTTCCTTCTAAATTTTGATGGATAAAGCAAACAAGTGCTACTATTTTGTTATGTTTTCTTGTTAAATTATGTAAACCATTTCATATAAAATTTCTGCATAATTTTCTTGCGGCTGAGTGACCTTACCCCCATAAAGAGGTTGTTTCTGATAGCCCCTCGGCTCCAAAAATAAAAGCACGCCCAGTGGGACTCGAACCCACAATCGCTTGATTAGAAGTCAAGCGCCTTATCCATTAGGCCATGGGCGCTACATTAGCCAAGTTAGTTAATTAAGTATTTTGAAAGAGGTACGCTTCAATATCTGGATGGAGACATTTATCAATACCCTTTCGCTCATTTACTGCTGCTTTTATATATCATCAATTCAATTTTTTACTTTCTCGTCTAAATTTAATTGTTCAAGTTTGTCACCATAAAGATGACTACAGTGCAGATGACTTGTATGGATCTTATTAATATTTATGACTGGATTTGCCCTAAGACTTCCTTCTCACATGGCATATTGGAATTTTTCTGGGCAGCTCCATAGCACCTTTCTCGCCTCTTCCAAAATTCATGTTTCATTTCTTGCTTTTATTTCCTCTCACATATTGGGCTGGTGGGCTGTACTGTCCATGTGACCCCTAAAGACTCCCTATATGTTTGTTTACTTATTCAGAATCAATTTATCATCAAGTTTCCTTTCCTTTCATTTGTTTCCCTAAACATATTTTTCAATAGACGAAGAATGATAAACACAAGAAGATAAAATAAGTAGAGAATTTTTTATGTCGTGGCACTAATAGGAGTTTTTTTCTTCAACATAGCATTTTTACCTCAACTTTCACCTTATTGGGGAGGATTTGAATCGCCACATTGTAATCCCCTTCCCTATCCTATGTAATAAAAAAAATAAAAAAGATTTCCAGGTCACAGAAATTTGTGACAAAAAAAAAAAAAACTACAAGAATTAAAAGAAGGACATGAAATGCGTTAATGGGTTGGTTATGGAATTGGGGGTATCGACAGTACTGGATCCGTAAGCTGGTGGGCTTTCAGATATTAGTCATAAGTTCACAATCTTAAATTTTGTCCTCATTTTTAAGAGCTGCGCAAATATAAACCTTCGAAAGTTAATCTACTGGATAACGCTAGCATCAGGTCTAATGTTTGCTCATATATCTTTCAATTTTAGATAAAACATTAGACTATCGTCTAACATTTGTAATAACTTACAAAATTTTAAATCGTGGTCTAATATTTTCTCATATGATTTTCAGTTTAATCGAAAGAGATCTTTAGACCGTGGTTTAATTTGCATCAGTTACAAGAGAAATAAAAAGAAGGTTATTTACTGCAACTGTTCCAAAAAGTTACAACTAGTGAATTTTATGAAGGAATTTTTACTCATTGTAGCTTCTTTTAAGACCTAATTATTAATATTAGCTACCCTTTTATTTAATTATATTTAGTAGCTAATTAAAGTTTCTAAATTACAATTCGTAGCTATATAAAAAATAGCTACCCAAATACATATATATTTCTCTATTCCCACACACTACCTATTTCAGATTTTTCATTTCTCAAAACCCTGAAAAACTTTCTCTCTCCCCTTCTCTCATTTGCGCCGCCATAACCACCACCACCACGGCCTGCACCGCCATAGATGATGGCGTGAAACAGATTTTTGGTGATGACCGTGAGTACGTGAGATGCGGCGGAGAAGATTGTTGTGGCGATGATTGTAACGGCGTGAAACAGATTGTTGTGGCAGCGATTGTAACGGCGTGAGATGTGGCGGAGAAGATGCAGCGGAAGAAGATGACGTGGAAGTGGAGAGGTTAGGGTTTTGATTGTGGAGACACTTACATGGATGAGAAGATAGTGGAGATCGGAATCGTCTACATCTAGTGCTTCTCAGATCTGGAGGGAAAATCAATGGATTGGCTAATGGGTGTTTTTTTTTTTTTTTGGTCTTCTTCATTGATTCAGGGAAGAAGGGTTTGAGTTGCAACTACTTCTATTCTTAACGGACAGCAGGCCATCATAGATGACAGCCTTTCCGCGAGGAATTTAGAGATGAATGCAGTTCTTGGAAGGATGGCTTCTACTGCGCAAGAGTTGGCACACTATCATTCAGGGGATGAAGATGGCTAATGGGTGGGTTGACGGTGGTGTCGCCATCGATACTCAGATTTGGGCTGTGTGTATTTTTTGAGTGTATTTGTTAAAACTCAAATACAAATACATTCAACAATAGCTACATCTCACAAACATACTATTTTTGAATGTATTTGTCTTGTATTTTTTAGTGTATTTGTTAAAAGTCAAACACACTGTTTTTGAACGTATTTGTCATGTATTTGATTTTTTTTCTTGTATCTGAATGTATTTGTTGAAATCCATTCAAATACACGGGAATTTGAATGTATTTGGCTTCACATGTAGTTGGAATGTATACAATGTATTTGAAATTTTGTTTGAATCCATTCAAATACAGTGAATATATGAACAGTGTTTTCAGATACACGAAAATTTGAATGTATTTGGTCTCAAATGTATTTTGAATGAACACAATGTATTTTGAAATACATCAAAAAAGTCACTCAAATACATCAAAACAAAAAAAAATCACTAAAACACATATAAAAAAAAAAAAACTAAAATACATCAAAGCAAAAAAAAAATCACTGAAATACATCAAAAAAAAATTCACTGAAATACATCAAAGAAAAAAAAATCACTGAAATACATTAAAAAAATCACTGAAACACATCAAAAAAAAATACTGAAATACATCAAATACAGCTGAATGTTAGTTACAGATGGTAAATTAGAAAAGGTTGCTATAGGGAGTAAGTTGGACCTTTTAAGGTAGTTATTTGTGTAAGCTTTCCTTTTATGAATGGGATGTATGTTGGTGTTAATGGCTTATCAAGAAATAGAAGGACCATTGGGCCCAAAGCCCATTTTATTGTTTGAATGGGCTCTTGCTTTCAATTCGTTGGCAGAAACAAATAAATTCACGGGGAAAAATTATAACTAGGCAATAGTTAGAAAATAATTCCAAGGTCGTAGCAACATTAGTTAGTTTTCATTTCATAGCAATTAAATATTAGCAACTTCCCAAAAAAATCCCTAGAACTAATTTGAAAGAGGATCAATGCGAAATTCTTCCTATATTTTTGGACAGAGTATTTATCTTCCATATTTGAAACAATCATTCAAATTTTTTTGGTTCTTTCCTTTTCTAAGGTATATTTTGCAAAAAAAAAAAAATCTTACCAGCATTTGTGTATATATCTAATTATACTCATAAACATATATATATATATATATATATATATATATTTATACATAACAAATACTAGTGAATTATACTTGGTATTTTCGTAAAATAAATATTTATACCATAAATATACATGGTATTTTCACCAAAAAAAAGTATTTATACCATAGATATACATGGTATTTTTTCAACTGAAACATATTTTTCATGTAGCATATTTATCCCATAAATATACCTAGTATTTTCACAAAAATATATTTATACCACAAATATACATGGTATTTTCACAAAAATATATACGATATAATAAAAATATACATGGTATAACATATATAACCAATCTGAAATAATGATAATGGAAATAGATAATTTTCTATTTTGCTCAATCAGAAAACTACGATTCAACCTAATGACTGGGTAGTAGCATGCAGTTGGGCAACAAAAAAAAGGAAGAGAAAATTGAGATATTAGGGTGTATTGATTAAAGAAGAACGAGAAAATTAATTGAAAAATAGAATTAAGATAAAATATTAAAAGAATAATTGTGGATGTGGATTCCTAATTTAATTGAACGGATTTACTAATTCTCCATGATTTGGTGGAGTAAATGACCGTGAGTGAGTGTACCCAAAAATTATAAAAGCAGCTATTTTTGTTCAACTTTAAGAGTTATGCTAATTATGTTTATAACTCTTAAAGTGACACTGTGACTAGCGGTGTAAATTTCTCTAAATTCATTTCCAATCGAGTTTTGAGGAAATAAAAATGATGTCTTTGGGCTTGGTAATAAAGTGTTCATGATTTGGAATACAAAAACAACTCTAATATTCTTCGTGAAATTTACTAAATCTCTATACATTATTACGAAACATGAATTTTGTTGATGCCTAATATACTAAAGCAATTGTCGTCAATTGACTCTTGAAAAAGGTAAACATATGAGAACTTGAGACGGAGTAAAGTCACAATTGGATTGCCAGAAGAAAGAATTAATATTGGCCATTTAAATTCAAACCTTAATGATTTCCAAACGTCGTAATCTTACAATTACAAACAAAAATATTTCACATGGGGGTGGCTTCATCAGTTTGTGGCCTGAACTTTTTTAGCCTTCTTGCGTATTTGGTCCACCTAAAGACTATATAATATAGTACTATCTTTTAGTAATATATTTCTGAATTGAAAACAATGGTCTATAGTCTAAATTGTAATAGGCAAGGAGCCTAGGAAACACTTCACCCAAAATATATCTATTAGTAACATGGTATTTCTTTACATGAGACATTTAAAACACCTCTCCTAGGATGTACCCAAAAAAAAAAAAAAAAAAAAAAATAAGGACATCTCTTTCCGAGTTTTCATTTGTAACACTAACGCTCTCTTTGTAAGTTGAGACGTTATATTCGTATCTCTTTCTTTGATTTATTTATACCAAAACTTGTTTAAACAATAAAACTTTATAATATAAAAAGATCTATTTCTGTGATATAATGGAATGGACTACCTTTTGTAACATACACTTCCTTTTGAATTACTAAATGTGTAATTATTAAATTATTATATATTTTCGCTTTGGAAAAAATAACGTGATGCGTATATTTTAAACGCAAGTGATATTATACTCTCTCATTTTTTTTCTCTCCTCTTTCTTCTGTCTATATCTTGTAGGAGCATGTATCTCTATCTCTTCTTAATTTGTATCAAACGATACTTGTGATTATGACACCGAAAATTTGTCCATAGCCGTTAAATAATACTCCCTTTGATCTATAATGAGTGATTTTTAAGGATTTGATATACTAAATTAAGAAAATCACTTAATAATAACTAGTTAATTTATCCGCGCTGTGCGCGTCATTCATTTATTAATTTAGTTGATGTACAAAGGATATTAATTTTGTAATACCGAAACTAAAAAATAATAAATATATAACATAAGCATACATATGATTTTATTTTATTTTTTGGACAAAATAATCAAATGTATTAGAAGAGACTACATATTTTAAAATAAAATATAACAATAAACTCAAATAAAAGCATTACATACATTTTTCTAGTTTTATACAAATAATGTTTTTGAGGAATAAATATAGATGGTTCGATGATAAAGCTGAAATGACGCAAACATGCATAGAAGAAAGATTGAAACAATAAAAATGGAAAACAAAGTCATCGGACATTGTTTGTTGTAGACCTTTAAAAATCTCTTCGCCGAAAATAATTTTCAAACTTTCCAAAACTTTATTTTTTCTTGTCTAAATATATTTCCTTCTGTTGCAATAATATCGAGTCCGAGAGCAAATTATGTACTTCAATATTATCTTTTATATAATCTTCAATTTGTAAAGCCGGATGCATTGTCATGATATCGTCCCTGCAAGTGTTAACATCACCGATTTACAAATAGTTATCCTGAGGGATATACATAACATGCCAATAGTAAGAGTTTGGCCCGTAATAAAAGTAGATCATGTTGGCAAAACTCATAAAGTTGGATTTAACTCTATCTGCTTCATATGGTGCTATTGCAACCAAATTAAACACTACATAATTTACAAAAAAAAAATGAAATTAGGAGAGGAACCTGAACAACCTGAGGAAGCAATGACAAGACACTTCATAAAATTCTAATAACTCCGTCATCCATTTATTAATTTAGTTGATGTACAAAGCATATTAATTTATACCGAAACTAAAAAATAATAAATATATAACATAAGCATACATATGACTTTTTTATTTTATTTTTTGGACAAAAAAATCAAATGTATTAGAAGAGACTACATATTTTAAAATAAAATATAACAATAAACCCAAATAAAAGCATTACATACATTTTTCTAGTTTTATACAAATAATGTTTTTGAGGAATAAATATAGATGGTTCGATGATAAAGCTGAAATGACGCAAACATGCATAGAAGAAAGATTGAAACATTAAAAATGGGAAACAAAGTTATTAGACATTGTTTGCTGTAGACTTTTAAAAATCCCTTCACCGAAAATTCAAACTTTCCAAAACTTCATTTTTTCTTGTTTAAACTATGAACTTCCTTCTGTAGCAATAATATCTAGTCCGAGAGCAAATTATGTACTTCATTATTATCTTTTATAGAATCTTTAATTTGTAAAGCCGGACACATTGTCATGATATCGTCCCTGCAAGTGTTAACACTATAGATTAACAAATAGTCATCTTGAGGGATATACATAACATGCCAATAGTAAGAGTGGCCCGTAATAAAAGTAGATCATGTTGATTTAACAATATGAAGTTTTTATTCAAGTACGAATACCGAACTTCTCAATATGAACTTTTATAAGGTAATACGTAAAATAAAATTATTTTAACACTTATTTCATATTTGTCCAATAATATAAAATAAAAACTCGTCATGTTCATCACGTATAATTAGATGCAAAACTCATAAAGTTGTATTTAACTCTATCTTCTTCATATGGTGCTATTGCAACCAAATTAAACACTACATAATTTACCAAAAAAAAAATGAAATTAGGAGAGAACCTGAACAACCTGAGAAAGCAATGACAAATACTTCATTAAACTCCAATAACTCCGTTACAAGAAAATTCGTACTCCCTATGCTTGTCTACTCTCCTTTCCCCACAAGCCATTATATTGTCCACCTCCATACATTACAAATCTAACTCTTTATTTCTATAACCCCTACTAAATTGTTAATGAGTCTATAATTGTAATTAAAGTTTCTGTTCGTTTCTTTTGTAGTGCTCCAAATAGAGCTAATAGTATTCACATTGAAAGAAAACGTTTCAACTCTACATTAATTGATAGCACATTTTTAGTCTTCCTTCCAGAAAGAAGAAAAGATGAAACTATAACACAGATTGAAAAGCAAAACGGAAGACAACGAAGGCAAATGGAGGGTTTCTAGGAAAAGAAATAAATAGTACTAATAATGAGGAAAGATAAAAATTAAGAGCACCTAATTTTCTAAATTTTTTCGAGTAGTGAAAATATGTTGAGGTAAAAAGGTGTAAAGACATATTTATAAGCTAAGAAATCATCTAAAAATTTAAATAGCTGAAACTTTAGAAAATAAGAAGTTGGACCAAAACTTAAATTCTTTTACATAAATCCACCAAAAGAACGTGTCCCTTTATTGCTCTCACATTTATATCACATAATTGTATTTTGGATAACTCTCTACCATTTAAGTGCTTTAAAGAATGATGAATACAATAATAATGTAAGAGAAGAGGCACATAAAAAATGAAATAAATGAAAAAAATGGTCAAAAAAAAGGAGAAAAAAGATAAATAGTAATGAAGGTCATAGAGAGGTGCCACATCACCTTATATATGTCTAGCTTTATATTATATATAGATTAGTGGACTACATTATCCTTTTACTCTCTTTTCAACATTAATTAACAAGTAGCGATTATTTTTAGAATTTCGCTCAGATCATTTATTATAAAAAAATAATACTTTCTTAGTTTTTGACAACACAAGTCGCTCATTTTGAATCAAATTTAAATGACTATAAATCAGTTCTTGTGATTTAAAAAGGATATAAAATATATATACCTATTAGTATGAGGATGACGTCTAATTTCAGAAAATGAGGTAGTCAAGCCATCATAAAATGTATAACTTCAGCCTAACTAAAACAGCTAAACCGGTATTATTAATTAAATCATATTGTAATAAAATATACAATTCTTTAAAATCAGATTGTAATAAAATATACAATTCTTACTCTCGCTTTAATAAAAAGATAGCATAAAAGAAATAATAATAGGGCAATATGTGACTGGCATAGTGCCAGGAACGTAAAGTTGAAGAAAGAGAGCATTAAGCAGAAAAAAGACCGACATTCTTTCCATAATCTACGCCGAATTGTCAATGGACACCTTTTCTTCTTAACTAAGCCATATGATTATTTGGTCGAGGACCTTAGGTTTATTTTAATTTATTTCCCCTGAAAAAATGGAAATTTTACTATAGTAGTATTTCTTTTTAGGCCTCGTCCCTTAATGCGTTCCCAATTAGTATAATCTACGGGAAATACCTTGCCTAGTGGCTAGTTAGCTATTGATTTTGCTGAAACTTTTCAAACAGCTAGGTATTTTGTCTACAGGTACTAGTACTTTAAGCTATCATGATTCGTTGTTTTTTTGGTATAAGTAACGAATATGGATTAGGTGAAATTTGAAAATGTTGAAAGTTTGCGAGATTTTTTTTTTTTTTTTTTACGAATTTTTAAAACTTGATTTTGCTTTCAAGTTAGAGTGAAATATTGACACAAACAACAAAGCATACCAAACAATTCTTTAAAAAAAAAAAAAAAAAAAATACATCAAAACAGGCCCTAATACTAGATACTAGTTATGGCAGACCCGTGCTAAGCCCAGGCCCAAACTCAAAATATAAAAATTTATCGCACTTTTTTAAGCAGACAAAACTATAGACATAAAATAATATGAGCTTAACCCGCAAGGATTTTGAGTAAACATTCTAAAAAAGTTACTATTTCTTTTTTAGAAGGTAAACAGCTATTATGCCTTATTACCGTTACCTAATGCTACAACAATCGCCAAAAGAGACAATTCCATTGCACAATTTCTCATTTATCCCATTAAAAAGGAAACTACAAAATTCATGATGATAGCTATGGTATCCACTTCGAAAGTATATCTATCTGCACTGGTTGAGTTACTGTACTTTCACTATTAGTTATATTACTTGAATTGTGTGAAGAACAAAATACAAACGAGTTAAAGTTTTGGGAAACATCCTCCCCAGGTCACTTTTATATGGATCCAGTTAACTTACAAAGTCACTACTTGTATACAATTTTTTTTTACAAGTGTACAACAACAACAACCATATACTAATTGTAGTCCCACAAGTGGTAGTTATATGAAAGCAAAATTTTCATTCCACTCCTTTAATATTTTAACTTCCATTTTGATGAAATTATTTACTTCAAATCAAATGTGGAGCCAGAATTTGACATTTATAACTTATATATCCTAATTTTCTGAAGTTATTTAGTTCTAAATAAATAATCTATACATAATTAATGAACTTTTAAGACAAATACATAATTTAACTTGTGCAGCGGATGAAGCTGCTCCTCTCTTAATTAGGGATTAGGGGTTCGAACATGGATATGGAAAAAATCTTTGGAGGAAGCGCTCCCCCCGAATAGGCGCGATACAGTGCGAATTATTTGGATTAATTGGGCTCAAATGCGGATATCGAGCACCAGAAAACCAAAGAACATGAAAAATGAGGTACGAGGTTCGATAGCTTTTCAAAAGTAGATCTTAAAAACAAAAAACAAAAAAATTGACTTAAATAAATAAGATTAGGACCTAAAAGTAATTAATTAAAAAGTTTTAAAAAAATTTGGAAATTATTGTGAGGACTACAAAAGTCTCCAGGTTCGATAGCTTTTGAAAAGTAGACCTTAAAAACAAAAAACAAAAAAATTGACTTAAATAAATAAGATTAGGACCTAAAAGTAATTAATTAAAAAGTTTTAAAAAAATTGGGAAATTATTGTGAGGACTACAAAAGTCCCCACATTTGCTCTTATATATAATAGTAATATCATAGTGGCGGCCTGCAGTCACGTCTTCTCGAATTTTTTACCAAAGAAGCTATTATTTAAATCAATTCATCAAAATAATACTCTATTTGTTTCAATTTATTTGAACCTTTTCAGAATACGAGGGTCAAACTTTATAACTTTGATCATAAATTTTGACATGTATTTTTCAAGTTTTTAAAAATAAAATTTATATATTTATAAACTACATAAAAAGTACTATAAGTCATGACAATGTATAATTCAAATGCTTAAGAGAAAATGTAAGGAAAACGTGGTCAAACAACCACCTCGTAGACTTCACAAATAGTAATAGGTTCACATAAATTAAAATAGAGGAAGTATGTTTTTTTGAATTTACAGCATTAGAATAAACGTATTCAATAGTAACGTATTAGGCATTGTTTTATTCAAAAAATTCAACGGGCAAAAAGTTAGTGGTTGACGGCTTGACGACTTGAAAGAATAATTCATACTCTAATGCCTCATTTGTTTTCCCTTAACGAAGGTCTGAATCTGAATTTAGGCCATTAATTTTTTTTTTATTTTTTTTTACCCCTTATTAGATCTAGAGCCCGTTTGGATTGGCTTATAAGTTGGCTTATAAGCTGTTTTCAGCTTTTTTGAGTGTTTGGCTGGCTAGCTTAAAGTCATTTTATGCTTAAAATAAACTCAAAAAAATAATTGGACTCATTTGACTTAGTTTATCTAAAGCAGCTTATAAGCTGAAAACAACTTATAAGCCAAAAAAAATAAGTTGAACTACCCAACTTATTTTTTTCAGCTTATAAGCTGCAAACAGCTTTAAGCTGTAAGCCAATCCAAACGGGCTCTAGTCGGTCAGATTTAGAATTAAGTCTTAAAACTGTTTAGACCGTTCCAAGCCACGAACGATTTAAGCCCTGCTTTCGTCGACAAAACTCATGCCACTGTGCGGTTCTCCTTGTAGGATATTATTATTATTATTTGTTGAGTATGATTTGATGTTGATAAATAAATACGCTTGTCCATAAGTTGTGTTTTATTCATAGATTGTCAAGAAATAATAAGGATATTAGCAATAATTTGTTATCTGACAGAATATAATTTATTGCTAAATTACCACGTGATTAATATGAAAGAGTTAGAATTGAAGGAGTCAACTTGGCAAGGAAAGGAGTTTGTGTTGACTTCTACTTGATATTCCTGTTCTACATGGACTCTAACAAGATCATAGCAGCATATATGTCTACAAAAGAAGTCCATTCACATTCTGGAAACACAAGCATTCACAAATATTTGAGCAGCCAAAGTTTTTTGAATTCCAAGCGAAAGAAGCCCGAAATACTTACATACGAAATAGAGTTGGGACTGTATCTATGTATGTTCCAGAGTCTGGTCCATAGATCGAAACAAATTCTCTTTTGTATCAACTCTATTGAATATAATAGGTTTACTTTGTAATCTTTTATCAGCTTTCTTAGAAGCATTGTTGAGGTTTAAACACTTTCTAAGTTTGTTGTTTCTGTTTTCAAGCTAAGGGTAGCTTGAAAGTGTAGCAACAGTTTAGGATTGTTGTAAAGGGATTAAAGGTAGGTCCTTTGGAGCAAGGGTAATCCACTTTGGCTCGGTGTTTTAGTGAAGTTAAGTTAAAATCCTACAGGGGTGTAGGTCCTGATTTTTATATCCATTCGAGCCTGGATGGTTTTTCACGTATAAATCTCTTGCGCAATATTTTCTTTCTTTGCTGTTTAAGTCTGAATAACTAAGTAAGGAACGCACTTTAGGGATTGTGTCTTTGTCTGTTCCTTAAAATCAGAAAATTCAGTAAAAGTTTTAAGTTAGGGGAAAATTGTCGTAGAACCAATTCATCCACCCCCCCCCCCCCTCCCGCGTCCCCGTGTCTATTTAGGAGTCAATTCTATTATTATCATCGTTATTATCATTATTATTACTATTATTATCACCTATTCGTTATTATTATTAGTATTTCTTCCCCAGAAGAGGCCCTTTTTTTTTTTTATGTGAGTTAACACTGCAATTGAAAATTTAAAAAAAATACCACTTAAATATTCTTTGTGTGATACCGAAGGATTACTAGATGAAGGTCATAGCAGATTTTTATTCCTTCACCTTCAATGATTTTGGTTCCTACTATTTGGTCTCTATTTTCATGACAAAGTGCGATGATTTTTTTTTTTTTTGTGTGTGTGTGTCAATTGCTGGGTTTTTGTGAACACCACATAAGAGGGGAAGAAGGGGACGAAAGCCCAAATGGGGGGAGATCGAGAAGTAATAACACATATTATCAACCATGGTGTTGTTCGTTTGTCCATATGAAGATCGTGCTCAACTTTTCTTTTACTCTTCAATTAAATCTTGATTTTTCTTTTACTCTTCAATTAAATCTTGCCGGAATGTGTACTGTTAACACTTTAGGCATTTAAATATAAAATATCCATTTATATGTTTCAGTTTTATCAAAAATTGATTTTAATCTTATCAGATTAACATATTTAAATCTGGGTAAATGCAAAGTGACATGTTCTTTTAAATGAGGGGACAATTAGTAGACGTTATCAAAGGATAAAACGTTACTCACAAGTACGCAATCGTTAACGCTATCAATCACTAACTTTTTGCTTGTTGGATTTTTGAATAAAATAATGTTTAATACGTTACTGCAAAATACGTTTATTCTAGTTCTGTAAATTTTGAAAAACATATATTATTTTGGTGAATTGGTTTAAATAATAGCTTCCTTCGGTCAAAAACTCCGTCTTCTGCCGCCCCAGCCATAAGCCCATAATAATAACTTAATAAGTCTTCCTCCAAAAATTTGCCCTTAATTAGATATAATTTATGGTTATTCATAGGGGTGTTCATGGTTCGGTTTGGGTCAGTTATTGATTAAAACCATAACCAAACCAATTTAGTCGGTTTTTAAATGTCTAAAACCATAACCAAACCAAATAAAATAATAACCACCGGTTTGGTTATTGTCGGTTTGGTTCGGTTTGGTTGAATTTTTCGGTTTATGGCTAGCAACCATGAGACTTATCAATAAACATTAAAAAGTTGAAAAAGACATGTCTTTTTTTTTTGTTCAAACGATATCTTTTATTTATAGCTTAAGGTGGAACATACATCATAGAAACATTTTCACTATTAGTGATAGTGTCGTACTCAGGTTACCCAAAGTTGCTAAACCATTACATATAAAGCTAAAAACTAAGTAGTGCCTGCACCGTTTTTGTCATCTTAATATACATACCTCGAAATAAAGTAGAGCATATGAGCTTTTAGTTGTTGTTACAAACATACATATTAATTAAACATAAAGACTACCTAAAATTAAAATGAAAATATATGAAATAAAAAAACTTTGTGTAATGATCCCAAACTTTGGGGCAGTACTTGCATTTTGCCCTCAATTCTCCCATTTTATTAAAAAAAACTTTCTGTAATGATCCCAAACTTTAGATGTTTTTCTATCATTATTCCCAAGGCTAGGGTCTCGACTACAAGGAGTTGTTCCTTTCTGCTTTTTAGGAGGATTATCCACGGAAGAAGTATTAGGACATTATCATGTGCTTGAGTTGCAACAAATGCTGATGTTACCGAAGTATCTTCTATAGGAACCTCCAAATCTACAACCTCTGTCCTTTTCATATGAAAAATATTAGAAGTTTAGGACCCATTCAGACAAGAAAAAAAGAAAGGTATAAATTCGAAAAAAGAAGAAGAAACAACCTAAAATCAAATGGCTGACAAAAAAAGGTTAAAAATTTAAGTTCAAGACATTAGACTCTAACGTGAGATTCTGTTAGTAGGTTTACACTTACCACTTAAAGAGTTAAAAGATTTAAAGACATGGGCTTGAACATATTTTTAAAAACACGGGCCTTAAATAATCATGTGAAATAAGTAGACCAGAAATCAAATTAATGATTAAAAGGTATAAAATATTTATAATTATTTATGAAAAACTAATATTATACATATAAACAATTATAAAATTTATGTATATAATTTATCGGTTTGGTTCGGTTATTTATTCGGTTATTTTTTAATATAACCATAACCAAACCAAATATTATCGGTTTTTAAAATTTAAAATCAAACCAAACCAAATGTCGGTTTTTTTATTCGGTTTGGTTAAATTTTCGGTTTGGTTTTGGTTTTAACCAAAACCGTGAACAGCCCTAGTTATTCATATGGTTATAACTTATTTTAGATTAAATATAAGTTTCAAAAGTAGTTTTCTCTTTTTAAAAATGTATATTTAGTTAAATAGTGCTACATAAATTGGGATGAAAGGAGGAAATATTAGTACATGCATTCTTATGAGTGAGTGTATACAACCGCAATTCTTTAGGAATGAATCCAAAAAACTTTCGGGGGAGAAGAAAGTAGCAAAGCCAAAAGATGAGTTTGCTCAATCATTTCCACTAGTTTTAAATGCATGAAGTTCTTTTGGGAAAGAAAATAAATATACAGAAGCTGCTAGTACACCATATATTAATGGTTGTACTTAATGAACTGCACCAAATATTTCCTTTTTTCCCCTTTAATCTTTCTTGTCAGTAACGGTGAAAAGGCAAAAGGAAAAAAAGAGAGACAACCTAATAGTGATGCTGCTAGTGGCATCTGCATTTACGGGATGTCATGATATTAAATGATTATTTGCAATCATGAAGATTTAATTTTAAAAAAAATAAACATTTTATATGAATTGCTAATTCTCAAGCCACTTTCGTAGTGATTCGTTAGACATTAAAAGGGTCCACGTGCCATAAAGTGGAAGGACATATACCCAATTCATGGAGTGTAAAAGACAAAGTGAACCAAAATACCCCAATAAAAAAAGTTAATACCAAAGTACCTTTAACACAAGAAATTCCTGCGTTAAAGTAGTTAACCTTTAACGCAGGAATTTACTGCGTTATTCTATAACACATGAAATTACTGCATTAAAGAAGTTAAATAGCTGAACCATGGAGCTTCCTTCCCCACCACTGGTCCCCCACCCCATTTTTTTAAGTTGTTAACGCCATTAAAGGCCAAAAACCCGTGGGCCCACTTTCTAAAAACTGACATTCCGCTTCAAATTTCATCCCAAAAGTTAAGATTCTCGGTATATTCAAATCAAGGTACTTTATTATGAACTTTTTAATTATTTTGTTAAATACATTATGATTCTAAGCATGATCAATGTTTCAATGTCACGAATTTCGGGAAAAAAATCGTTAAATGGATTTTTTTTTTGCAATCTACTCATTTGCAATCATGAAGATTTAATTTTTAAAAAATACTTTATATACAAATTACTAATTCTCAAGCCACTTTGGTAGTAAATCGATAGACATTAAAAGGGTCCACGTGCCATAAAGTGGAAGGACATATCCCCAATTCCATGTGTAGTAGTGTGAGACAGAAATAAAGTGGATTAGAATTGAGGAGGAAGCTGCAATTGCCATGCACAAATGCACGTGTTTTCCTTGCTGTAAATGAAGGAGAAAACAGCAATTAATTTCACTGGCCTTGCTCTAGTAATTCGTACCCACTTCAATTGGGATATATGGGATTGGGATGGGAGTAACTAACACTAACTTGCAGCTCTCCATCTCCTCCATAACCAACTGTTGCTAGTAATGCCCCGCTCCTCGTGGGCGGATCCGAGATTTTAAATTTTGTATTACAATCTTTTTTGCTTATTAGATTCTCGATAAATTTTTTAATCCATATAAATTAAGTTTATGGACCAAAGCGCAATTATGTTAAATCAATAACTTCAATTGTAGCTCTGCCATTGTCGTCCCCTCCTTTAATGTCTCCATATGCCTATTTAGAATTGGAAGGCAAAAATAAAGTCACACTATATGATTTTTCCTTCGTCTAATGACTTATAGAACTATAAACCAAAAAATTATGATGTGTGATAAAACTATCTAGAGATTTAGTACTTAACATGTTCACAGTGCACAGATTGGAAATTTGTAACTATCTAGAAATTTAGAAAGTCAATTTTGTGTATTATGAATATGTTATGTTTCGTCGGAATCAATGGTACAATGGGCATCTTTTTGCATTTACATCTTCAACAAATTTTGACTCTACATATATCTGAAAGCAGACAAAAAAAATAGAGACAATGTTATCTAAAGGATAAGGTATCAGATATTTTCTTAGTACAATGGTACATGAATAAGTTAATTTTGTCTCTTCATTTAGATAAGGTAGTCCATCGTTGTATACTTATTTTTAGATGGTCCATCACAGGTTCTGAGGTCCAAAATCGTGACAAAGATAGTACTACAAAATAGATTAAGATAGAAATAAATTGTCCAATTCATTAAAATAAGCTTTCCACTTAAGTTTATTTATGTAGTAAATTAAGAGAGAATTAATTATAATTTTCTAATTCTACTTTTATCATTACATAATGCTTCTGAAACTTATTGAAGTATTAATAGTCAACTTTAGATTTCAAAAGTATAGTAAGTATAGGTAATTTAGTAAATAAACAATTACTTCTTTCATTCCCTTTTACTAGTCTAGTATACTAAAGATAATTTACTTGTCCATTTTAGTAAATCAAGGGAGATTTTTTGCCAATTTTACTCTTATCATTAAGTAACCATTAGAGTACCAATAGTCAAATTTAGATTTCCAAAGCACAGATAATAAAAGCAACTTAAAGAAATAAATACTTAATAAATAATTTTTTTAAGGTGAGTGCAAAGTTAATACTAAAGTACTGTAAAAGAGAATTTAGAGAGTAATCAATTTTTTTTTTAAGCAAATGCGAAATACAAGCCAACGGAAGTAATATATTACTACTAATTAGTAGCACCGAAGGGTATGACCTAATAATTGATAAAGTGAGTTAATAATCATTAGGTTTCGGGTTCAAAATGCGGGCAAGGCGATTATCAAAAGAGTGAAGAGTGCGTGTGTAGTTTCGTTGTGATGGTAAATGATGGCATTTCAAGTTCGGATCAATGGCTTATCTCCATATCTGTTATTGAACACACATCGTCTTTTTCTCTCTGTCTCTTTCCACTGTTAAATAGCTAGCAGTGCCGCTTTTCTTTGCTTACTTGACAAGGCCACAAGCCCCCCCAAAAAAGTTGGTTTGCCTTTAATTAGCATCATAGGCAAAAGAGGAATCAAGAATTTACCCCACTGAAAGTCCACAAGTTCTGATATATAATTTCTAATTCTCGCCTCATGTACCATGCGTCTCGTGACTATTGAAGATTCCAAATCTTCTAACTATGTTTTTGGCATACTATTTGAAATAAAACTTGAAACCATTTTCATGTTCCCAATACAAGAATCAAATTTGATAACAACATTTAAAAGTATAATGCATATTATTAAGATCTATTACAGTGTTAGCTTTTATTTTACGAGATGAATAACAATTACACTTCAATCTTAAGCAATATGAAACGATTTATTGATTTAACCAGAGGAACATTTTACAAAACAAAAAATATATTCGTACGACTGAAAATAGGATTGAATAATGGAGAACCCTTTCGGTAGGAAGATTTTCTTTTGAAGACCCGGCAACTTATGCAAGATCATAGAGGTGGCTCCCTACCTTGATAAGATTTTTTTGTTTCATTTGGGTGCACAAATCAGTACTATCGGATTTCATTGCCTGGCCACTTCCTCTAATGACCTTATATAATTTTAAAAAGACCTTTTCAAAATTTAGGGATAATAGACGATAGTAAAAAGTTATAGCACACCATTAGCTACTTGTACTAAAAAAAAGTAGGTTAGTAAATATACCAAAGAATGTTTGAAACTATGCTATCAAAAAATCATCGTTATTAAACAAAATTACTGAAATTCTTGAATCTCAGGTGCTCGACCTTGGTTAAAACAACTCTGTGTAATTGACGGAATTTCACGTCTATGTGAACTTACCTCCTATTATTTTGTGCAACTCGCCTTTTTATACTCACTTCCGAAATTATTTGTAAAATTATTGTTTAGGTCCGTACGAATTTCCATTTCCTTTTTCTATTTTACTAAATAACCCATAATAATTAGCTTAGGTAAGGATAAGCAGAGTAACAAAGTGCCACCCCGCATTAACAATATTGATTACTAGCTTCAAAAACAAATTGTTGAGTCAGAGGTATTTCTGTGTTAAAGTTTTCCTAGTTTAATCGTATAAAAAATTGTGCATAAATTGAAGACAATTTTTGCTGTATTAACATTAAATCACTTACATATTATGTTAATCATAGCATAAAGCACGTGAGTCATTTGGTAGCTGCTTTGCTTAAACTTTTGCTAAATATAGTTATTGAAGATTGTCAATGAAACGGCTACGCTACATTATAATCATACTTAGCATTGTTCCACCTAATCATAATCCAAGTAACGCAAAGTTGTGTGCTGACTATGCCATGTCGCTAGCTCATTACCTTCACTGGCTAAACCGTGTAATCTTAACAGCGGTGTCGTATATTTTCTGTGAGATATTCGTATAGTGTTCTTTGTTTTTCCGCTTTTTTTTTTGTGAAATAGTGGTTGGATTATATCCAGTCAATCCTAAGTAAAAAAGTTTTTAGAACACTATTTAGACAATTAATTGTAGAAACTTGCAAACAAAAGGGTTAAGCTAATTTGTCTAGAAGTTTTGTTTATAAATCAAAAGAATTTACCGATAATTCGTATAAATTCATGACACTGACCCCGTCCGTGAATTCTAAAGTCCGACATCTTACATTCTAAAGAGCTAAAAACCTTTTTTCCAAGAAATAGAAAACAAAGAGCCAACACGCAATTGAAAGACCAGAACTAAGGTGGTCCCCAGGAAGAGTGGGACCTGTCATATACCTATAGTTTTAGCAAATCTCATAATTTTAGCGAAAAACTTTAGAATGGGTGAGATATAGATACTACATGATATGTGAGGGAACATTTTATTATAATTTTATAGTGAGCCTCACCGCTTTATGGTCTTCCTTCTCTTGCTTTCTTCTTCCACGTTTTTTGTCATTTCTTTTTCTTCTTTTTTCTCAATTTCTTTTTTTTGCATCAATTTTAAAATCAATTCTATTATATGTAGATTAATTTTTTTAAGATATTCTTCCGTTTTATTATTTACCTTTTCAATTTTTTCTTAAAAAATCGGTTAAACTCCGTACAAGTTTAAAAGAAAATAATTGGCACTAAAAAAAAAAGTTAATGTAAAAACGGATAGCCAAATATGAAGTTATATGATGTACTCGAGAAATTTAAAGTTCTAAGTGTCATCAAAGTAGACCCTGAATTTAGTGGTGTGCAAAAATCGATTTAACCGATAAACTGAATCGAAAAAAAAAGTTATTGGTTTAGCAATCTATTTGGTTAATGATTTTTTAAGTTCTAAGTTTTAAATCGAGTGAACTTAGAACTTAAAAAATCATTAACCAAATAGATTTCTAAACCAATAATTTTTTTTTCGGTTCAGTTTATCGGTTAAACCGATTTTTGCACACCACTAAATTCAGGGTGTACTTTGATGACACTTAAAACATTGAATTTCTCGGGTACAGCATGTAGCAACTTTGAACAATATATACCAAAAGAAAAAGGAAAAAAAGAATTCCAATAAATTTTCTAAGGTGATTTCACTTTTAAAAGCATCCTACATCCATTTTTGCTTATCAATTTTTGCATTAATTTTTTTTTTTTGGAGTGCCAATTATTTTCTTTTAAACTTTTTCGGAGTTTAACTGATTTTTTTTAAGAAAAAATGGAAAAGATAAATAATAAAACGGAAAAATATCTTGAAAAAATTCGATCTGCGTATAATAGAATTGATTTTAAAATTGATGCAAAAAAAGAGGAAAGAGAAATGACAAAAAACGTGAAAGAAAAAAGGAAGAGGAGGAAGAGCATAAAGTGATGGGGCTCACAATATAATTATAATAAAATACTCCCTCACATACCGTGTTATATTTATGCCTCATCCATTGTAAATTTTTTCTAATTTTAGCTCACACGTTATATTTTTATTAAAATTTTATTTAATATGTATAAATAATCCTATAAAATTTAAAAAATTACTCTATAATTCAGAACTCATACGCTAGCACTTCTCGCTCTCTCTCTGGACCAAGCCAATACTGACTACTGTTTGAATCAAGTTCCATTTAAGAGGATAGACAGTTATAAGTGATATTTGGAAAAGTAATTACAGTGCTTATACTAAATGGAGTGTATTGGATAAGTGACAGAAGTGTATATAAAAGTAAATTTATTTATTAGGTTGGTACATATAAGACAGATGTGTGCAAGTTTTTACGTTATATTTTCCGAAGGCTCAAAATTCAAACTACCACAATCCCCTTCATTTTATCAGTTATAGATAGCAGCCATTTTCTGCTCCACCAAGAACACCACAGCCTTAGCCGTTTCCCTTTTTCCAAAACAGAAAGGTAGGCTGATTATTTCTTCTACTATTCGTCTACCCACTGACGGGGTCGTTTTTAGATTTTGTCCATTCTTTGCTGGCCTTTTGATTAAGACATTAATCTTTCTAGAGAGAGATAATTGGGACTAGTGGGGAAAGGAGAAAGAAATGTGATGCAATGGAACTGTTGAACGGGTTTTTCTGTTTTTCGCCGTCTTCTTTTGACTTAGCCTTTTCTTAATTTCTTCTTCCTTTTTCCCATTCTTTTAGTTTTTTGGCATCGACTGTTTTGGTTGTCCTTTGCTCATCTTATTCATCATCCTCCGATCAATGCGAGATTTTTGCTTTCTGACGTATCATCTAAGTTAAGGTTTTAATTAGCCCATTGAGATTTTTTTGTCGGTACATTAATTATGGTTTTATTCCAACTTCTATTTAGAAAAACAAATCAGAAGATTTGATCTGTGTGGCTTTCCTTTGATGGAAAAAACAGCGTGCCCTGTTTTTCAGTGAACAGAATCATCCACTCTCTCTTTCCTTCATCGATTCCAGTAATTCTCTTCTTTTAATTTTTTTAATTTCAGAGCTATTATTAATCTGTCTTGAGGGTTACAATTTCCCCCCATTTTTGATTCCTCGATTTGGTTGCTTAATCTTGAAATCTAAACCCAATCCCATTACACCACCCACCTCAATCATCTAAGAATGTTCTTCTAATCTCTTCTTCCCACATAAAAATACCATTTTGATTGATTTCCTTAACCAACCACTTATAGTATAAAGTATACGTTTGTCTTCCCTAACTCAATTTCTGCAATAATGGGTTGTGCAACTTCAAAGCCAAAAGTATGTCACAAATGTCGGGCACCCTGTTCACCGGTTCGCCGGAGCTACTCAATGCACGACGATAATTACCATATGGTGGCTCTCACTTCATCCACGTTAGGATCTTTAAAGCTTGATCCACTCAACCAAAGTCAATCTATCAAAGATGATAATAGATCTTCTTTTGGGGACTTTGATGAAGTGAAGAGTTGCAAAGAAGAGTTTGCTATGGGTTTAATCGAGGCTAAAACCTGGTCTGAAATGATCAATGAGAAAATCCCTAAAGTAGTTCCAAAAACCCCCATTAGAACTCCACCTGGTGAACCAGAAACTATCAATACTTGGGAATTAATGGAAGGTCTTGAAGATTCTAGTCCTCTTAAACCTGTTCATCATGTTCGTAGTTTTTCCTTCCATGTTTCAACAAATCCAGTTAATTCTCAATATGATCTACCTACTCCTAGAGTTAAAGATCACATTGAAGGTTCCCCAAAGCCATTGTGGGAGGAAATAGCTGAAAATGATAACAACAACGCACCCAGTGTAATCCCACAAGTGAGGTCTGGAGAGGACGAGGTTGTTTCTGATAGACCCTCGGCTCAGATAGCTGAAAATGAAACGAACTCAAATTCAAACGATTCTTCTATCGTGTCTGAATTTGAACCTGAAGTGATTTCTACATTCAGAAAAGCATTAGAAGATCTCCCGCCAGCAAATCCATTTCACCTTAAACCGTTAATAACTGAAAACCAGCAGGCTACCGACAAGGAAGATTCATTGGAGATAAAGGATGTGAAGAAAGTAACAGAGTACAAGGTCAGCAAAGATAAACTTGTCGTTTATTTCACAAGCCTAAGAGGTGTGAGGAAAACATACGAGGATTGTTGTCACGTTCGAGTGATTTTAAAGGGACTAGGTGTGAAAATCGACGAGAGAGATGTATCGATGCATTCGGGGTTCAAGGAAGAGTTGAAAGAATTACTAGGAAATGAATACAGTGGAGGGGGATTGCCTAGGATATTTTTGGGGAAAAAATACATTGGTGGAGCTGATAAAATACGGCAAATGAACGAAGATGGGAAACTTGAGAAATTTGTAGAAAATTGTGAGAGAAAAGAGGATGGTGGTGTTATTGGTGGTTGTAATTGTGAAGCCTGTGGAGATATTAGATTTGTACCTTGTGAGACGTGTTCGGGGAGTTGTAAAATTTATTATGAAGCAGAGTACGAAGAAGACGAAGAAGAAGAAGAAGAATTTGATGAAGATGAATATGGCTTCCAACGATGTCCAGATTGCAATGAGAATGGGCTTATTCGATGTCCAATTTGTTGTGATTAAGGTTGATCACAAATTATCTTGGTCTTCCATTTTTACGAATTTTGTTTGGATTAATTATTTCTACTTTTGTTTTGTTTGGATTATGTTTGTTGTACAGTGAGGAGTTCTGATTGAGTTAATAGAGTCATAGTATGAGAAGGCACAAACCTGCTCCAAGCTCTGGATTTGTAACGAGAAGCTAATACAGTTTTGAAAATTTCCTTTAGTAAAGTTACAATTTATGTAACTCATACGAGAAACTAGAAAGTTGGGTTTCAGGTGAATAATGGTTGTTCTAGTGTGTACTTTGCTTCTCCATTTCGTGTTGTTGGAAATTTGAATTAGTAGGTACGCAATATCATTACACTCACTATATTTTCCAGATAATGCATTGAACTTAATGTAACATGCTACATTTTTCAAAGAAAAAAACAAAATTAACTATAAATACTACTTTAGCATTTCATCCGTCGGCCGACAAAATTTAAATGCCTTGCATTGGGTAGTATTGATTCAACAACTGCATTTTGAAAAATGGAGTCATACTTGTGCTACTACATTTTTGAATGTTGCCTAGTAGTGTCCACATAGATGGCTAGTTGTTTTGGTTACTTTTATTGTCATTGCTCCTAATGGCGAAGTCCAAAATTTAGTTTAGGATATTCCAAATTTAATAAGTATATATAAAAATATAATATTTAATTTATACCCATTATAATTTTTGGTGAAGAGTGTTTAATTGATCATCTTTGAATTTATTTGGCCTTGCAACTGATTGCATCTTCTAGGGAAACTTGTCCCTTCACAAACCAATGAAATTAGTGTTAAGAGTCGTGAAGTACAACTTAGGGTCCCTAACTTCACGCTAAGCTGCTTAAAATAGTATTTAAAAATTTGAGTTTTATGCATGTTGGTGTATGCATGCATGGTGTTTTCACCATAGTAGTTGTAGTTTTGCTCATTTGTTTATTGTCATTTGATTTCTGCATTTGATTGCTGCTTATATTTGTTGGTTATCTTATTTATCTATAGTAGTTAATACTCCTTTCTTTTCGGACTGTTCTACCATGACTTTCTCGCTGTTGTTATTCCTTGCTTTCATATTGTTTTCGATATGCTTGGTCCTATATGACCTTTTGTCTTGTTTTTCCTCTCTTGTTCTCCTCTCTTGAGCCGAGGGTCTTTCGGAAACAACCGCCCTACCTTTCAAGGTGGGGGTTAGGTCTGCGTACACTCTACCCTCCCCAGACCCTACATGGTGGATTATACTGGGCTTGTTGTTGTTGTTGTATGCATGTTGGTGTAGAATATATATTTAACACAGTCAAATCACTAAAAAGTACTTAACAAGTAAAATTCTATAAAAGGATAAATCTTAATGATAGATAATAATTTATCGTGGTAGTATGAAAAAATTTAAACTAACAGTATCTTAAATGTTTTAAAGTATATAACTTAAGTTCGTTAAATTTTAGGAAATGTCCTCTCTGCTTCTTCTCAGTTCTTTCCCCTTTCCCCATCACTAGGCTTGGCCAGTTTCATAAAAAATAATATTGAAAAAAGAAGAAAAAGAATGAAGTTGCGAGTAGGGATGTAGACAGATAGAATCATAGGTCTCCACTCCGAATTATATACAAAAATAAAAAGAAAGAAAAGAACAGATTGGAAAGCATCAAATCTGGGTTGTTGACAACTTTGTTTTATTATTTATACATTTGATGTGCCAAAAGTCGAGAGTAGTTCAATTTAATCATTCTCCATGATGGCAACTGCCTAATACTATCTAACACGGGCTCCTTTTGTTGTGTTCAGTTTTCAATACTACGAGGCGCAACAATTTTATTACTCATAAAAAATCTTTCAATAAGGTTATGTTCAACGTCGGTTATCTAAAGTGACATTAAAATAAAAACTTATATCACTTGTCATTTTGATTAATTAGAATTCGTCGCCAAATTTAAAAATGGTTGTGGTACTCCACAAAGCTTTTAGATCAATGACTAATTCATTGTGAACGTATTTTAATCTGGTTAGTTGAGTGGGTATGATTATGACTTTCATCCTTCATATATAAATGAAACTGAATTTCATCCATTTGTCCCCTTCGAGGACTCTCCATAGAAAAAAGGATTTTAAAATTGATTTTTTGTTTTTTGCTAAAGCATAAGAAAGGGGCATTGCTGTCCAACCATAATGATTTCCCATTATCATTTAAAAGGTGTATGTCGAGCCTAACGTGCTTTGGTCCTTTTTTTGCCTTTTATAAAAGCACCAACGAGTATTGTATTAAAAAAAAGTATAAATAAGTAAAATTACTAACTTAAAAAATAAGTCAAGCAGCCTTCTATAGTTGATCAAATTGCATAACTCACTCTTAAAACTTATTTTTTGAAGGTTTGTTTATTCAACTCCACAACTAAAATTACAAAATCCAACGGTTGGCGATTCTCAAAGAGTTCTCATTTCTCACATATTTGGCAGAAAATTTAGGATTCACTTTGTTGATGGACGGCAGTTTGATAAGTGGAAAAGCTGAACATAAATACTAATGGTACCACAGGTTAGATGGTAAGAAAGTTGGGACAAATTTATAGAGTAATCAAATTAATGGAAGTTGGGATTAAGTCAAATGGAGTTTTATTGAGGATTTTAATACCACCATGACAATTGCAACATTATCACACCTATTTGTTAGAGAAATTACTCGCCACCTTTTAGCATTTGATGCTTGCAGTTGCAACTCTAAAAACATTTAAAGCAATCGTGTGCTTACAAGTTTAGTACAGCAGGAAAAAAAGCCAACTTTGTCGTATCATTGAGAAGTGATATAAGCACCAATACTCCAAAGAAATTGACATGTACAAATCATTGTTTTAAAAGGCAGTGTCAGGACTCGCCCTGGGGCTCGCCTCGGGGCAGGACAGTGGCAAAACGCCCTGGGGCTAACGTGCGGGGCTTAGTTCCTATGAGGCTTACGCCCTAAGCGTCCAACCGTACGCCCTAAACACGCCTAACGCCCAACGCCCAGGGCTCGCCTAACAGTTCTTACACAAATTATATTTTAAATTCCTTAATTAAAATCATTCACCCTCATAATTATTTAACAAAATAATGATACTTAATAGTTTTTCATCTATAGAAATAGAAGATTGGGTGTAACTCATATAATAAGTCGTAGTATTGGATATTTACTATTTGAGAACGTCGTGAGGGTGAATATCACTTAATTTAAAAAAAAAAAAACACATAGCGGAATTGTACATTTTCACTTGTCATTGGTCATAAGTCCTATGTATCAGAATTATCATATAATTTTATTTTTTGTTCATGAAGAAGTTATGTTTTAATTGTAATATTGATAAATTTTATTGATTATTTGCTTATAGGGAGATAAAATGAATAGTATGATAGTAATAGTATTTTAAAAAACTGTGTTTTTTTCCGTGTTTGAAAGTTAAAATGTTAGAATTGTTTTGCATTTCATAATAGCTTTTATTTCATTGTATTGTTTATACTTGTAAAATTATGTTATATATAATTACAAGTTATAAGCGGTGTATAATGGATTGCTTTGATCATTTTTTTGTGAGGATCAAGCGCGCGCGCTCACACACACACACACACACACACATATATATATATATATATATATATATATATTATTTATAGTTTTCTTTTATTTTTTTTATGTAATTTTACCTATTTAAAAATATTTATTATAATTATATTATTTTAAGAAATACTAAAAATTAAATACCCATGGGGCTTACGCCCCGTGCCTCGAGGCTTACGCCTCGTCGAGGCGTATGTAAAACGCTCCGCCTTACGCCCCCGCCTTTTAAAACATTGGTACAAATGTAGGAGAGCGAATTAACTTCATTACTATTGCCACAAGTTGAAAATTTTCTGACAATTTAGATATCAATGGAAGCATTTTCAAGTTTTCAATCTGATATAGACCTGCAGAGTAATTTTGTATTGTGGCTAAAAGTTATTCAAATTAGACCAACTCGCGTCGTATCAACGCGCTTACAATTACTAGTATTATTATAGGTCAACCATAAAATTTCAACAAAATCAATGTGTTAGAGTATATGGTCAAGAATATCATTCCACTAGTCAAAATGGTAACCTTAACAATTCAGCTTTTCCGAACATAAATACTTAATTATCTGGAACAATATATATTACTCTCATATTCCGAACTTAATGCACTATTCCTTTTTAGACGATCAGTGGAGTATGCAATGTGTTAAAAAGCAAAGCTAGATCTCCTTTCTTCCATACTCCCTCCGTTTTATATTACTTGGCCACATTACTAAAAATATATATTCTAAATTGTTTGTTCATTTACAGAATCAAGATAAAATTAATTAAATCTTTTCCATCTTATCCTTACTATATATTAAATGTTCTTGAAAATAGTCCATAATGATTTAGAATGTATTTATCTGAGAGAGATAGGAATAAGATAGTAAAATACATCTTTTATTTATGTTTTCTTAAGAGGCGTATAAAAAGGAAAATGACAAGTAATATGAGACGGAGGGATTAGTCCATTTGTACTGTATATGAAATGCAAAGCACATCATCGGTTCTTGGAAGTTGGATCTACTCTCAAATACTTTCATGATCTTCTGATACCATTTCTATGGCATGTTTGAGACTTGGGCGGAAAATCATTTGGTTATTGGTTTATAGGCCCTTCACGCTTTTATTGGTTTGTTGGGCTTTATGCAAGTGGAAATTAGGATCAAGATGGGCTAATTTGGCCCAAATATTAGTAGTGGGCATGGACCTAACTGCAATCCAGTCCTATTCTTCTTCGGCCCATTTACGTAGGCACTGCTGCAACTGGGATAAATTTTCAAGATTATGTTGGAACCCTTGATTACAATGTCGAGCATCCTTGTACATCAGATAATTGGAAAAGAAAAGGCAAAATAAATCCATAAATTTTATTTGACCTAACATCTAGAATGAAGAAAACAGATAAAGAATGATAATATGGATTTAGACAGTTTGAAATGAATTTAAGCAACTACTGAACATCATAGACCGTACAGTATTAGCATATGTGATGCTAATTAATACGTAGTACTAAAGAACAATATATTACACAGACGTAATGAGAACAGTAGTTCTTCCAAACAAAAAAAAGGGGGGAAGGTTAGATCACATTTAACGTTTAATTAACGCTTTTAAGTAGCATGATCCAATAGAATAAATTGCTAAATAGTAGACCACACAATTATTGGGAAGGAAAAATGTTATGATTGAATTGACATCTATGGACTATGATGTTGCACCAGATATACCTTTTCAGTGTAACAATGAACAATAAAACCACAAAAGGTCTCTTGATATGCTGTGGTACCCATATTAGATATTGTAACGGTAACAGCAATATCAGAGTCATCGTCAATGGTATATGGCTGGCCCATCGTTATCAGAATCCATGCATTATATATATATATATATATATATATATATATATATATATATATATATATATATTGTACACAATATGTTTTTTACATTTGATTAAGACACAAAAACACTTAAGACACACCCAGCTCAAACACAGAGTAAATGTCTTTTTCTCTTCTCGTTGAGGGTGCAAACTGATCCCAAATTTTGTCGATTGGCTAATGCTCTTGTCAATATGGCTTATTATTGCTATCTCATCTTTCCCCATTTATTGACATCCCTTATTCAATTTCAATCATACTCCCATACTGTTTATACCGATGTGATCATATGACATCCTTATTGAACATCCATTTACTACTACCTTCCATTTGATCATCTTTTCTTTTTATTTCGTTTAAAAGAGTAATATAATCGGTTTTTGAAGGGCAAACGACGGACCAAATTTGTGATCCTTAATTAACTATGTGAAATGGGTTCACATGTCGTCTTTGCTAGAATTTTAGCTCGAAAGTTGCCTTTTGCGGTGGATTCAGGTGGTGAAGCTGATGTATTTTCTGGTCTGCAAAAAGGCATGAAGGAGCCATGGTAGTGTGGGAGTTTTCTGCGTCTTCGTGGCAATGTAATTTCCGTTGTTGCTAAGAGTTTGTTTCAGTCGTATCCTCGCCGTTAGTGATTAAAGGGAAATTTTGAGAAATAATCTAATTTAATTAAGCTTCATAATTTTACATAATCAGAAACTTTTATATCCTCAAAATTATTGTTATGACATGTTTAAGACTAAAAATTTTAAAATATTTCATTTCTTTCCTAAACTTTATATCAATTTAAATATATAGGTTCACATAATTAAAACGAATAGAATATACTCTTTTATTCCGAATCAAGTCAAATAGGTAAACATAAAATTAATACATAGGGTGGAACAATTTCATCAGACATTACTATTCATCGTCAAAGGCACCTGATAGACTACTATTCACCGTTTGTTCGTTTATGTCTTTATTCAATTATATTCTTTATCATATGAGATAATCTTTAGTATTTTGTTTTTTTTTGTTTTTCCTGTGGAGCGGTACTTCAGGTGATTGATAACTTTCAGACCAACATTGACCCTGAACTTACTCGATTCGCCAAGAAAACTGAGCACGGACTAATTCTTTTTCATCTTTTTCTTCGCTAATTTTTTGTTTTGTTTTGGCTAATCGCTTTCTCAATTATTACTTTAATTTATCGTTTAAATTAATCACCATAATAAGTATTCGATTTTATTGATTCTCGAGTTCTCGTGTAACTAGTTTCTTGCTTCAACGTGGATTAAATGCAATATACATAACTAAAAGAAGAGGGATATTAAAGCATAAAATTCATCTTATTAATTATACGAAGGGAAATATAATTACAAGCGTGTGCCCATAGCTAGGGGGATCACATCGGTTCGATTGGTACTAATAGTTGATTTTCTAAATCTAACTCATGATTGGCCTATCTAGTGACCAGCTGAGTCTAGACAAGAATTAAAAACAAGAATTTCTTAGTAAAATATATATATATATAGCTCCAACATTTTAGAAATCAAAATATATTAATTAATTAATACTTATATAGTTACTACATTAATAAACTCCGGATGATTGCAGCTTCTGGACTATCAGCGTCAATAGTGGAGAGTAACTGAGAAAGTCGATCACTAAGATCATCCACTTGTCTATTCAAATTTCTTATGTAGTTACAAGTTTCTTGAAGCACCTTTGATGCGGATGCCTGCAAGTGTGAACCAAATATATGATCAGAAGACGAGACAAAATTGAGTTTAACAAATTAATCAACTCCTAAATTAAAGCACTCTATCACTTTTTACTCCTAAATTCTAGAGTCAACATGTAGTATTACGTAGTAATAATTTATTTAGACTAGTAGTAAACATGCCTTAATTTGTGCAATGATGCATTGCAAATCTTTGACTGTGTTCAAGTCATTGACCAACAAAATCACGATTGGGCTATGCATTTTTGGAGTTGGGACCCAAAGCATGGTCCTAGGCATGGTCGAAAAAATAATTCAAATCATAATCTTCTCCTTTTCTACGCCAAAACTTATATCTTTTCCAAGAAAAAATGAAGTACATGAAGAGTTTGTGAGAAAGACATTTCTATTTCGTATCTTTAAGGTAATTGTGTATGGTTGATTCTCGGAAATTACTCGTATTTAGTTCTATATACTGATAGTACTGTAAAAGCAGTTGTTCACTAAACTACAGGTAATGGTTCATAAGGAGTGAGATAACTAACTTAAAAAACTAACTAATCCTTTCTCTTATTTACTACTCCCTCTATCTCAATTTATATGATACACTTTCATTTTTAGTCTGACCCAAAAAGAATAATACATTTCCTTATTTGGTAACAATTTAAATTTAAACTTTACCTTTCACTCTTAACGAGATGAACTATAATCACAGAAATATCTTAGACTTATTTTAGACCACAAGATTCAAAAGTCTTCCTTTATTTTTTAAACTTAGTGCTCAGTCAAACTATATCATATAAATTAGGACGGAGGGAGTAATTACTTTGTGGCAAGACAAATTAGGATATGCATCTGAAATGGACCTTGAGAGTCTAAAAGAGACATGAAATAAATGCTTGAATATAACAGGCGAAATATGTTCCTTCATGAAAAATTAACGTGACTAACACAGACAAGAGGTGCATCGAGCTCCACATGATGTGACTTGCCTAATTATAATGTTAGACAATTCTCTCTTTTAATTTCCTTGCAAGGAATATCAACTGAAATCTATCTACTGTATGTATGCATTTTAGAAAGAAAAAAAAGAAGCCATAAACATATATGAATCGAAAAAATATCCAAATGCAGTTGCATGTATATGTATAATGAACATGCACAAAAAAATAAATTAAAAACCTTGCTGGAGCGACGGTTTCGAATCTCAGGAAGAAGTTGCTGCAATTTGGAAACGAGTTCAATAATCTGATCATCTGAAATCCTCGAGGACCCTGTTGATGACTGCCTAGACCTTCTGCTTGACATCCTTAAATTAAACAAAAATGTCTACCTTTCTGTTCTTTTGTTATAAGTTTGCTCCGCTAATGTTTGTCTCCTTTTATTTGTTCTGCTAGAATGGAAAGCTTATAGATGGAAAAGAACTAAGAGCTTTTTATTTTTTTTGAAACTTAGGAAGGAGGAAGAAGAAGTTGTGGTCTGGTAGTTAGAAAAAGAGAAGAGATAACGAACGAGCTTTAAAGGAAGGGAAGGACCACAAGGAAAGAGAGAGAAACCATAGACAGCGATGTTGGACGTGAAGAAGACAATTGCATTGAAGAAGTAGCCCAAACACACCTTTGTCAGTCAAACTTTTTCACTCTCACTTCCTTCTACTACTACGTTAGTTTACTACTACATCTCCAAGTTCTATACTTAGTATTTTTACAGAGTATTTGGGGTGGGGTCGGGTGGGGGTGGGGGTGGAGGCCATAACTACGTTTCAAAATTTGTGTTTGTTTGTTTCCAAGAGGGGTTTGATCTCAAGTGGGCTTAAAGAGATGTGTTTGTTATTGTACTAACAAGGTGGGCCTTGCATGTGCATGTCTCCATATACAATATCATGTGAGCATTTCCACACATCTTCACTCTTCCACCAAACTCTATTAAACTTCACATAATAAAGATCTAGGATTTTAGCTTACAAGCTATAGAGTATCATTTAATTTAATCATTAGTGATCTTTTGTTGCGATAATGAACCGAATTTAGTATAAGTATATGTCCCTCACTAAAAACTTATATTATCAATTCTATATGTTGTTAGAATCAAATATGATGAATATGTCTACATCAATTGTGGAAAGGTGGATCCAACTGTTAAGGTATTGTCAACTCTAATTTAACATTTGGGGTCACGCGATTTTGTTCCTTCGGGCTTTATACTTTTGTAGTAAAAGGCACATCCATAGTTAAATTCGTGAACTCACCCATATATGACCACTAATTTTCTCATCAGATTGGTCTAAAGAATGGTTCACGATGATAGGCTTTCTTCGTATTCAACCGCTAGAGGTATGTAGTTACATTAAGATATTGATCTCCTATTGCAATTAACCTACTAAACAGTCAACACACATCTAATTACCAATAAAGATAAATGATGACTTTAATTTTACCCAATGTTGTAAACCTAAAGGCGCATTAACAGTTAAGTTCTTGAACTAGTCCTTTAATAGCAACTAACTTTCCCATCCATTCTAATGTGAGATTGATTTTTTTTTTTCGAGTTCACTGCTAGTGGTATGTAAAGTACTACATTAAGACATTGATCTCCTGTTGCAATTAACCTGATCAACGGTCAACACTAGATAACTACCAAGAAAGATAAATAATGACTTTAGTTTTACCCAAAAATGTTAATGGTCTTTGATTCACGGATGTCATGGCAGTAATTGGGTGAGTGTTGTACTAGGAAATTATTAAGTCGTGACGTTTATGCAGTGATCCACATTTGGTGCTAATTTCAGTCAAAGCAAGCCAATTTTTAAATTTTGTCCCGCCAAGAATGGGGAAAGAGGACATATGATGCAATTGAGAAAATTAGGGGCCATGCGTGACACATTTTTTACGAATGTCATGGCTGTGATTGTGTTTCATTTTTTCGTCAGACATCGCATGTTTTCCCAATTAATGATCTAAGGACTCGCAACTTTTGGCCAAATATACAAGTACAAAAATAAAAAGAAGAAGAATACTATATTACAACTTAACGTCATACTATTACTAAAATACCCTTCGTTTTATGAACATGCATATCTGATGAATTAACATCTCAAGATTGTGTTTTATTATTTTAGTACTTAGTTAAGTACGAAGCACCATACTATGTGGACAACCTACTTCACAGTTCACACCACATCTTCCTACGCTCCTTGATAACAGTTTTTAGAGACAACTTGAGGGATCACGTGACTCGCATGTGATGGATCGAACCATCAAGATTTTTGCATTAATTAGAGCCAGATAAGAAATTTGAGTTTTAGATTAAAAAAAAAATAAAAAAAAAGCTTATGTACTCATTCAATGGGTTTTCTTAACACATAATTTTGATAAAATTACTGAGTACAGCCAAAAGCTTAGCTAGAACTCTAGCTTTGCCTCTGCAGACAACAAGTTATACTACTAATAATGCACTGCCCGCGATTATATATAGATGTTACGGAAGAAGGGTAATAACAAATATAGAGAAGATATAGTCAATTCTTTTGTATTGTTACTAAAATGCACTACATTATATTTATTTGGCGCTTGCCTAAACTGGGATACGGTGGATGAGAATGAGGACTGATTTAAATTACTAAACTGTCTAATATAAGGGTTGAGGCTTGAGGACCAATTCTCACTTGATGAACTCCTTGCCTACCACACTTAAATTGGGGAGAGTTCAGACTATCCCTATCCTATCCCCCTTCCTTCTCCGTTCGTATAATAAAGAAAGTTTAATAAATAATTGTCAACATATATAAGGGCCAAAAAAATTGTCTAGTAAATGTGTCCATATGTGAGGCAACTAAGCATGATTAGTATGAAGGCTCTGACAAAATCAGATTAAGTAGGAAGATCAGGAAGTAAGGGTGAGCCCATGCCTGTGCACATGATTAAGAATTTGAGTATCACTGTCAATACAAAATTAAACAAAAACATTACGGACATAAGCACGTCGCAGGTTTTAAAAAGGTATCAGTGTAATTAAACGTGTTTTTGCTGTCTCCCTAGTCCCTAATATGGCAGATAACTACTATCTCAATTTATGTGGGAGTGCCACGGTTTGACTTGACACAAGAACAAAAAGGAAAATTTTAGAAATTTGTGATCTAAAATAAATATTACATATTTGGGTTGCTACAAATCATTTAATTAAGAGTAAGAGAGGAATTTTAAAGTTAAGTTACTTCTAATTATACAAAGATAATATTTTTTTAATAGACTAAAAAAGAAAAAGACATCACATAAATTGAGACCGATAGAGTACTTGTCGACATCAAGAAGTTAAAACTCTTTTCAAATTGTGATGCCTCCCCCCTTTTTAAGTACTTTTTCAACAGTAAAAGTGTTTTACTTTCCCTACTGTCAAAAAGAATATAATTTAAAACCAAAGACTATTTTTTTTTTTAGGTTAAGACAGTATATTGGCTGGGTGTGGAATGAACCAGTAGCAGCACTATATATTATTTCAGACTCATTAGACCTCTTGTTTGATAGTGTTGGGCTAACACATCTAGGTATTTTCAATAGCCTATGGTATTATTCGCTTTGTACTAAGTCGTACTATTTTTTTTCAAAAAAAAGTCATACTATTAAAAATAATTGAACACCTTATAAATACTAGCTTTTTTTTCTTTTCTTTTTTCTTTTTTCTTTTTTCTTTCTACTTTTCATGTGAGACTTACATGCGCTCCAACATTCTCCCTTCTAATAACTAAGTTTCACATAGCCTATTTGAAAATTAATTGTATATCACCCACATCAACTGAATAATTATGACTATCAAAGCTCACTGGCTTCCTTTTAATATACGTGTCTTCAAAGCTACGTATAACTTACTGTTAAAAGTATTAAAAACATTATAAATAACATTTTTTTCTTATTTATTTTCGACATGACTTGTTCACACACACCCACCAGATAGAGCTTAAAGCAAGTAGGAAGGCCACTGATGGTAACTCCTCATGATGGCCAAGCATACATTAGGCAATATTCAAAATTTGGATTTCACTCTAATCAACTCCAACAACAACAAAAGCCAACAAGTGAAGTCCTACTATCCTCACACAATGTAAATTCAATTTTCATGATTATCCGCTTTTCCTTCATCTTCTCTGATATCCTATGTACCACAAAAATTATACATAATAATTTTTTTTTAAATAAACAGGGTTTTCCACCTTGTTAGGGACATAAAGGTTGAGTGTCAAAATGTGTGGACTTATCTCGTCTATATAATCTCATTTCACTTTCGGCCTTTCACTTTCTCAATAACAAAGTTTTTGACATCTCCTATCTTTTCGAAGAAGAAAAATCAGTATTATGAATATATATGTTTTTGCTAAATTGAAGGTAACAAATTAATAGTCGGCTGCGAGGTGTTTTGGCTAGGAGTAATTAAGAGTAGAGGTGGCAAATGGGCCATTTAGGCTAAAGTTGGGCGGGTCAAGATGGATTGAACCTATAGACGGGCCAAAGCCCAAAGCTTGTTTGAGCTAAGTTAGGCTGGGTCAAGATCGGGTTTAATGAAAGGTCATAACTCAACCTACCCAACTTAACCCACTTTTCAACTTTTTGAGAAACTAAAATTATCGATATTCTTTGATTATAAATATTCTCTCGCTCATGCTTTTCTAAGTAAACGGTGTTTTGAAAATCAAATTTAAATACTTTTTGGATATTAAAAAAATTCAAACGTATGTTTTTACTCAAAATAATAAAGATATTCACTGTAAACATTTCCTCATAAGTTATCCCATTACATAAATTATATTCGAAATTATTCCGAAAATAATCAAAAGAAAATTAAATGTTAATTGGCGTAATGAATATTGATTTTGTTAGATTCCTCTCTTTTACCCCCTTGTCTTATTTATATATTTTTATGGTTGTCTTGTACATAACTAAGAGTGGCAAACGTATGTTGGATATGGGTGGTCGAAAAAATAGGTTAAACAAAAACGGATAAGCATAGACCCTCATGAAAAAAAATTAAAAACTTTAAGTAAAAAATTTTAAATAAAAAAATAAAAATTTCTGAAGAAAATTAAAAATAAACATTTTTAAAATTAAAAATAATTATAAAAATAAATTTAAATAATAATTAAAAAGAAGTTAATCATGTTTTGTAGCGTTTATTTTTATGAATGGAGGACAATTGATGGATCAGTTTGAGCTGATGATTTGTGATGGATCAACTGAAGCTAGCCCAAATCAATCATTCTAGCTCAAATCCATTAAAGCTTGGGCGGATTTGGGTGAGTCAAATGGGTTTGGGTTAGTGTTAATTTTGTCACCCCCAAGTAAGAGTGACCCGGCATTGCCGCGCAAGAATTAGGCTTATGATTAAAAATTTTTTTTCAACTTTCTTCTACTATCAAATGGAAGAAGAAGAAAGGGGGCCAGTTAGCGAAGACCCTCATATTAAATGAGATTTCCACCTTGTTAGGAACATAAGCACGAGAGGGTATTGTCAAATACTTCATGTCACATGGCTTTTCTTTTCCATCGTCGACATGACACGTGGCTTACTGCTTATACTACCATTATTTAAGGAAGAGATTTTCTAAATCAAGCAAACTAGTTTAATAACCCATGCTTCTGTCGACCGCAGTCACATGTCCATAAAAAAGTATTATGAACCCCCGCCCCACTCCCTTGACCCCATAACCACGTACGAAAAAAATAACCCAAATACAAATACGGTCTTGTCTGACCTTTTTATTTAAACATCTAAACTCGTCTTAGTCTATACAACATTTTACTGACATGGCATAGTGTGTATTTTCCGCTCTTATTGAGAGCGTTCAGTGTCTCAAAAATGGTTATTATCCATATGCGGCCCTCCAAATGGGTTTGATTTTTTTCATTTAGACATCTGAAATAATATTAATACCAAAATTTCATTTGTTTAGGTAAAACGTATCTAGATATACTTTTAGAGGTGTTCAATAAATACTAGTCTGAGTTTAGATATTTAAATAAAAAGGCAGAACAAGTATAGAAGGATGAGTATGTATTTGGTGGGGAAAAAAGAAACTTATTAATATCTGGTGTTCGCGTGAAGTCATCGAATTACGTATGTTAGTTTTAGAGAAAATGGCCAAATGAGCCCCAACTTTTGACCGAAATTCTAATTACACACCATACCTTTGCGGGATTCCTATTACCCCCTGAACATTTTAAAAGTAAAATATATTGCTCCCTAAATACTAAGGCGACAAAAAAAGTGTATTCCACTCTCTTTAAGAGAGTGAGAAGCAATCGTGTAAAAAAGTTATTTTAGTTATATTTTCGTTATAATTAAATAGTATATATATATTTTTTTTATTTTCTCTCTCTTCGTTTTCATTTTTGCTTGTTGTTATGTCACTGACCAGTGACCACCCACCATTATCGGACGCAATTGAGCCGAATTTGATTTTCCGGTGAGCTTGAAGTCGAAAATAATGGTGCTACGCGACCTCTTCTTACTCCATTTCAACCAAGGGAGTAATAGAGAGAAGACAAATTTAATTATTAGTAATTAAAACTAAACACTTCATTTCAATTGGAAAACATCTACCACTGCACCTTACCCTCTATTTGGATGTTTGTTTCCCGTGGTTCATAAATGTACAGTGTGGTATGATACAGTATGATGTTGTATTGTATTGTACTATATTAATGAACACAATGTTTGGATAGACTGTATCGTTTGTTGTGGTTTAATAACATTTGTATTGTTTGGTTTGACTGTACGGTATTGTATAATAACTTGTAAGTTTACTAAAATACCCTTAACTCTTAATTAAAAATTAGTTTATATATATATATATGTATATATATTAATAAAACTCAGGTAAAGAATAAAATAGGAACTTTAAAAAATAAGTAGGTATTAGGTGGAGGTGGTGGAGGGGTGGGTGGATGTGGGATGAAGGTGGGAATAGTGGGTGGTAAGGTGGGGGTGAGTCGTTATGGGGGGTATTGGGTGGTGGTGAAGGGTAGTGGGTGGGGGTGGTGGTGAGGGGTAGTGGGTGTGGGTGGTGGAGGGGTGGGTGGTTGTGGGATGAGGGTGGGGGTAGTGGGTGGTAAGGTGGGGTGAGTTGTTGTGGGGTAGGGTTGGGCGGTGGTGAGGGGTAGTGGGTGGTGGTAGGGGTGGGTAGTAGAGGAGTGGGGTAGTTGGGGTGGGGGTGGGTGGTAGTGCAGGGGTGGGTGGGGGTGGGGTGGGGTGGAGGGTGGGGTAGGAGTGAGATGGATGGTGGAGGATGGGGGTATAATGGAGAAATGAAATACGTAACCACGGAAAAACCACCAAATTTGTAGTTACAAAAATTTGGACTTTTCATGGTTATATACAGGAGCGGAGCCGGCCCTTCGGGTGGGGGTTCGGCCGAACCCAGTAGCTTTTGTCCGAACCATATATTTGTATTAAAAAATTTGTCAAATATGTACAAAATATTAATTAAGAACCCAGTAACTTTAAAGAATTAGAACCCCGAACCCACAAGCTTTGAATTCTGGCTCCGCCTCTGGTTATATAACCATGGGATGAACCACGGGTTTACAATACCATACCACATAATTTTAAGAACAATGGAAATAAATATGGTTTCATAGAAAACCATACATTAATGAACCACGGAAAACCACCATCCAAACAGGGGGTTAATGAATTTGAAGGAAAAATAAAAAATTAAGAGAGAAAATTCTGGTAATACAAAGCAGCAAGAGTTAGGTTACGCAAATTTGATACAACCGAAGCAACCGCAAAACCCTATGATGAAGGTACTGTTAGATTCAAAAGAAAAAATCTAAAATCAATTTCCCCAAAAATGTCCGACTATTTTAATAACCACCTCAACCCAAACAAAATTAGCTACTTTCAGTCCATCATCAATAGCAACTTTACAATTATCATTAATGACTAAGGTAATAGGCCACGAAGTGCCGTCGCCGCTGCCACTGAGCTTTCACTCGCCATTACCCATGAAGAATAAGTCTTTAAATTGATTGAGCAAAAGACTATTTTCAGATTTCTAATTTGTTAAATTCATCAAAAATCACAAAATTAGCGGATAAGGATGGAAGGGCGACCGTGTGAAGTAGAAAACTCATGTGAGTGGTGGGTTGGGTATGAAATTGTGGCGGTCATGGGTGGCGGAAATGGAGGAAATACGAAAAATAAAATAAAAAGAGAAAGAGAAGAAAGAATAAAAAAGAAAATAAAAAGAGAAAGAGCATAAAATAAATGATTTTTATTTTATTTTTTTTCATGCGCCTACACTACACTATCCAACACATATCTGGGTGTGACTTTTCAAGGGGTTATATATTCCGATTTTAAAATGTTCAGGGGGTGATAGGACTCCCGTGTAGTAAAGATGTGTAGTTAGGAATCCGGTCAAACGCTGGGGGCTTTTGGCTATTTTCTCTTAGTTTTATCATGATAAGATAGTAAAATTACGATTAAAAAATATGAATTGATGAACAATGATTAACTGTTTATACTAGTTGCGGGAATTTTTTTCTCACCACACACCATTAACTACTCCCATTTTCTCATGCATACTTTTCTTTTCATTCAAACAACTCTACCCTTTTAACAAATCATTTCTAATCCATTAATCAGTTGCTAGACAGTTTATCCTCACTATTTCTTTTGAGAGAATATGCTCAAATTTACATTAAGAGTCCCTTGCAAGCCCCAAAATGGGCAGTTAACTAAGTAACGCAGAAGCTAACAATGTTGTTAGATATCATCTCGTGATACAATTAATCGTTTAATTTGTTGGTAGAATCATAAGCATGCTTCTGATTGCTAGAGTCTAATGCTACTGAGTTGCTTGTCTTTTACTGAATGAAATTTCCGAATAAGTTAAGACTTAAAAAAAAAAAAAAAAAGACTCTTGTTGTAAATATAGCACGTTTTATCTGTTAGGCATTTCGTAGATTCCACATGACTTGTTGCTCATTTTGGTTCAACT
Source organism: Lycium barbarum (assembly GCF_019175385.1). Classification (NCBI taxonomy): domain Eukaryota; kingdom Viridiplantae; phylum Streptophyta; class Magnoliopsida; order Solanales; family Solanaceae; genus Lycium; species Lycium barbarum. The sequence continues at coordinate 102,698,979 of NC_083348.1, read as the reverse complement.
TGAGTTTGAAGGCATTTTCTCTTGTCTCCCTCTCCAAATTCCATGAATATACCACTTTTTTATTGCCAAACAAAAGAAACAAAAATCTATATCTATATATATATATATATAAATATAATAGGAGAGGTATAAGCAATGTGGTTAAGCCAAGTGGCAAGCTAATAACAAGTCACTTGGCAATTTTAGGACAATATTTGATATGCTTTGTCATAAGAAAGTTAAAATTTGAATTGAAAGTTAAATTTTTCTACTATTTAGAAGAGTGAGTTTTACTCACTCTTCGTCGTCCGTCGTGGGCCCCTCCATAAACAAAAAAAACTTTGGGCCCCCTCCCCATAAATAAATAAATAAAAAAAATTGGGCCCTCCCCCCCAATATTAAACAGGCCCACAAAAATAAAAAATAAAAAATTTGCCCCCCCCCCCCCCCTAAAAAGTGGAACACATCACATCCAAACTCCCGGGAAAAAAAGTGGACCCCATATTAACAAAATCAAGCAATATTAAAAAAAAAAAGTGAATCCCGTATTAAAAAAATAAACAATGTTAAAAAAAAATTGTGGGCCCCATGTTAAACACCATGCGAATCCGTAGCAAACACTAATATAATAAAGTTTTAAATACGGAGCACAAACTACAATGTTATATTAATCGTGTTTTGAACATAGTATCCCATATTGACAAAATCAAGCAATATATATATAAAAAAAAAAGTTAATCCCATATTAAAAAAAATAAACAATGTCAAAAAAAAAAAAAGTTCAGACTTTGTATTCTTAGCAAACACTGATATAATAAAGTTTTAGATACGAAGCACAAATTACAATGTTATATCAATCGTGTTTTGAACATATTATATATATATTATGCATAAAAATAGTGTAAACTAATAATGTTCAAAAGAGTGGGCCCCATACTAAACAACACCAAGCAATATAAAAAATAAAAATAAAAAAAAGAAGAAACTATATAAAGCATGGGTTTAGACCCATGCTTCATCGTCTGTTGTCCCTTAAAAAAAAGGGTGGGCCCCATACTAAATAACACCACGCAATAAAAAAAAAGTCAAAAAAGTGGAACTTACCACATCTAAACTCAGAGGAAAAAAAAAGTGGACCCCATATTAATAGAATCAAGCAATATTAAAAATAAAAAAAAAGGTGAATCCAATAAAAATAAAAACAAACTATATAAAGCATGGATTTAGACCCATGCTTCATCGTCCGTTGTCCCTTAAAAAAAAAGGGTTGGCCCCATACTAAATAACATCGAGCAATAAAAAAAAAGGAAGAAAAAAAAAGTGAAACTCACCACATCCAAACTCACGGGAAAAAAAAGTGGACCCACTATTAATAGAATCAAGCAATATTAAAAAAAAGTGAATCCCATATTAATAAAACAAATAATGTTAAAAAACAAATGCTTAGAAAATCAAACAATTAAATCAATAATGATGGACTCATTGCCACATGTGCATCAACCCATTAGTGGGAGCAAATGAAATTATTGTACACCAATATACTTAAAATACTTATATATTAAAAGAAGATAGAATTTAATTACTTTTTCATTTTTCCTTACTCTAATAAATGTGAAAAGAGATTAATGTCATAAAAGAAAAAATAATATTAAATGGAGATCAAATAATTAATAAGCTAAATTAGTGAAATTATAATTCTAATTGACATTTCCTTAAAAACCGTGTAAAAAACAACATGACAAGTAAAATGAGTTAAACAAAAAATATTTACTAAAAATTAAAAAATAGAAGTTCTTCATGGCCCCATATTAAACACCAACCAATATTAAAAAAAAAAAAAAAAAAAAGTGGAACCCACCACATCCAAACTCTTGGGAAAAAAATGTGGGCCCCATATATATTAAACAACAACTAATATTAAAAAAAATGAATCTCATATTAAAAAAACAAACAATGTTAAAAAAAAAGTGCTTAGAAAATCAAACAATTAAATCAATAATGATGGATTCATTGTCACATGCATATCAACCCATTAGTGGGAGCACATGAAATTATTGTACAGCAACATTCTTAAAATACTTATATATTAAAATAAGATAGAATTTAATTACTTTTTCATTTTTTCCTTACTCTAATAAATGTGAAAAGAGATTAATATCATAAAAAAATAATATTAAATAGAGATCAAATAATTAATAAGGTAAATTAGTGAAATTATAATTCTAAGTGACGTTTCCTTAAAAAACATGTAAAAAACAACATGACAAGTAAAATGAGTTAAACAAAAAGTATTTACTAAAAAAATAAAAAATAGAAGTTCTTCATTTAAATAGAAAATCAAATTTATAATTCGTTGCATCTTAAACATATAAAATTAATATAATAATTTGAATTAGAATTATCCAAATCAAATTTTGATAAAAAAATTATATGTATTACTTTACTATTACTACTATATAGAAGAGCCAGTTTATAGAGGCAACATCGTCGTCTGTGTTCGGTCCTATTTTTTTATTTAAGAGTAAAACAATCCTTTGTGGCCGCACCCACTTTTTTATTTAAGGCAAAAAAAAAATGACGTTTTATAATTTATATTACCAACTCTTCTAAAAAGTAGATAGAAATACTTTATTATATTTCTATTTTTCTACTATATAGAAGCATCGGTTTATCAATACTTCGTCGACAGTCACTCTTAAAAAAAAAAAAAAACTGGACCCCACCCTCCCCAAACTCATGAAAAAAAAGTGGACCCCACCCTCTTCAAACTCATGAAAAAAAATGGACCCCATATTAAAAAAAAAAAGGCAACGTCAAAAAAAAAAAAACGTGCATCCCATATACTAAAAAATCAAACAATATTCATATAATTCCCAAAGTATCCCTATCAAGTCAATAATAGTGGATTCATTGCCACATGCATATTAACCCATTAGTGAGAGCAAATGAAATTATTGCACAGCAAAAAACATGGACCTCATATTATTACTTTTCTTCAAAATATTTAATTGCTGTATTTTCTATTCCGCCCTGTCATTTATTTATTATGTTTACTAAAATAAATATACTTAAAATATATATATTTAAAAAATAACATACAATTTAATTACTTTTTTATTTTTATTCTTACTCTAATAAATGTGAAAAGAGATTAATATCAAATGAAGATCAAATAATGAATAAGATAAATTAGTCAAATTATAATTCTAATTCGCGTTTCCTTAAAAAACCATGCAAAAGACAACATGACAAGTAAAATGAGTTAAACCGAGAATATTTACCAAAAATTAAAAAATAGCATTTCTTCATTTAAATAGAAAATTAATTTCTACTTTGTTTCATTTCAAACATGTAAAATTAATTAATAATTTTAATTATAATTATCCAAATCAAAATTTGATAAAAAATAATAAGTATTTTACACTTTTAAATTAATCGAATTAAAATTGAAAGTATCAACTAATGCTTAAATATTGTTATTATTTTATCTCAAAGAGAAGAAAATAGTTTTCTTTTAAACAAATCTTCTCTTTAAAAAGTATTAATAAATTTCGTAGCAAACACGAATAAAATAAAGTTTTAGATACGGAGCACAAATTACAATGTTATATTAATCGTAGTTTGAACATAGTATGTATATATATTATCATTATCTAAAATAACTACATATACATAGATACACTATAATCCGAAAATTTTGGGCCCGTGCAGTGATGACTCGTGAAATTACGCGATATTCGATGCTAATTCCTTAAGTTTTTGCGACTCTTTAAGCACTTTTGTTGTTACTTTTTGTGTTTTTATGTTGTTTTGTAGGAAAAGATGTCCGGAGAGCATAAAAGAGCAAAATGAATCAAAATGGACCAAAATGGAACAAAATAGAGCAAAACAAGCCAAGTAGCTGAAATGAGTGATCGGAAGAAACCAAGTGAAAAGAAAGTCAAAAAGAGGCCAAACTGGACCATTTTGCAAAACTGTCAAAACTGGACAGTTTTGCAAAAACGGGACAGATTTGCAAAACTGTCAAAAGTGAACAGTTTTGCAAAAACGGGCAGAATTGCAAAAACAGAAATAGGGGGGCAGATTTTGACATTTTTTGGACTTGGAAAAATTGGGGGGAGCTACAAAAGAGAGGCTAGGGCAAAACATTATCATCTTTTGCCATTTTGCAAGCTTGGAGGCTAGGGTTCATCTACACCACACTTTGGGGTTGAAGATTTGAAGATTTGGTTGAGCATTTTTTAAACCTTTAATTCATTTCTTCAATCTCTTGCTTTGTATTGTATATCTAAGTGTGTAGTTTTCATTTCTATACTTGAACCTTGTTTATGGAAGTATTCTAGGATTAAAGTTTTGATTGAAACTCTTGTTTTGCTTATGTATTGAATGATTCTTATTGCTATTGAAGTGGGTCTTTGTTGATTTAATTACTCTCGTTCTTGAATGTTTCCAAAGGGATTAGCTAACCCTAGGACTTACCCATTTACTTAGATTGAGCTTGAAAGAGGAAATCTAGGTTGAGAAAGATTAATTAACAAGAATTTGGGTCATTAAACTCATCTAATAACTTGAGCTCGGAAGAGGATAGTTACTTGAGGTTAAATTGATTGTACCTAACATCACACTCTAAGGCTTGGAAAAGCTTAGAGTGAAATTCATTGATTTGGTTGGAAGACTTTCAATGAGATTTTAGAAATCATTATCTATTGACATAAACCCGTTCTTAGTTGTAAAATCGTGAAATACATTGGATCGTTACTTGAGTGTAATCTCCTATTATCCATGCTTGTGGTCATTGATCATTTTACTTGCTTTCTAGGTTAGTTCACATTTTTGCATTAGTTATAATTTTCTCAAACAAAAACCAAAATACCATTTATCGTTTGGCTTTAGCTTAGTTGGTGAAAATTCCTTACTTTCTTAATCGCCTAGCATATTGTTCCCTGTGGGATCGACCCCGACTCATAGTTGAGTAAATATATTGCATACGACCGTGTACACTTTCTCTTTGAGGAGTGTATTTTGGACGTTACCATGCAGGCCATCTAGTTGTAGAAAGATAAACATCTTATATCAAATAATTCAAAAGATAAAGATAAAAGTTTAACTAAAATAGTTAAAATCTTAAACAAAACATAAAATTGGGGCTTTTGAATGGCAAATCTATACAATATCCTTAAAAATTTAAAGAAAGGATAGAGTTTTAAAACCTGAAGTCAAGGCTACCTTTTCAAAATTTGAATAGAAGGATTAGATTTAATCTTGAAAAGTAGAGTAGTTTTACCTCTATTCAAAATCAAATCAGATGTTTATCCCTAAAATAAATCATACTAAAACGTTATTTGATAACTTTGAAGATGACATAATTTTCACTCTCAGAATAATAATTTAAAATTTTTAAAAATAGTTTTGAAGCAAAAAATTGAACTGAAGCAGCAGACTAAAATTTAAAAACAAAAATATTCCATTTTGGTAATTTCAATACTAGCAATTTAAACTAATTCATCATGTTGAAAATTTAAAATATTTCATTATTTCTATATCTATTAATTAAAGGAAGTCGTTCATTATTACTCCTATAACCTATGCAAGAGTTTAAATGGCAGTAATCTTCTATATAATTATTATAAGATAATGATAAATATGATCTTAGAATTATATCTTTTATTTTAAAAAAAAAATTCTATTCCTAACTACTTATTATCTGGTATGACTTTTGAATTTGAATTTAAATAAAATTTAAAAGAAATGAAGTTCCAACTCCTTAATTTCTTCTATATATGCATACAACATAGAATTACACATAATAGAGTTACTCATTCTGTTACCACAACGTCTTTCAGGAGCTGCATTTTTGGATCAAAAATCAATTTTGACTATGCAGTCTTCAAGTTTTTTTTTTTTTTTTTTTTTTTAAAAAAAAAATGTTTGTATGGTATGATTGCAGGTACGGTTTGAAGCTACAAAAGAAATAGGAAAAGGCATTACACATTGCATCAGGTATATACAATCGTATTTTGCTTTTGCTTTAACTTTTAAATTTTGGAGAAGTTACATTCTCCGAAATGATATGGCGACCATTTAGTTGCCTACTTACGGCGTTTATGCCATGATATATTCCTTTTGCTTCTAGAGAAATTGTTTACATATAAATGAAAGTTGCAGGTTTTCTATCAAAAATCTTGATGTGAAGTTAATGATGACTGTATTATATGATAGGACGATATTGAATCTCCGGTTTGAATTTTTTCTTTGAATTTTGTCAAATTTGCTCAAGTAAGAAACATGCATTGTGATTAGTTAGCATCTTTATATAGCTTGGTGGAGCGTTTGAAATTTTAAATGAATCAATTGAATGATATTGTATTTAATTAATATGAAGATTAGAAACAATAACTTGAGGCCAGGACAACTGGAAGTATGATTTCATAATAGAAGAGCAAGGTACATCACACATATTTAACTTATATGAACTCATATACATTAATATTGTACTTTATTTTAACAATAACAACCGGTTACTATAGATTCTTTTTGCAGTTTTAGTTTATCAAATTAAAAGATCACTTTAACATGATGGTATAAAAAAATCATTGCTATCAATACATATAAGTTAAATTCAAATCTCAATTACTAATATGTTTTCATATTTTTTTCCCTTTATACTATTTTGAATTCTTGTACTTTTATTTAATAAATTTGTGCATGCTTTGAGAAGGACAAAACTGAAGCAAGCAGAAGTAGACCAACACTGTCAAGATTAATCAATGACTAACATTGCATTCATTCATAAGCAAAAAAGAATATCAAATTCCCTTTTAAAGTGTATAAAGGGGTTGGGTGGGCCGCTTATAATTTTGTAAACATTATTTGATTTTGAAAATTTACTTAGAAAATCACTATTTACCATTAAATCAAATAAGCTTAGTCTTCGTTCGAATTCTTAAAATCGTTTTTGGATTAATCTATTTGGTTACTTGGCAAGTCTTTAAGTTGGACTTCTTCATGTTCTTATGATAAAATGAACTTCTAGCAAAAAGAGTTTCTCTGTTTATAATTTGGAAGAAAATTAATCGTGTTAAAATGATATTATTTCAAAAGATAAATTTCTTTTAACATAGAATATATATATACACACACACATGAATTTTGACTTGAATGGTTTACTTTTATTATCTTATAAGGATTTTTACAAAGTTAGATTTCTCTTTATTTATTATACAGTAATAACTCCCACGGGATTCAAAATGATAGTAGTTAATTTAAAATGATTATGTATTCGATAAATTATCCTATCAATTTTTCCTAACATTTATATTTTTATTTTCAAACTTTTGTATTAATTTGTCACAGGATTCAAATTGATAATTACGCGTTTGATAAAATTGTTTATCAATTTTACATATTATTTAGAAAGTTTTTTCAACACCAACAAAAGGAGCCTCGGAGGAAATTGACTCTCACATGCACTCCCGCTCATAATATATGCAAAATAGTATTTATGTATAGTAGAATCGTGTCTTTTCAAATATATGTTGTTTAGAAAAATGATAGCTAACAAGCTCACAGTCAATTCGAATTCAAGTATAATTTTGTTGAATAAAAAGATAAAGTCTTTTTTAATATAATTTGAAAGATGTATAAATTTTTTGAAGTTTAAATTGAAAGTTATTTTTGATAATATGTGGTTAGTCTCCGCGTGAAATTGGAATCGCTCAAATATGGAGTATCATCCACAATTCTAACTTATAACCCTAATCTAATCTTATTCCCTTCTCAAAATTTTAATGTGCATAAGTTACGAACTTAAATAAAAACTCAAAAGTTTTATTTTAACCAAAAGGGAAGGAGAATTTATTTTGTTATTGTACATAATTAAAAAAAAACAATTATTAAGAGTATAAAGAGTTTCTAGAACAATATATTTAGAGGCATTATCTATTTATATTCTAGACTAATTTGAAAGTATAATTTAAAATAAATATGATATTATTTGAACTATACACAATACTTAAATGCGAAAATATAATTGATAAAATTAAATAATACAGAGTGTGTGAGGTTCTTTATACTTTGAATTAAATAATTAAATAATAATAAGAATAATAATAATATATAATTGATAAATTCAAGCAATGAAATAATTTCGAGCAATTGAATAAATGTATATAATAAGTAAATTTTATGTGTAAGAAAAAAATTTACATTTATCTATATATTATATTAAAAGAGAGTAATAAGCAAGCACATTACGTCAAATGGGAGGGTAATAAAAGTCACATTAAAATATAGCAACATTAGGTAATGGGTAACACAACAATTATTGATAAGGAAAAAGAAGATAGACAATCTAAGACCACGTAAATATCGTACTCTCCCCGTCTCTATTTAAGTGAAAATATTTGATTGGCACAATGTTTAAGAAAAAAAGAGAACTATTAAAATTTATGGTTTAAAACAAGCTATAGAAATTATTGAGACTATAAATTATCTTATTTAGAATTAAAATTTTAAATTAAGTTGTTGCTAAATATAAAAAGATGTCATTTTTTTTAACTGTTTAAAAAAATAATATAACATAAATTGAGACGGAGAGAGAGTAATAGATAAAGCTAAAATTAAAAGTAAATTGAACAATTCTACGCAACTAGATTCAATGGTTAAATTAAAACGCAAAATTCTATATTAAAACTAAAGAGAACGAAAATGCAATTGCTTTTTAGAGTTAATTTTTCTATTTCATTCATGATACTACAATCATAAAAAATAAAAATAAAATAAAAAGTAGCATTTGAGTTTGTATCAAAATCATCAAAGGATTGTTCTGTTAATTATTTAATGAACTAAAATAAAAATCTATACATTTATGTAGATTAAAATATAAAATATTATATATAATTAAAAAAAAGTAACATATATTGAGGATTGAAAATGTTAACGGGGAAGAGGGGGGGGGGGGGGGGGGTGGAGTCTATTATTCAAAGTTTGAGCGGTGATTTTTTTTTTTAAAGAAAAGTTACGGAATGTAAATAATTTTCACGCAAATAATAAAAAGACTTCTATTATTTGACGAATTCAAAAACCACTATTAGTATTAAATACATTATTTCAATTATATATAAAATACTAACTGGGAAAAACTAATTGAAATACTATAGTAGAAAAAAAGTTCAAAGAAGGGAATTGAGGATATTTATAATAAAAAAATAAAATAAAATAAGTAAATAATACTCAAGAAATACGATTCATAAGATTAGCCAGTTGAACATTTGTGAATAATAGATAAAAGTTTAAAAGTAAGAAAATATTTGAGGAGAAATAAATTTTTTATTTATGTTTATTAAGTATGAGATTTTGTTATTATGTACTATATTACATTGAAAAATATGACTACAAAACACTTATACTTTGACTGCCCTTTCACAAAGGAACTCTGGCAAAGTATTCTCAGATGGCAACAATGGAATAGAGGAATTCAACCATGGGCTAGTGAATGGAAATGGGTGTCCAAAGGGAAGCAGCCTAGGAAGGTAATTCTCAGGGCCAGCTTGGCAACAGTGGTCTACAACATTTGGATAGAAAGAAACAAGAGGATTTTTCAACGCAAAGTCTCCCCTAGAGAGGTTTTGGTGCATCAAATAAAACTCAACTTATGCATAAGAGTCAAGCAGAATCAGAGACTTTTTAGCTATATTAACTCATTGTGAGTTTTAGGAAGTACTGTAATTAGTAGTTTTTCTTTGGTATGGAGGATAGACTGAGAAGGGCCTGAATTGGTTGATTCACCCTTGGTTTTTTGTAAAAGAGTACTCTTGGTAATTAATAAAAATTACTTTAATTGCCAAAAACAAAATTGTTTTAAATAAATATTACTAATGTACTTAAACAAACAAGATCACAATCTGGTACTAATATTTTTTAATTAACGCTATGCATCGCGCGAGTACGAATACTAGTATACAAAATAGGAGAGGTACAAACAACGTGGTTAAACCAAGTGGCAAGCTAATAACAAACCACTTGGCAAATTTAAGGCAAAATTAATAAGGATTATAATAAGATTTAACTTTAATTGAAATATATAGTTTTTACTAAAATGTTATTAATTTTAAATTTTAAAGTGAAATTCCTTCTTATTCGTCACTCAGATGGTTTTGAATTTAGTTTGATAGCTATCAATATAAATTTGTTTTAGAGGATAGATATTTTTTTAATTTGGTTTAAAAGATAAACATATATAAATAAAACAAAATTACTACCCTATTTATAATATTTGAAGATAAGTATCTTTTGAAAAGTAAAAGCTACGTACGTGATTTGAAAATTTAAACCTAAGTAATTAAAAATATTTCAATAAGTAAATTAATGAGTATTTTTTCGCGATAATTAGGACAAACTCAATAATAATTGTGATAAAAAATTTGAATTTGGATTAAAAAAAAGTTGAGTTAATAGATAAACATAATAGAACTCAGATTAAAAACATTTGAATTTAAATGGAAAGATCAAGATTTTTCAAATTGAGATAATAGCATAGAGCATATTTTCTTAAAATTAAATTGGAATATAAAAAAAAATCCACGAAATTGAAAAAAATAATCCGTGTATAAACTTATTTGTTTCTATATGTCTTTTAATATAGAGTAAAATAATAAAATTTAAATAAGTAAAGTTGATAAAAGTAGGAGTCTTTACAACTTGAAAATAGCAACAACAATTTAAATTAAAAGCTGGAAAACCAAAACACAGGCCATATAGCTGTGGCCAACAACAAATCTCTGTAGCTTTAAGTAAGTTCCTAAGACTAGGGATCTCTGGCACTTGAAAGGAGCAAAAGATATATATATATATATATATATATATATATATATATATATATATATATATATATATATATATATATATATATTCAAATAAACTTTGAGTTTGAATTCAAAATATTCAACTTCACCCTTATCACGGATAATTATCAATTAGAAGCCCACATATGTATATATATATATATATAGTTAGTTCAATTTGAAAATATATAGTAATAATATTTGGAGAGCACACTCGATCAAACATATATAGAAAAATATAGTTATGAAAACTGATGTCATCAACGAAATATTTGTTATTAAGATGTGATGGAACTTAAAGGTTTGTGTTATGCGATTATAGCAACATCTAAATCAGGAGAAGCCATACAATCCATTTTCTTTGAATTATAAAGTATATATTATACAATATTTTTAGATTTAATTCTACATGTATATATAGTTTTTTTTTTTTTTTTTTTTTTGCATCGTATCCTTTTAGATTTAATTCTTATGAGTATTCTACACCTCACATTCATGAGTCTTTGAAAGAATATTCCACAAGCACTTGCAATGCAGGTGTTGATGTGGTTTTGTGGAAGTTGTTGCTATGTTTTCATGAACGGGAACTCACTGTTGCAATTTTTTTCTTTTCAGGTACCACAAGTATCAATACAAATGAAAGCATAGGTGGCTAATTTTTTTAGCAAGTCAGTTGCCATGTATTATGTCACAAAACTCAGTCATCCTTCATGTCTTGATTAAAAAGGTATAATTAAGTTCTAGAAGTCCATCTTCAGTTCTATTTGTGATTCTATTTATTTTTAATTTGTACTATTTTCCCCTCAAATTTTGATATGATAGTTCAGCAAAAAAAGGAGGCATAATGAATCAGTAATTTACAAAAAAAAAAACATGAATTAGGGATTTTCTTTTTAAAAAAATAATATTTTTTTCGTAACCCCAGCCCATTTAAATCGCAATAAACTATGATAGAGTGGATTGTAATTATGTTTTCTTGGGTTAAAATAACATGCTTTTGTAAATATAAATGCAGATGAGATCCCATTCGAAGGCTCTTTAACTTCTTTTTAATATATATATATATCGTGGACACGACAAACAAAAATGAAGTTTTTATTTGATAATTCTGATTCAAGAAGGAGCGTATCAAGTGGTGAGGGAAGTAATCTACTTCTGGAAGCTACTGTGGCAAACTAGGTTAATTATATAGTGAATGACTACCAAAATGGTTCCTTATCAACTGGCCTGCGAATTCCAGCGATATATGGGGTTGATGTCGTTCATGGACACAACAATATTTTCAACGCCACTATATTTTCATATATAACATTAGGATTGGTGCAGCTAGGTAAGAAAATTTACAGGACTTCAAGTAAAAATTAAATACTCTATCTATTAATATATCGAACTTGTATCAGTTGTTTAATGGTTTATATAAGACTATGTTCTCAGCTGGAGTGTGAATCTGTTATCAAAATGTACCACCACAAAATTTTATGATCTAACTCAACCTTCGTTTTTCTTTGGAGAAAATAGTTTAATAATTTGATTTGATATTTAGCTAACATTGTGATAAGTGAAGCTGGGTGTTAATAAGGAGTATGGAGCCTAAAGAGTTTAAAAATACACGGTATTTACCAAAAGGGCATCATCAAAAATTTATATACCAAAAGGGGTATATCGTGGATCAGCCCACGATATACCCCAATTTTTTTTCCCATTGTCAGAACCAAATCAACGAATGTAGACACGTAATTTTGACCCTCCCCTTGTGTTTCATCTTATAGTTTTAAATATTTCTTTTAATTTTAATTTTGACGTGTTAGTTTTATTCTATTTCATTTTTAGTAGGTTTGTTTGTGAAAAATGAAAAAAAAAAAGGACAAAAAATATTCGCTATTTTCAGAGTATAAATTTTGTGTTTTAAAGAAAGAAAAATTACAAAAATATGCTTTATAGGTTTTAATTTTGCTTAGCCAGTCATTTATTTTAACCTTATTTTTTTTAGTTATCTAGAAATAGTTATTAAATATTTTTTATTTTTTTTATTTTACATTTTTATAAAAAAATTAAAAAAATAAGTAAATGGAATTACACCACCTCATCACAAAATGACAAAACTTCATAACAAATCTTATCAAAATGGGAAGGGGTCACGTTTTTGGAAAATTTTATTGTTAGGGGGTGGGTCCCACATAAAATAAAAAATAATAAAAAAAGCTAGAAACACGTGAAAAGAGGGAAGCATCTTTCTGTTTTAGAGGCTCCTGCTCCATTTTTTTTCTTGGACAGAGATAAGCATATGTGATAGATCAATAGATAGGGTAGATATTATAGAGAGAGAGAATGGGACGAACAGAGAAAATGGAGCAACAAAACTTTCTCTTTTTGGCTAAAATTTTATGCAATGAATAGGAGTTATGTGAATTAAAAAAAACACTCATCATCTAACATTATTCTTTCTGCTTCTATCATCAACGTATATCCATCATCTACCAAAAAACCATTGTCAATGCTTCATCTTCCTCCATGTAGAACCACATGAAAAACAAAGCAACAACAACCAGCCACCAAACACCACTGAGAACTCCCCATAGACACTCACCACCTTCAAAACATCATGTAAACAGCCACTAAAAACACCCCAAGGCCGTGTTATTTTTTTGATAGAGTTAACCAATGTTTCTGAGTCGGGTTCAAAGATTCGAGTCCGGCGAGGTTCTCCTGTTGTGGTGCTATTTCCGTGAGATGTTAAAAGTGTCGGATCTGTTCGTATTTTTCATCTTTCTAGACAACTGAAGGTTCTTCAATGTAAATGCACGGAGGTTTTTATCGTAAAGGTTCAATCTTGTTTCCATTCCAATTCTTATTTCATCAAATGTATGCATATTCCCCTTTTCTGTTAAGTATTTTGTTTTGTGTGGTTCTTATCACTACTGTTACTTGTTAGCTGAAATGTTGAGGTAAGCTAATATATTTAAATGTCATTTATTTCAATTAAACTAGGATAAATAATGAGTACTAATTATAGTGAGGTTTACATAAAGTTGTTGTTATGATAATGCTCATTAACTGCTTTAGTTGAGATATAAATGTTGTGTAATTTGGTTGTGTAGCATGAGAATGAAATTAAATGATGAGGTTCTAACATGGTTGCCTAACATACTTGGGATTAGTTTCTTTACGTTAAATGATCCACTGGTTTGGAGTTGTCGATTAATAGATTTTTTTTTTTTTTTTTTTTGGGTTATGAATGTGAGCAATTGCTGAATTCAGTTTGGCCATTTTCCATGTTTATATCACTGTCATTTTGATTTAAGCACGTTAAAATATGAATGGAAATTGGAACTGTGAAACAAAATGGGCCATATGAGTTGAATAAAGAAGGAAGAGAGACTTGAGCTAAGGTGATTTGATTTAATGTATTGTATTGATGCTTTTGTTTTATGTTTGGTATATTTTAACTGTTTATCTTTTGCTTTTTTAAGATGTTGGAAATTTAGTAAATCTGAATTTTGAGTGTAGCAACTCAAATAATCGGGTCTCGGATGGTTGCTATTGCATTGAAATCGGGCCTTAGTAATTACTAAGCCCGATTAGTATTTAATTAAGTGATGAGATGAGCGAGGTGAGATGCGAATTCTTTCACATCTCATTGCTATTGAAAAGAAAGAGTGGTAAAACCAATTATAAGAGAGCGAGATGAGTCGCGAATTTATTCAAAATCCATTGTCAAAAGAGTGAAGATTAATAATAACCAAATAATTTTAAGTCTCGGATTTTAGAGACAAATAATTGCCTTTAACGCTAGACGAGCTTTAGGCACGTTTCAAGACGTTTGTTTTGATTAAGAATGCGGTTACGCATCTTATTTCGAGACGTTCTTTTTAATAACTCAAGGATGCGGTTACGTACCTTGGCCAAAGTCGTTTTAATAATTAATCTTGTTTCGATTGAGAATGCGGTTACGCATCTTATTTTGAGACACTTAAAAGATCTGGAATGCGGTTACGCATCCGGTTTAAGACCAATAAATGTTCAACAATAAAAGTACGAGCAAATCAAGGCTCAAATACATAATATATTCAAAGATTAATTTAAGCTAAATATAAGTCGATAAAGCGACCGTGCTAGAACCACGGGACTCGGGGAATGCCTAACACCTTCTCCCCGGTCAACAGAATTCCTTACCCGATCTTCTGTTTTCGCGGACCATAATAAAAGAGTCATTTCCTTTTGATTAGGGATTCATAAGGTGGCTTGGAACACCAAAACTCAATTCCAAGTGGCGACTCTGTAAATAAAATAATCCCTTTTCAAAACCGTCACTTCAAATGGAAAAAACCCTTTAATAATAAAACCTGCGCGTTTATAGCGCGGGGGCGCAAAAAAGGGGTGTGATAGCTCTGGCGACTCTGCTGGGGACTTCAGAATTCGAGCTTTGTGATATTGCCTTATATTTGGCTTTTATTATTATTATTATTATTATTATTATTATTATTATTATTATTATTATTATTATTATTATTATTATTATTATTTGGATTTATTATGTGTTGTTGAGCCTAATGTGCTAATTGCCGCTCATTTACCGCTTTGATATTGTTGAACTGTATTATAAAATGCCTTCTCTTGCGCACCCTTCTGAGTCTCTGAAACACTTCACACACGGGCACAGGAATGCAGTTATGCATCCTAACTTTCTGTCAAGAAAAAGCCGGAGCGTCTTGGCGCCTCGTGGAGGATTTTAGTCACACATGTTAGGCGGGACAAGATAAGCAATGAAGTCGGAATAGCACTGCTACCGACAGTATTGCCCCTCCCCGGCTCGAGTTGTCCGCTCGGGTGACCCAGTCTAGACACCTTTGCCATTAGGTCTTAAACCTAGCAGAACTGAAAACGCAGAACTGGTATCCCTAGGAGGTTATGCTTATCTGCATCACGTGCATTTGACTTAGTGGGACTCGGCACAGGGGTCGGGTCCGTCTAGGACAGGTATCCTTTTTTCTGACCGACCTGTGCATCTCATGTGCTATTTGCAATATTATTTTTAGCTTGCTTGATTGCTGATCGACTTTAGGCTAACTAGTGAAATAGAAGAGAGAAAAGCATTCATCTGACTTTTTACGTACTCATTTTCCTTAAACCTCTAATTTGTCTGGCTCTTGCTAAAAATAAGAAAAGAAGAGTTCAATTCGAGACGAGTTTATTAATTTATTTATTTATTTTCAAAAGACAACTAAACAGTCCAATCTGGACGAACTACGCACACCTGATTCCCGTCCCTCGGGGCGACGATACGTAGGCAGCCCATATCGGGTTCGATGATCCTTATTCAATTTTTTTTTAAAAAAAGTGTTTTTATTTTGTTTTAGAAAATCCAAAAAACAAAGGAGGTAGTTTTATATATAAAAATAATAATAAAAGGGGGGAGATTCCTTTTTAGCGCCCTATCCAAAAAAAAAAGGGAAAACGCAAAAAGATTTTACTTCGAGTAGTATTTTTAGCGGGGTTTCTTTGGAGGAAATTTTACAATCAAAATTCAAAAAAGATTTTTTTTTCAAGTTTTTGTAGTTTTTTTTCTCTTCTTAGATTTAAAAAAAAAAAGCGAAAATTCGAAACAATTTTGTTGATTATTTTTTGCCGAAACTTCCCGAACTATGCAAAGATCTTATTCATGTCCCAGCATGATACGTAGGCAACCCAAGTCGGGTTCGATCGAATTATTTGAAAAAAAAATCCAAAAAGAGTATTGAAAGAGCGGAGAATAAAAAGAGTGGAAAGAAAAAGAGAGATAATCATAAAAAGAGAAAAAAAAGATGAGTGAACCGAGAGGCATGGAAAGCAAAATGAAAGAGAGAAAGGCCAAATCAAACGAAAATGGGGATGATGCCAAAATGACATTATTACCCTTAGAGTCATTCTAGAACTGATAATTGTGAATATGTGCATTGCAAGCAATTCCCTAACCCATATATTTTTTTTATGATGTTCGATTTTAGAAAGTGGTTGGTTTGTGGTACACTGGCAACACACATCCACTTCACTAGATCAAAAGGAAGTGTGCGAATGTCGAGCGAAAATGAATTCCCAATAGTCAATACTGAGGAAAGACAAGGACATGGTCAACATGAATCAACCGTTGTTGAGGAAAATAGGTTGTTGAGGCAACGTATGGTGGGGATGTTACAAGAAGGGTCGAATGGTAGGCAACCGCCCGAGGCAATCCCTAGTTTTTCTGACATCACGCCTATGGAACATGCATATACTCAAGCCTCACTCTCCATGTCAGAAGATCTAGTGTATCTTTCTGGGTTTGCTCATGATCTGGGTGACTATACCAATTTGCCTAATATCACTGAAACCTCCACAAGTCGTTCTCCAAGGGTGCAAATCAGGACTGATTTTTAGGGTATCGCAACAGCGCCGCCCGTTTATACGTTCTCGCAGCCTAATCCTATGGTTGTGACAACTACTGTGCCAGTTGACATGATTCCCCAACCCATTATGGTGCAAAGACAAAATCATGTGTCACAATTTGTTACCCGTCAAGATCAGTACTACCCTTCGGATTTCACATTCACGGGCCCAGATCCTCATCACTCTATTTCACAGTTTAATTCTATTACTGACATTGAGAGACAGGCGAAAAATGCTGAACATGAGAACATGGCTGGAAAAATGAAAAGCCTGGAACAAGCTATGAAGTACTTACAAGGATTGGGAGGTTATAAAAGTGTCTCGTTTAGAGATTTGTGCATGTTTCCCGATGTTCATCTACCCCTCGGATTCAAGGTCCCAAAGTTTGACAAATACGATGGACATGGTGATCCAATGGCCCACTTGAAGAGGTATTGTAATCAATTGAGAGGAGCTGGGGGTAAGCAAGAGTTGCTTATGGCTTACTTTGGTGAGAGTTTGATGGGTTTAGCTTCAGAATGGTTCATTGATCAAGACTTCACTAAGTGGCATATTTGGGACGACATGGCTCAAGAATTTGTGCAGCAATTCCAATACAATATAGACTTAGTTCCTGACAGGAAGTCTCTGATCAATTTGAAGAAGAAAACTACAGAAAGTTTCAGGGAATTTGCCATCAGGTGGCGGGAGCAGGCTGCAAGGGTAAGACCACCGCTGAAAGAAAGCGAGGTTATGGAGACTTTTATCCAAGCACAAGATGAAGAATATTATCAGCACATGCTCCCTGCCTTAGGCAAATCATTTGTTGAAGCTATCAAAATGGGGGAGATGATAGAAGATGGGATTAGAACAGGACGTATTGTGAGTTTTGCTACCTTTAAATCCACCATACATGCAAGTGAAAGTCGGTCAAGAAATCTTGAGATAGAGAGGAATGGAAATTCTGATGTTGCAATGATTGGATCTGGACAACGTCAAGGTCCGAGGGGCCGCCATCGTCAATATACTCAGCCTCAACGTCGATCACCGAATTACACACAATGGCAAGCAGCAACACCACAAAACCCTCATATGTCTCCACAAAATTTTCAAGCATCATATAATCCTCATTCGAGGCAGGAGTACGGCAAGAGACAGAGGCCAAGGGATAATTTCACACCCATTGGAGAATCTTATACGAGCTTGTTCCAGAAATTGAGACATTTGGGCATGATCACTCCTCTACTCGGGTATACTCCTGACCCGCATTCGAAAAGTTTTGATCCCACCGTACGATGTGCTTATCATTCTGATATTTAGGGATACAGTACTGAAGACTGTCGCACTTTAAAAAGAGAAATAGAAAGAATGATTCAAGAAAAACTGATTGTGGTACAGGACAACGAAACTCCAAGCGTCGCAGAGAATTCTTTAATGGCATGGGATGATGCACACTTCGTAGCAATGAGCGCGTCGGCCAAAGGGACCCAGAACGTGTTTGCTGAGAATAATTTGATTGAAAATGATAATGGTTGAAGTAATGCTTATGTGCACTTTAGTGGCTAAGATGACAGCTTTGCAATTGGGAAGTCACTCCTCTCCCCTCTAGGAAGGAGTCTTGGTAGTTTGTTTTGATTTTCTTTCTGTTATTTGGGTTATTTCAGGGTTGTAATCCAAAGTTTATTTGCTTGTTTTAATGCCAAAACCAAAAGAGTTTTTGTTTTGTCATTTCCTAGTATGTCTTCTCTAGTTTTTCTTTTGTACAGTTCTTTTCAGGCTGATTCTAGTGACATGACATGCGTGCGGATATTTTTCGCCAGATCTTGAAGGCCAGTTTAATTACTAAAGAAATGCACCCAGAAGATTGAAAATGGTGAAGAAAATATGTGAGGAAATATTAGAGTGCTGAAACATTTTGAGAGTAAGCTGAAGCCTGGCTTGAATGAAACTAATACGATCACTTTGGGAATCATGAGAAGGGCACTAGTGTATAACAAAATGTTGATCCCAAGTGATTTGAAGTGGGCCAATATCAAGAGAGGTCAAAAAGCAAGTTCGCTCCAATTAACTTGAGTCATCCATTATAAAGAGATACCAAATGATTTTCACTTCTCATTCTCGAATCGCATGCTTTGTACTTGATATTTTAAATGATTGGTATGACGAAGGCATTTCATTCTGCTATTTGAACATTGTGTCACCCTTTGCTAGCCCTTTCGAGCCTTAGTTTTATTTTCTTTCATATCCCTCTTTTGGAATCAAAGTACAGTACAAAAAAAAAAGTCGGAAGAGAAAAGTGAAAAGGTAAGGAGAAAGTCAAAATGAGGAGAAAGGAGTCGAAAGAAAAAACGAAAAAACAAAAAAGCAAAAAAAAAAACATAAAAAAAAGAAAAAAAAACGAAGAGAAACACACTGTCACACCCCATTTTAACCCGGAGTCAAAATTAGGAAGTATGACGTATTGGTGATTCCTATTTTTTTGTTTTGATTTTAAGGAGTCGCCACCTAATTAATTTAACGGTGAATTAGGACACCTGGAGGTTAACTAAGGCAAAGTTAAAACTAAACCTCAATTAATAGTCTGCTTAACCAATGTGATTCTAGGTAAGGGCTCTATATTATCCTAAAGGGAAGGGGTTAGGCATCCTTTAGAATCTGTTAACTTACGGTTATCCGACCAAACTTAGGTTAATTAATTAAGGTTGAATATAATACTTAATTCTTAAAAAAAAATAGGTTATAAATATTATTGAGATTTTAAGGGAAAACATAATGATGCTATTTAAACTGACTTGAAGAAATGCATAGTAGTCCACTTAAAAAATAAAATTTATAAATGTTTGTTAAGCGAAAAATAATAATTTTGTTATAAAAGTGAGACTACAAAGTATAATGATTTGTATAGAAATAGAAGCTTTAAAGAGAAAACCTAGCCAATATGATGTTATATCAGTATAATAGTGTAAGAAATTTAAATTTGTTTTAAAAATAGAATACAAGACGATGAATCTCTTCCTCTTTTTACTGATTTATTTAATTATACTCGACTAGAAATAGACGTGATTGATTCAAACTTGAGGAGTTATTTAAAATATGTTTGAATTTATGGTTGCATATTAATGATGTTTTGTAATTAAGATAATAAAATTATGACTCCTTTAATTCAAAAAAAAATATGAATTTTATACTATCACCTTTTTTTTTTGAAAATAAATACTATCACCTATTCTAGAAGTAAATATTATGGATACTATAAATAACTTTAATATAAAAAAGAAGAAAAAATGGAATTTATGGAATTAATTGTTGATCTCCCTTTAAATTAACTACCCATTACTAAAACTAACCTACTAATTCATTAGTATTCTTCTAAACTAAAAATGAAAGTGTCAGTCATGCGTAATGGAAATCAAATACTTAACAAAAAAAATAGAAGGGATGGATGCCAAATAAATGGATCTGGTTCGTTTGGACCACTGCTGCAATCTTTTTCTGTCTCTGGGCTTTGGCCCAGAAATTTTTTAACACTGCCTCAAATGGAATGTGGTTCTGTTTTTGCTATATGGACCTCGGCCCGGAATTTTATTTGCCGCGGATGGATTGAATGAGGGATGACTCGAGAAGATTATTTCGTTGGGATTTAGCCCAACACCAAATGCGGAGGGAGACGAGTCCCTCGGACTCGTACGCGAGGTTCATGCAAAAAAAAAAAAAAAAAAAAAAAAAAAGAAAGGACAAGAGATTAGTATATAATCAATAAGGTAACACATATAAAATACAAATTCAAAACAACTCTGTAGGTTATATATATACTATGTATATTTAGGTATATTTCATGTATACATATTTACAAGAATGTATAGAAGGAACAAATCTAAAATTTAATGCTAGCGAGATAAAGGATTCAGAAATTAGAAACAAGACCAACAAAACAAGAAGAGGACCGAACCAAATATAAACAGTGATAGTGCAACATCCACAGTTGAAATAAAAATGCTTAAAACACTCAAAACTGAACATACGCATGTTGCATTTAATTCATTTTAGGCATGCTGGGGTATGGAAATCAGTTCCTATTCTAAGATATTGACTCATGCTTCTTTTATGCTTTTAGGACTTAAAACTCAGTCTCAAAATAATCATGCAAGTATCACAAGAGGCCAAAATTATTTAGGGATAAGGAAAGGTTCATACAGGACACAAAATTTGCACAGAGATATGGGGACAAAACTCAAGGGCTGCAAGGAGATCTAGGTAATTCAACAGGGCAAACATGCTAACCAATAGCACAGACAAACAAAGACAATCTCTTAAGTCGGCCAGATGCAACACATTTGAAAAAAAGAACTTAGCAAAACTGTAGAGAGAACAAAGAGAAATCTGCAGGGGTTCCTTTAATCCATGGCATTAAAGAAACCTCAAACCTTTTAGTCACAATAGAATATTTTCAAGGACTGAGTTTAATATTTGCATCGAGATTGTCCTAGGATAGGGACTGATCTCTAATGTCTGCTTGGTAAACATCACAGTGGTGGTTGGTAAAACCAAAAGAACATGCTAAACATACCTTACTTGATTAATACTGGAAAAGGAAATTCGACTGTATATTAGCATCATTTCAAACAGAAGCCAACACCCCTGTTAATCGAACCAAACAATGACCTTAACACAGAATAGCTAAAACTGACCAGAGTAAGCAAAGGGAACAAACCATTGTAAACAAAGGGATAGAGCAGAGCTGCTCAATTCTAGCGAACTTGAGGGATGAGAAGTATGCGAGTATATATTTGGATGATAATAGACTTATTCGAAAACATAAGGATAATCTTGGGTTAAGAACACATCAGACCATAATAAACATCAACTTCTAGGTTTCAATTAGTCCAATCACAGCATTACATCCACTTTAATAATAGACTAACAGAACCAAAGCTTAGTATTAGACAGGATATCTGGAGGAAAATATACATTAAGCGCATTCATGTGATACTTTTAAGGGTAACGACTATATGCAAGAAGGCAGAATAGCTTCAGATTCTGCAGAAGGTAACACAAGAGCATGCAACCAAGCGTACTGTCACTTAGGCAGTCAACCAAGCCTATGGGTATGTCTAAGTGGAATTATATAGACCTAGATGCATAATCAACCATCCCAGTCTAGTTATTAGCAAATTAATAATCCACTCCACATATTGGGATTAAAATAATAATCTCAGGATGTTCAAACTCGGGTGATGGCCTTGAGTTTACTTAATCAACAATATACGACACCACTTTTAAAACAAGCCTTATAGCCATTTATATTTGATCCGACATAGAGATTAACACCAACCAATCGAGCCTTAACATCAACCAGTCAAACCTTAACATCAACTAATCCCTTAAAGTCTATTGAGCCACGAATGGTACAACCAAGCCAAAGCATGTTAAAATAAGCCAAATAAGAAGGCAACTACCAGAAACTTATCATAATAGATCGAAACAAAACAGGGAAGTAACTACCATAACTTGCACATAATAAACTTAACAAAACAGGAAACCAAACACCATAATCTAAACATCATAAGCTGAATGGAATCAAGGAAATCAGTCCCTATAGACATGATGTATCATATAAACAAGAAAAAACGAACAACAGCCAATGCCAAATTAACGTAGAACTGGAACGAACATAGAAAAACGCCGACGATAGGAAAATTACCTTCTTCGGGTGCAGCGAAGTGGGTACGGGGGTTTTCAGATTTACCTCGACGATTGCAAAACGGAGCTCAACAGGCTCGGATTCACAGCAACGAACAGACGAATAAACAGACAAACAATTGTGTTAACATTTTTGACTCGATATTTCGAATTGTCACAGCCACTGCAAACTTGTTATTTTTAGGGGGGGATTTTGGACGACTCAGAGAGCTCTATTTTTCAGGGGTGTCAAGCTAGGGAGGAACTCTTATTTGATTAGCAATTTCACGGCTAAACAGGCTCTTGTTCAAAGAATTTTCTGAGGTTCCAGAGACTTCGTATTTCCGGGGAAGGGGGGAGGTTTCTTTTCTTTTTTTTTGAGCGATTCAACTCGTCCCCTTTTATAGGGGTTTGCTTTGTGCTTGAGGAAATAGAGAGAAGGAGGAGCGGTGGAAACAGACGCTCTGGTGGGGTTGAGATGAAAAGGAAGCGGCGGTGGTGGGGTTGGATGTGGCGTGGTGGGGTGACGATGAAAAGGAAGCGGCGATGGTGGGGACAGGGGTAAGTGGGGAGGAGCGGGGTGCGAGGAAGAGGGAGAAGGGAGGAGGAAAGGGAAAGGGAGAGACGAAGAGCGTGGGAGTGGGGTAGCGGTGTGCAGGCGGCGGTGGTGGGGCGAAGGAGATGATGACAAAGAGGAGGGAGCGGCGGAAAAGGGGATGAAAAAATGAAGGGGAACCCTTTTAGGGTTTCCCTTATTTTGTCTGAAAATGGGTCGGACCCAGTCCATAAATGGACTGGGTTGATTTTTTAGACCGGATATTAAAAGAATGGGTTAGTGAATTAAACATGGATTGATCAAAAATTGAGATAAGAAATATGGTTTAGTCTAAAAAAACATTAGGAATTAATCGGACTTTGATTTGGGGTCCGGTAAGTCAAAATACGGACCGAGTGCAAGAAATAGTTTGGCTTCTAAATTTGAATAAGAGACCTATTTAAATAACTTGTGTTAAAATATTGCTCAACATGAAATATGCAAACATTAATGCTCAGATAAAAATGGCGTCGTAATAGTCGTGCAATAATATTTCAAAAATCCACAGTAAGATAAATACTATTATTTAAATGTGATGCGTGTGCGTAAGCTGGTAAAATACTGAAATGATAAAAATTGTGAACTGTAATAATAATAATAATAATAATAATAATAATAGTAATAATAATAATAATAATAATAATAATAATAATAATAAGAGTAACTGCAACAGAATAATAAAGTGCTGGTATTGATGAGAAGTTGATAATTTAGTAAAAAATGACTATATATATATTTTAATTTTTCTAAAAATATTAGAGGCGTAAATAGGTATTTTGGAAGAGAGGCGGGACAAAATTGGGTGTCAACAACTTGTCCCTCTTTGCCCGGTAATGATGAAAGAGTTGTCGGGCAAAGACGTTGACTCAGTAGCCTATTTTGTCCCGGCTAAAAGAAACTTGAGAGGATTATGACCGAACTCCGGCCTCTGAGTTGCCTACATATCTCGGGCTGTACGAGAATCAGGTCGAGTGTAGTTCTGGGATACTTACGACACTTGAACCCCGATTGGCGCGAAGCTTGCAAAATATTGTCCCAGTGTTGAATTATGATAACACTGGGTATTATGATAGAAACTCGAGAATTCTTAAAAAAATTGAATTGATAGAATGCAAGAGAATACTTGTAATTAGAGACGAGTGTTCGAGGTAGATCTTTGACCCGTGTCGGAAAGTCTGATTATCCTTCCCGACAAATTGCCCCAGTTCGCTGCCGAAGAAATAGTTCCACGTGTTGATGTGTGATGCCAACTTCGATATTGTCAAAAAGCCAACAGCTAAAAACAATTGTTAGCAATAAAGAAATATATGTGTAAATAAGACGAGGTTGGAGAAGTTACACTTGCAACCCCTGTTTTGAAAGTTGAATCCACATTCGGAGGTGGATGCCTGAACTGAAATATAAAATACCCGCATTCGGAGGTGGGCGCCTGAACTGAAATATAAGATACCCGCATTCGGAGGTGGGCGCCTGAACTGAAATATAAGATACCCGCATTCGGAGGTGGGCGCCTGAACTGAAATATAAGATACCCGCATTCGGAGGTGGGCGCCTGAACTGAAATATAAGATACCCGCATTCGGAGGTGGGTGCCTGAACTTGAAATATAAGATACCCGCATTCGGAGGTGGGTGCCTGAACTTGAAATATAAGATACCCGCATTCGGAGGTGGGTGCCTGAACTTGAAGTATAAGATACCCGCATTCGGAGGTGGGTGCCTGAACTCGAATATAAAATACCCGCATTCGGAGGTGGGTGCCTGGAATAAAATATAAGATACCCGCATTCGGAGGTGGGCGCCTGAACTGAAATTTTAAATCCATGTCCACTTCCACGGTGCAAAATATAAATCCACGTCCGCATTTCATGGTACAAAAATAAATCCAACATTCATTTTCACATCCGTATTATACGGTGTAAAGAATAAATCCACTTCTACTTCCACGTCCGTATTATACGGTTGTTTGAAATAAATCCACTTCTACTTTCACGTCCGTATTATACGGTGTAAAGAATAAATCCACTTCTACTTTCACGTCCGTATTATACGGTGTAAAGAATAAATCCACTTCTAGTTCCACGTTCGTATTATACGGTTGTTTGAAATAAATCCACTTCTACTTTCACATCCGTATTATACGGTGTAAAGAATAAATCCACTTCTACTTCCACATCCGTATTATACGGTGCAAATAAATCCACTTCTACTTTCGAAAAATAAATCTGTATCCACTTTCCATAATTATATGTGCATTTTCTTTTGTAATATAAATCTACTTCTGCCTCCTTGCTCACATCCACAATGTAAATGTAAATCCACGTCCACTTAAAATGGTATTGTAGAAAGGTATCCACGCTTATATCCACAACCAATAACGGGTGACCACAGTCAGTCCCTTTTGAAGAAAGTTAAGTCCACGATTATGTGTATTTGATCCATCGAGAAATGCCACGAGCTAAAGCAACTGTTAGTGATGAGGATATGTAAATAGCTGGGTTTGAAAGAATTATACTCACAACCCTTTGTTGAGAAGATAAATTCATGTCCACTGCTGCGATCGGGATTTCATAACGAGTGGTACGACGTCCACCGTTCATCATAAGCTACCTTTGCATCCAAGTTGAACAATATTTGCATTTTAAAGGAAGCTAACTCTTGGATCATGTCTATAATTTAAAATATGCACCACGTTCATGTTAGTTGAACCTGTCTCATCAAAGAAAAATTGTGAGTTTAAAAGAAAATTGGTTGACTTGTGCATGTTGGGGAACTTGGCCCTTGACTTGATTTTTGTCTCGGTCGCGTCCACGTTCTTCGATGTCTCACCACATATCTTGCTTTGCCGGGGAGTTTCAGTTATAAAACATATTTTGTAAAACATGAGTAACGAGATTTGTATGACTCTGAGGGGCAATATCTAATAGATAGATAAAAATGATTGTGAAGACTTGATTTTTTGAATTTATTAGAAATATAGATGGACTTTTATTAAAAAACGGTTAAATATTTAAGACAACTTTTATGCTATTTCTAAAATTTTGTCCCAGTTTAAGTCCTGGAGACGCTTGATTTTGGACAATTGAAAAGTAAGAACTTATAATGAAAGCTTTTGAAAGTGATTTGACCGACTTCAAGATTTTGTCCCAGTTTCCAGTCCTGAAGACACTTGGCTCTAAATGATTGAAAAGTGAGAACTTATAATGAAAGTTTTTGGAAGCGATTTGACCGATTTCAAAATTTTGTCCCAGTTTCAAGTCCTGGAGGCACTTGGTTCTAAACAATCGAAAAGTGAGAAAGTTGTAATGAAATTTTTTGAAAGTGATTTGACCGATTTCAAAAATTTATCCCAGTTTCAAGATACTAGGACATATGAATTTAAAAAGTAGGAAGGCCAAAATCTTATATAAAAATCCTTATGTATTTTATAGGAACCAAAATGGTTGGACAAACCGAAGATATTAACAATTTCAAAATAGAAGGGCCGAACCCACCTCGGGTTGCCTACGTATCCCAAAGGAATCAGGCCAGACGTAGTTCGTGATAAAAATAAAGACTTTTGAGTTTGTTTTTTTTTTTTGATAAAAAGGGGGGACGAGCCCTATGTGGGTTGCCTACGTATCCAAAAGGAAATCAGGCCACACGTAGTTCCACCCATACAACAAAAACACTGAAATATTTTGAAAAAGTGGCCGAACCCGATGTGGGTTGCCTACGTATCCAAAAGGAAATCAGGCCACACGTAGTTCCACAAAAAAAAAAAAAAAAAAAAATGACAAACTCTGAATTCAAAAAGGCCGTAACAAAACATAGAGGCAGCATGACAAAAGGAACTAAATGTTCTAGTTGATGCCTCCGGCCTATTACAAAGGAAATTTAAACTTAAATTACTGAAACTCCCGGCGGGCTGGGGCTAAGATAGAAGTCCAATTCTGCAACTCAGGTCCTGGCTCAACAGCCTATAAAGTCAATATTTCAGCAAAGTCTTTGATTATCACAGCATGATCATCTTCATCTTCCACGAACAGGTTCTTGATTCCCTCCACGATATCGTCATAGGCAACCTCAATAATTAGATCTGAAGGTTTTGAGAAAGTTTGATCAATGGTAGGAATAGGTTTTGGCAATGGAAACTCTTTCTTTTTATTCTTTCGTGCTTTCTTCACTTCTTCCTCAGTTGGCTCATATCCCAAACCGAATGTAAACTGTTGCGTAGGGAGAACGACTGGCTCAACCCGCCCATTTAATGTCTTCCCTAGCCCAAATCCAGGTTGGTACCCATTTCTCAGCATTTCTTTTGCAACCATAATCGCGGCGCATGACCTTTTAAACTCTTGAGTTTGACAGACTTCACCCACTTTAGTGACATTCACAACCTCCCAAGCGTGGTAAGTTGCTCCATCGAACCCTCCTTCTGCCTCGATGAATGGGATGGATTGCTCTCGATAGAAAGACGTGTCCCCTTCTCCATGTATACATATTTGTTGCTGATCCCACTCGAATTTGACAGTTTGGTGCAAAGTAGATGGTACAGCTCCAGCCAGGTGGATCCACGGTCTTCCTAACAGCATGTTGTATGTCGTGGAGATATCAAGTACTTGAAAATCCATAATGAACTCAACAGGGCCAATCAACACTTTCAACTCTATTTCTCCAATAGGGCGCCTTTGAGCACCATCAAATGCTCGAATATTCACATCACTTGTCTTGAGCTCACTAACATTATATCCGATCTTCTTCAGACTTGTTAATGGGCAGATGTTAAGTCCAGAACCCCCATCAATCAACACTTTAGCCACAAACATGTTACGACACTTGACAGTTATATAGAGCGCTTTGTTATGCATGCATCCTTCTGGCGGCAGTTCTTCATTATCGAAACTGATTCGATGACTGTCAAGCACGCGCTCGATCATCCCAGCTAGCGCCTCACTAGTTGTTTCACTTGGAACATATGCTTCATTCAAAATCCTCAACAGTGCATTTCTATGCATATCTGAACTCAAAAGCAAAGAGAGAATAGGAATTTGAGCATTGGTCTTTTTCAACTGATCCACAACTGAGTACTCACTAGCTTTAATTTTCCTCAGAAATTCTTCTGCTTCGAATTCAGTCACGACCCTTTTGGGAGGTACGTTGGTTTCCTTAAGTTGCCCCAATCTAACTAGTTCTTCTGGAGAATAGCACCTCCCAGACCTTGTCATTCCTGACGTCTTAACCTTGTCAGTGATCGTGTCCTTTCCTCGACACTCCATCACAGTTTGTTGATAATTCCATGGTACGGCTTTTGTATCGAGCACTGGCAACTGATTTGGTGCTCGAACTACTTCCACAGGTATTGATGAAGCTCCTGATATCTCGACAGGCACACAACCCCTTATCACTACAGCCGGAGAAGCAACGGCTACAAAATCATGATCCTCCACACGATCCACAGGCACTATAAATTCGGCTGGGTCGTCAACATTTTCATCTATTCCAATCATATTTATCGTGGCCCCATCATGGGTCGGGAGTGGATTGTTAACCACATTTGGTGTTGGTGGTTTGACCGTGATCTGTTTTGCTTCAATAAGATCCTCAACCTTATGCTTCAATGCGTAACAACGATCAGTGGAATGGCCTTTTACCCCCGAATGATATGCACATGTTTTAGTGGGATCAAAGCTTCTGGGTAATGGATCTGGAATTCTACCTTCCACAGGATATACTAAGCCTGAAGCTTGCAGTCTTTCAAAAACAACGCTCAGTGGCTCTCCTAATGGTGTGAAATGGCGAAACGGTTTATTTGGGCGAGGTGCGGATGCATTGTTTGGATGATGAGTTTGTGATGGTGGAGTTGGATATGTTGGTGGTCGTGGAGCTCGATATGCTGGTTGTGTGTTGTAAACAGGGTAGGATATTTGTGGTGATTGAGGTTGGTATGATGACAAAGCTTGGTCGTAGGGATGTGGAGAATATTGGAAATATTGTGAGTGGTGAGCGTTAGGCTGGTATCGCGGGGGTCGTTGATGGTGGTATGATGTGTTTCCCAAAGCCATTACCGATGCTGCTTCTTTCTCTTTTTTCTTTCCGTTTCCGAGAGTACCAGTTTGTATGGCCCTACTAGTAGACTGTAAAGCCGCAAGACTTGTTATTCTCCCTGTCTTAATGCCATCTTCGATCATGTCCCCGGCTTTGATCACCTCTGCAAAAGTCTTTCCACCCATTGTCACCAAACGTTCATAGTATTCCGGCTCTAGCGCTTGAATGAAGAAAGTAACCATTTCTGTCTCCTCCATGGGTGGGTGTACTCTAGATGCTTCTTCCCTCCACCGTATAGCATATTCTCGAAATGATTCGGTGAACTTCTTCTTCAACTTTGTAATTGAGATTCTGTCAGGAGCGATCTCAACATGAAACTTGTAGTGATCCACAAAAGCATTTGCCAAATCATCCCAAGTACGCCATTTGGTTGTATCTTGCTTAGAATACCACTCCAAGGCTTTTCCACTCAAACTCTGATTGAATAGTTTGACTCTTATCCCTTCATTCTTTCCTACGCCAATCAACTTTTCACAATAGACTTTCAAATGAAAGAAAGGGTTTCCCGACCCATCAAACTTCTCAAATTTTGGAATCTTGTAACCTGGTGGCAATTCTACCTCAGGAAATGCACATAATTCTTCATATCTCACGCTTTGGTTACTACCAAGTCCACGCAAACTTCTCATGGCATCCTCCAAACTTTTGAGCTTTCTATTTATCATTTCATCATTAATTGACCGTGCCTCATTTTCAACTTCGACATAATGATCAACATCTGTGCGACATTGTCCCTGGATTTGTGTCATGGGTGGAGCTGTGGGGTAAGTATATATGGGTGGAACTTGATGCGTATTGGTAACATCATGTGTCGGCGGTATGAACTGAGCTTTTGAAGAGGTGGCTGTAAATAAAAGGGGAGCATTTTGAGTGAGGGGTTCGGAACGAACCGGCTGGGAGGTGGTAAAATAATTTGCTTGGTTAAATTCGTCCAAATTTGGGAATGGAGGTGGCATAGGCAAAGTCTGACGAACCCCATGAGATGGAGTCATATGTGGTGGCGTTTGAGAAAATGACCGGTTGTGAAGTACCATGTGACTTAATTCAGCAACTCGTCGCTCCAAACGAGCAATGATCTCCAAATGTGTTTCTGGTTGATTAGAAGATGTGGGATCACTCGTGATCGGCAAACTAAGAGATGGCTCAGATGAAGTGGTTGCATTGATCAAACTTTGATCCATTTTAGAACGAGTCTTTTTAGTTAACCAGATGATTAGTGATGAGTCAGAGTCTGATTTCTTGGCTTTAGACCGTGTGAAATATGGATGCTCCGCCAGTTCCCCTTTAGCACAAGTCAACCTTTTATTTTGAAAAATAAATTTTAAAAAGAAAAAAGATAAAACAAGAAAAAGAAAAAAGAAAATGAGTCAGTATACGGTAAGGACATATTATTGCATATAAACACATTATTGCACATAATACATCGCGTTTCATAATGCAAGGGACCTCTTTATGCCAGAGGTAGGCCTAACGAATATTTGAAGGACAAACATGTCTTTTATGTATCATTCCACAACTCCTCCTAAAAGTAATTTTCAAGAATAAGAAATTATTACATGCCAATAATACATCTCAAAATGAACCTAAGATATCTAATACTTCAACTTCACTAATTTCTTTGGTTGTCTTCGACCTCCGGCATTAATTGAACGCTCCACGCAACCTGCGACAAAAGGTCAGTTTTCTCGAAATATTTGTCTATAGAGTACTAGGTCCACATATTCTACATATTTGTCCTTCAAATAATGCACATAGATAGTGAGTAGTGTCACTTAGAGTCATAGACTCATTTGTACATTTGGTAAGGTTGACTAATGGACTTAATACACCAAGGGTATTAAGCCTCCTAGGTTTAAAATGATGCATGTCCTTACAAGGTTTTGGTTTTCGCTCTACCTAGGTAGACTAAGAATGGTTTTCCTATGACACAAGGCTCCCCCAAGCGGACAACTTGGAAGTGGAAAGTCCGTGGCCGTCGACTGCACCGCCGATCGACTAAATCCACAAGACCAATCCAACTAAAAGGGGTAATTTAGTAGTGCACGGGCGCAAACTGCGAAGCCGCTTTAAGTGTGTGAATATGTGTGAGTTTTCCAGGAGTGGAAGAAATATGAGCGGAATGCCAATTTAAGGAAAGCAATAACATACATATTACATAGAAAATTTACATAAGGAATAAAATAAAAACAACCAAAAGCATATAAGGAAAAAGCAATAATAAAGGCAAAAAAAGAAAAACAAACAAAATATCCAACAAATTAACTATTAACCTAAGTTGTTATGGTTAAGAACCTAAATTCCCCAGCAGAGTCGCCAAGCTGTCACACCCCATTTTAACCCGGAGTCAAAATTAGGAAGTATGACGTATTGGTGATTCCTATTTTTTTGTTTTGATTTTAAGGAGTCGCCACCTAATTAATTTAACGGTGAATTAGGACACCTGGAGGTTAACTAAGGCAAAGTTAAAACTAAACCTCAATTAATAGTCTGCTTAACCAATGTGATTCTAGGTAAGGGCTCTATATTATCCTAAAGGGAAGGGGTTAGGCATCCTTTAGAATCTGTTAACTTACGGTTATTCGACCAAACTTAGGTTAATTAATTAAGGTTGAATATAATACTTAATTCTTAAAAAAAAATAGGTTATAAATATTATTGAGATTTTAAGGGAAAACATAATGATGCTATTTAAACTGACTTGAAGAAATGCATAGTAGTCCACTTAAAAAATAAAATTTATAAATGTTTGTTAAGCGAAAAATAATAATTTTGTTATAAAAGTGAGACTACAAAGTATAATGATTTGTATAGAAATAGAAGCTTTAAAGAGAAAACCTAGCCAATATGATGTTATATCAGTATAATAGTGTAAGAAATTTAAATTTGTTTTAAAAATAGAATACAAGACGATGAATCTCTTCCTCTTTTTACTGATTTATTTAATTATACTCGACTAGAAATAGACGTGATTGATTCAAACTTGAGGAGTTATTTAAAATATGTTTGAATTTATGGTTGCATATTAATGATGTTTTGTAATTAAGATAATAAAATTATGACTCCTTTAATTCAAAAAAAAATATGAATTTTATACTATCACCTTTTTTTTTTGAAAATAAATACTATCACCTATTCTAGAAGTAAATATTATGGATACTATAAATAACTTTAATATAAAAAAGAAGAAAAAATGGAATTTATGGAATTAATTGTTGATCTCCCTTTAAATTAACTACCCATTACTAAAACTAACCTACTAATTCATTAGTATTCTTCTAAACTAAAAATGAAAGTGTCAGTCATGCGTAATGGAAATCAAATACTTAACAAAAAAAATAGAAGGGATGGATGCCAAATAAATGGATCTGGTTCGTTTGGACCACTGCTGCAATCTTTTTCTGTCTCTGGGCTTTGGCCCAGAAATTTTTTAACACTGCCTCAAATGGAATGTGGTTCTGTTTTTGCTATATGGACCTCGGCCCGGAATTTTATTTGCCGCGGATGGATTGAATGAGGGATGACTCGAGAAGATTATTTCGTTGGGATTTAGCCCAACACCAAATGCGGAGGGAGACGAGTCCCTCGGACTCGTACGCGAGGTTCATGCAAAAAAAAAAAAAAAAAAAAAAAAAAGAAAGGACAAGAGATTAGTATATAATCAATAAGGTAACACATATAAAATACAAATTCAAAACAACTCTGTAGGTTATATATATACTATGTATATTTAGGTATATTTCATGTATACATATTTACAAGAATGTATAGAAGGAACAAATCTAAAATTTAATGCTAGCGAGATAAAGGATTCAGAAATTAGAAACAAGACCAACAAAACAAGAAGAGGACCGAACCAAATATAAACAGTGATAGTGCAACATCCACAGTTGAAATAAAAATGCTTAAAACACTCAAAACTGAACATACGCATGTTGCATTTAATTCATTTTAGGCATGCTGGGGTATGGAAATCAGTTCCTATTCTAAGATATTGACTCATGCTTCTTTTATGCTTTTAGGACTTAAAACTCAGTCTCAAAATAATCATGCAAGTATCACAAGAGGCCAAAATTATTTAGGGATAAGGAAAGGTTCATACAGGACACAAAATTTGCACAGAGATATGGGGACAAAACTCAAGGGCTGCAAGGAGATCTAGGTAATTCAACAGGGCAAACATGCTAACCAATAGCACAGACAAACAAAGACAATCTCTTAAGTCGGCCAGATGCAACACATTTGAAAAAAAGAACTTAGCAAAACTGTAGAGAGAACAAAGAGAAATCTGCAGGGGTTCCTTTAATCCATGGCATTAAAGAAACCTCAAACCTTTTAGTCACAATAGAATATTTTCAAGGACTGAGTTTAATATTTGCATCGAGATTGTCCTAGGATAGGGACTGATCTCTAATGTCTGCTTGGTAAACATCACAGTGGTGGTTGGTAAAACCAAAAGAACATGCTAAACATACCTTACTTGATTAATACTGGAAAAGGAAATTCGACTGTATATTAGCATCATTTCAAACAGAAGCCAACACCCCTGTTAATCGAACCAAACAATGACCTTAACACAGAATAGCTAAAACTGACCAGAGTAAGCAAAGGGAACAAACCATTGTAAACAAAGGGATAGAGCAGAGCTGCTCAATTCTAGCGAACTTGAGGGATGAGAAGTATGCGAGTATATATTTGGATGATAATAGACTTATTCGAAAACATAAGGATAATCTTGGGTTAAGAACACATCAGACCATAATAAACATCAACTTCTAGGTTTCAATTAGTCCAATCACAGCATTACATCCACTTTAATAATAGACTAACAGAACCAAAGCTTAGTATTAGACAGGATATCTGGAGGAAAATATACATTAAGCGCATTCATGTGATACTTTTAAGGGTAACGACTATATGCAAGAAGGCAGAATAGCTTCAGATTCTGCAGAAGGTAACACAAGAGCATGCAACCAAGCGTACTGTCACTTAGGCAGTCAACCAAGCCTATGGGTATGTCTAAGTGGAATTATATAGACCTAGATGCATAATCAACCATCCCAGTCTAGTTATTAGCAAATTAATAATCCACTCCACATATTGGGATTAAAATAATAATCTCAGGATGTTCAAACTCGGGTGATGGCCTTGAGTTTACTTAATCAACAATATACGACACCACTTTTAAAACAAGCCTTATAGCCATTTATATTTGATCCGACATAGAGATTAACACCAACCAATCGAGCCTTAACATCAACCAGTCAAACCTTAACATCAACTAATCCCTTAAAGTCTATTGAGCCACGAATGGTACAACCAAGCCAAAGCATGTTAAAATAAGCCAAATAAGAAGGCAACTACCAGAAACTTATCATAATAGATCGAAACAAAACAGGGAAGTAACTACCATAACTTGCACATAATAAACTTAACAAAACAGGAAACCAAACACCATAATCTAAACATCATAAGCTGAATGGAATCAAGGAAATCAGTCCCTATAGACATGATGTATCATATAAACAAGAAAAAACGAACAACAGCCAATGCCAAATTAACGTAGAACTGGAACGAACATAGAAAAACGCCGACGATAGGAAAATTACCTTCTTCGGGTGCAGCGAAGTGGGTACGGGGGTTTTCAGATTTACCTCGACGATTGCAAAACGGAGCTCGACAGGCTCGGATTCACAGCAACGAACAGACGAATAAACAGACAAACAATTGTGTTAACATTTTTGACTCGATATTTCGAATTGTCACAGCCACTGCAAACTTGTTATTTTTAGGGGGGGATTTTGGACGACTCAGAGAGCTCTATTTTTCAGGGGTGTCAAGCTAGGGAGGAACTCTTATTTGATTAGCAATTTCACGGCTAAACAGGCTCTTGTTCAAAGAATTTTCTGAGGTTCCAGAGACTTCGTATTTCCGGGGAAGGGGGGAGGTTTCTTTTCTTTTTTTTGAGCGATTCAACTCGTCCCCTTTTATAGGGGTTTGCTTTGTGCTTGAGGAAATAGAGAGAAGGAGGAGCGGTGGAAACAGACGCTCTGGTGGGGTTGAGATGAAAAGGAAGCGGCGGTGGTGGGGTTGGATGTGGCGTGGTGGGGTGACGATGAAAAGGAAGCGGCGATGGTGGGGACAGGGGTAAGTGGGGAGGAGCGGGGTGCGAGGAAGAGGGAGAAGGGAGGAGGAAAGGGAAAGGGAGAGACGAAGAGCGTGGGAGTGGGGTAGCGGTGTGCAGGCGGCGGTGGTGGGGCGAAGGAGATGATGACAAAGAGGAGGGAGCGGCGGAAAAGGGGATGAAAAAATGAAGGGGAACCCTTTTAGGGTTTCCCTTATTTTGTCTGAAAATGGGTCGGACCCAGTCCATAAATGGACTGGGTTGATTTTTTAGACCGGATATTAAAAGAATGGGTTAGTGAATTAAACATGGATTGATCAAAAATTGAGATAAGAAATATGGTTTAGTCTAAAAAAACATTAGGAATTAATCGGACTTTGATTTGGGGTCCGGTAAGTCAAAATACGGACCGAGTGCAAGAAATAGTTTGGCTTCTAAATTTGAATAAGAGACCTATTTAAATAACTTGTGTTAAAATATTGCTCAACATGAAATATGCAAACATTAATGCTCAGATAAAAATGGCGTCGTAATAGTCGTGCAATAATATTTCAAAAATCCACAGTAAGATAAATACTATTATTTAAATGTGATGCGTGTGCGTAAGCTGGTAAAATACTGAAATGATAAAAATTGTGAACTGTAATAGTAATAATAGTAATAATAATAATAATAATAATAATAATAATAATAATAATAATAAGAGTAACTGCAACAGAATAATAAAGTGCTGGTATTGATGAGAAGTTGATAATTTAGTAAAAAATGACTATATATATATTTTAATTTTTCTAAAAATATTAGAGGCGTAAATAGGTATTTTGGAAGAGAGGCGGGACAAAATTGGGTGTCAACACACACAAGAAATGAGCTGCCGGAACTACGTCTGACCTGATTCTTGTCTCGACATGATACGTAGGCAATCCTATTCTGGGGTTCGGTCCAACCTAAATAAGATTCGAAATTTCCTGTTTCAAAGAAACTGGGACAGAAGTTATTTTTCCTTTTGAGTCGATTCCAAAAGTTGTAAGTCTCACCCCTATTATTTTTGTGTTGTCTTCGAGCCTCCACGCTATCCTTTTTTTTTCAACCCTATCCAAAGCCACGTTACAAACAAAGAAAAGACCTTCAGATCAATCATTGAGAATGTCAAGGCTGAGCACGCTATGAGTACAAAATATTTGCTAACGAGCATCACCTGTCTGCGTAAGCATAAGGGAAGTGGAAGAAGAGAATGAAAATGAGAGAGTCTTACTGGTGAAAGCCTTCACAGGCACCATAAGGCAATGAAAATTTGGGAGAAATGAAAATGAGAGTCTCTCACTGGTGAAAACCTTCACAGGCACCATAAGTCAACTGTGAGTTGAGAGAATGAAAATAAGTCGACGGTGAGTTGAGAGAATGAAAATGAGAGAGTCTTACCGGTGAAAACCTTCACAAGCACCATAAGGCGACGGTGAGTTGAGGGAATGAAAATGAGAGAGTCTTATTGGTGAAAACCCTCATGGGCACCGTAAGGCGATGGTAAGATGAGAGACAAATAAAAGAGAGAGGTTTAGTGATGAAAACACTTCGGAGCGCCACTAGCCGAATGAGAGTCTTGAGCCTGTTGAATAGGTTGGGATATAAAGCCTTGATTTCAAAACAAGTTGTGAGAGCACAACAGGAGTTAAAGGATAGATTGGGTGAACAGATCAGGCCGCTCAATCCAAAATGCATGTCATGACCATTGGATCCAGCTACCACATTCGGAAGTATCCTTTTTCTTTTTCTCCCAATAAGGGATATTTCTTGTTGAATATATATATATATATATATATATATATATATATATATATATATATTCATTTCTACATCTTCTACTTCTTTTGCTTTCTTTCGTTGAGTCAATTCACGTTAGAACGAGCGGAGAAAAGATTTCAAAACTTGCTACCAGCTTTTCCAATTGCGAAGCAAGGCATTTGGCTAGCACATGAAGGTAAACACGATTCAAAGTGGGGTAGAGTACCCAATGAGTTATCGATCATTGATAGATTATGGATTCATGAAAATATATGGGATCAGTGGAGTTTGAATTGATGGGCACCATGAAACAAAGGTGTTTGGTATTGGTTTCGATTTAAAGTCACTGAAAGTCACCCCGGTAGCTAGAATTTGGGTCAGTGATCCAACGAGCCGACAACGAGCACAGACTATTTGAAATCACAGCTAAGTAGAACAAGTGCATGAGCAAGAATCTTCAGAACCAAGGCCACAAACCAACCACCACATTTTAAAACTCACAAATTTTTCTTTGTTTGAAACAGGAATAGATATTATCCCCGAATCAAAGGGTCAAAGCTTCAAAAGGTACAATGTCTTATTTTTGCCGATGCAAAAGGCAATGTCACAACATATGTTTGCAAGCAACAAAAATTGATCGACTTTTCAATTATGAATACTTTCACCCCTAGGAGATGCATTTCCTAGTCCAGGTCGTAGGAGACGCACTTCCTAACCCAAAGCTCTACTCCTAGGAAACGCACTTCCTAGTCGAGTCTTTATGTTTAACCCCTAAGAGACGTACTTCTTAGTCAGGGTCTTTCAAGTTTTGCATTTAGGAGACGCACTTCCTAATGCAAACCTTTACTCCTAGGAGACGCACTTCCTAGTCGAGTTTTTCAGTCTAACCCCTAAGAGACGCACTTCTTAGTTTGGGTCTTCCTGGTTTTGACGTTTAGGAGACGCACTTTCTAATGCAAACCTTTACTCCTAGGAGACGCACTTCCTAGTCGAGTTTTTCAGTCTAACCCCTAAGAGACACACTTCTTAGTTTGGGTCTTCCTGGTTTTTGACTTTAGGAGACGCACTTCCTAACCTAAAGCTCTACTCCTAGGAAACGCACTTCCTAGTTGAGTCTTTCAGTTTAACCCCTAAGAGACGCACTTCTTAGTTTGGGTCTTCCTGGTTTTTGACTTTAGGAGACGCACTTCCTAACCCAAACCTTTACTCCTAGGAGACGCACTTCCTAGTCGAATCTTTCAGTTTAACCCCTAAGAGACGCACTTCTTAGTCTGGGTCTTCCTGATTTTTCCCTTTAGGAGACGCACTTCCTAATGCAAACCTTCACTCCTAGAAGACGCACTTCCTAGTCGAGTCTTTCTGTTTAACCCCTAAGAGACGCACTTCTTAGTCAGGGTCTTTCAGGTTTGACGTTTAGGAGACGCACTTCCTAATGCGAACCTTTACTCCTAGGAGACGCACTTCCTAGTCGAGTCTTTCAGTTTATCCCCTAAGAGACGCACTTCTTAGTCTGGGTCTTCCTGGTTTTTCACTTTAGGAGACGCACTTCCTAATGCAAACCTTCACTCCTAGGAGACGCACTTCCTAGTCGAGTCTTTCAGTTTAACCCCTAAGAGACGCACTTCTTAGTTTGGGTCTTCCTGGTTTTTTCACTTTAGGAGACGCACTTCCTAATGCAAACCTCTACTCCTAGGAGATGCACTTCCTAGTCGAGTCTTTCAGTTTAACCCCTAAGAGACGCACTTCTTAGTCTGGGTCTTCCTGGTTTTTCACTTTAGGAGACGCACTTCCTAATGCAAAACTTCTACTCCTAGGAGACGCACTTCCTAGTCGAGTCTTTCAGTTTAACCCCTAAGAGACGCACTTCTTAGTCAGGGTCTTTTAGTTTTTACATTTAGGAGACGCACTTCCTAATTTGATTCATTACTCTAGGAAACGTACTTCCTAGTTAGTACATTTAATTTTACTTTCATAATTGAATTATTTTACAATTTTGCTAACACTCACCAAAAATTTCCTGGTGCAAACTGGGACAGGAATTTTTTGTTCGTGTTATTTGTTTTGATAATGTGCAGGACCCTCCTGAAAAATGGGAACAAGTCAGGACCCGCCTGAAGAATGGGAAGAAGTCTGGACCGCCTGAAGAATAGGAACAAGTCAGGACCCTCCTGAAGAATGGGAAGCAAGTCAGGACCCGCCTGAAGAATGGGAAGAAGTCTGGACCGCCTGAAGAATAGGAACAAGTCAGGACCCTCCTGAAGAATGGGAAGCAAGTCAGGACCCGCCTGAAGAATGGGAAGCATGTCAGGACCCGCCTGAAGAATGGGAAGCAAGTCAGGACCCACCTGAAGAATGGGATGATCAGGAACCCTCCTGGAGAATAGGGCCACCTTTCAATTTCAAGTTCAGGAACCCGCCTGGATAATAGGGACATCTTTCAATTTCAAGTTCAGGAGCCCGCCTGAAGAACAGGGTGTACTTTCAGTTAGAAATAGCAGGAGCCCGCCTGAATAATAGGGTCAACATTCAACTGCTTTTCAATTTCAAGCTCAGGAGCCCGCCTGAAGAATGGGTGTACTTTGAGCCGGTTTCAAGTTTAGTCAGAAGTAGCAGGAGCCCCGCCTGGAGAATAGGGATGACTTTAAATTTTAAAGTTTAGAAACAAGCATGAAGATTCAAGTCAAGATTCAAGAGAAGCTGCATAGATAGGGTCTTGTACTTGTATTTTCTTTGTAGCTTTTATTTTTCATTTTGATGTAATAACAGGAGCCGCGGACCGGAACCTCAACAGGACCTCAATCGACTCCCCCAACTCAGTATGTTTCATCACCTATCTTACCTCTTGAACTACACGAGACCTGATTCCCTTATAACCCGGGATATGTAGGATGCCCAAGGTCAGGGCTCGGTCATATTTTGTTCCATTCCTTTCCCTTCCTTCAAATAATGGTCGGGTCCAAATTTGTCTCGTTGTCTACGTCTTTGTCTGAGAACGCTTCGCGTCCCCAACCAAAGAGGGACATGCTGTAGACACGTAATTTTGACCCTCCCCATGTGTTTCATCTTAGAGTTTTAAATATTTCTTCTAATTTTAATTTTGATGTGTTAGTTTTATTCTATTTTTATTTAGTAGACTTATTTGTAAAAATCAAAAAGAACAAAAAATATTTGCTACTTTTAGAATATAAGTTTTGTTTTAATTTGCAACAAAAGAAAGAAAAAAAAATGTTTTCTTAGTTTCTAAAGTTCTCACAACTTTTGAGTTTTATAAAATAGTTTTAACCTACTATAATAGTGTTATTTAATTGGGAGAATTATTTTCTTGTCATTTTGATTTCGTTTCAATATTTTGGGTGATATTTTATTTTATTAAATTAGTTAGTATATTTTATTTTAGTTTAAGTTTTCTTCTAGATAATTCAAAAAATATCTCATTACTTTTGTCTTTTTCCCTAACCAACTCACACATGATATCATTCCCATTTTGACACCTCACCTAGAATAATTCTTGCTCACTACTCCACTCTTCCACAAAAATATACCACCTCACCACAAAATGACAAAGTTATATAACAAACTTTATCACAAATGAGGGGGGTTCACGTTTTTGGAGGAATATTATGGTTAGGGAATGGGCCCCACTCTTTTAATGTTTGTTGGAGGGCAATACGAATATTTTTATATATAGAGATAGAGAAGAAAAAGAAAGGAGGGCATTTCATCATCTTCTCCATTTCTGGTTCCCACCGGAAACCATCCATCACCGCCTCCCTCTTCCCTCTTCCCCACCACAGACCACCAACATATAAATATATATCACACACAGATCGAAAAAAAAGGGGTTAAAGCACTGCTTCATTAAACCACTGCCTAAACGCTCTACAAAAACTCCATTAAAACCAACTCAAAAACACCATGAAACAGCCCTGAAAATAGCTTCAACCTTCACCTCAAAACAACCACGTAAACCACCGCTATTGAGACGTGTCGAAGTTGAGAGGTCCGTTCGAGGTTGCTGGTCCCGGGTTTGAAAGTATGATTTGAGCATTGTCACGTTTGTTTTATTCTTAATAAATTGCAAGATACTTAAAGGTCCATTCTTTACTTGCATTTTTGCAATTTTTTTTATTTATTTTTTTAAAAAATAACTTGCTTCATTAAATGTCCGTATGTTTCCTTCTTTTTTTTTTTTTTTCAGGAATTAGATTTCATGTTCAATATTGTCTCAAAGTGTTTAAATGTGGAACGTGCTAGTTTCTTACCTGCATGTTTTAGTCTTTGCCATAGTAGT
Source organism: Lycium barbarum (assembly GCF_019175385.1). Lineage (NCBI taxonomy): Eukaryota > Viridiplantae > Streptophyta > Magnoliopsida > Solanales > Solanaceae > Lycium > Lycium barbarum. The sequence goes on along the minus strand of NC_083348.1, from coordinate 102,657,227 downwards.
TTTTGATTAGGTATGCTTTTAGATATATAATAATGTTTTAATGACGTGTTTTTCTTTATGATTATGAAACTGGGGGTTGTTTAAGTGTGTTAATGAGCCAACATATTAGTTTAAGCTTATCTAGAAGTAGTATTGTAATGGTAAAATAGTGGTTTGAAGTTCAAATATTTGGAAACTTAGGAAAATTTACGTGGAAGTTGGGAAACATAATTGACCAACATAGTACTGTGATCTTTTCCTCTTTACTGTTTGGTTTTCATCTTTATATTATAATATTTGGATGTTTATTTGATTGGATATATCTTACCATGATAATTGTTAAGGACTGTTGGTATTTTAATCTTTACTTAGCCGTGTAAATTTGGGCCACAGTTGATTTATAGCCTAGCTAATTATATTTAAATATAAGGGAGCGAAATGGGTTGCGAAGTTATTCAAAACCCGTTGTCAAAAAAATGAAAGTTTAACCAAATAATTTTAAGTCTCAGATTTTAGAGACAAATAATTGTCTTTAATGCTAGACGAGTTTTAGACACGTTTTAAGACGTTTATTTCGATTAAGAATGCGGTTACGCATCTTATTTCGAGATTTTTTTTTAATAACTCAAGGATGCGGTTACGCAACTTGGCTAAATTCGTTTTAATAATTAATCTTGTTTCGAGTAAGAATGCAGTTATGCATCTTATTTTGAGACGCTTAAAAGATCCGGAATGCGGTTACACATCCGAGTTAAAACCAATAAAAAGTTCAACATTTCAAAGTACGAGCAAATCAAGGCTCGGATACATAATATATCCAAAGAATAATTTAAGCTAAGTATAAATCGATAAAGCGACCGTGCTAGAACCACGGGACTCGGGGAATGCCTAACACCTTCTCCCCGGTCAACAGAATTCCTTACCCGGTCTTCTGTTTTTGCGGACCATAATAAAAGAGTCATTTCCTTTTGATTAGGGATTCATAAGGTGGCTTGGAACACCAAAACTCAATTCCAAGTGGCGACTCTGTAAATAAAATAATCCCTTTTCAAAACCGTCACTTCAAATGGAAAAACCCTTTAATACTAAAAACTTGCGCGTTTATAGTGCGGGGGCGTAAAAAGGGGTGTGACATTCATCTGACTTTTTACGCACCCATTTTCCTTAAACCTCTAATTTGTCTGGCTCTTGCTAAAAATAAGAAAAGAAAGGTTCAATTCGAGACGAGTTTATTAATTAATTTATTTATTTTTAAAAACAACTTAGCAGTCCAATCTGCACGAACTACGCACACCTGATTCTCGTCCCTCGGGGCGACGATACGTAGGCAGCCCATATCGGGTTCGGTGATCCTTATTCAAAAAATTTTAAAAAAAAATGTATTTTTATTTTGTATTAGAAAATCTGAAAAACAAAGGAGATAGTTGTATTAAAAAATAATAATAATAATAATAATAATAATAATAATAATAATAATAAAAGGGGGGAGATTCCTTTTTAACGCCCTATCCAAAAGAAAAGGAAAATGCAAAAGATTTTACTTTGAGTAGTATTTTTAGCGGGTTTCTTTGGAGGAAATTTTACAATCAAAATCCAAATTTTTTTTTCAAGTTTTTGTAGTTTTTTTTTCTCTTCCTAAATTTCAAAAAAAAAAAAGAAAAGAGAAAATTCGAAACAATTTTGTTGATTACTTTTTGCTGAAACTCCCTGAACTACGCAAAGATCTGATTCATGTACCAGCATGATACGCAGGCAACCCAAGTCGGGTTCGATCGAATTATTTTCAAAAAATCCAAAAAGAGTATTGAAAGAGCGGAGAATAAAAAGAGTGGAAAGAAAAAGAGAGATAATCATAAAAAGAGAAAAAAAGATGAGTGAACCGAGAGGCCTGGAAAGCAAAATGAAAGAGAGGAAAGCCAAATCAAACGAAAATGGATGATGCCAAAATGACATTGTTACCCTTAGAATCATTCTAGAACTAATAATCATGGATATGTGACTTGCACGCGATTCCCTAACTCAATCGTTTTTATACATGATGTTTGATTTTAGAAGGTGGTTGGTTTGAGGTTTTAAAACTGGCGACTCATCCTTACAATACAAGGTCGAAAACCAAAAAGGCAATGACAACCAACGAGGACACCGGGTTGGTTGACGTGGATGCTCAAACACAGTTGATTGACCAAAACTCGAGGTTAGCCGAAGAAGTGAGAATGTTAAAACAACACATGGCAAGCATGTATCGGGCTTGGATGACTGGTCAGGCACCACCTCTACCGCTACCTGGCTTTCTTGACATTTCCCCTAATATGCCGACCTCAACCCGAGCTCCACTTACTGTGCCTAGTGTCCATCTAACAGTGGGCCCTTGTTCAAAACCCCTGATGCTCAACCCTATACTCCAGAACCGACTTTAAATGTCTCTAACCCATATGGTTATAACCCTCACCTTGAGCCTCCCGTTAACAGTGAAAAACTTGATAAGACCGTGGATGATGAGGAAATGACTAGAAAGATGAAAAGCTTAGAGCAATCCATAAGATACTTGCAAGGTCAGGAAGGTCATAAGAGTGTTTCATACAAAGACTTGTGCATGTTTCCTAATGTTCACTTGCCCTCTGGTTTTAAGACTCCAAAGTTTGACAAGTATGATGGGCATGGTTGTCACGACCCAACCCCGTGGGACGCGACCAGTGCCCTAGCTGGGCACCTATACGTACCCGATACCCAAATTAGCATATTAACAAAATAATGTAATAATAATATTAGTGGACGCTACAGAATTTAGCATAAAAAGCAGACTTGGCACACATAGGCCGATAAGGCCATCATAGAACAAAGTATCCCAAAAATATGTACAGAACCCACACAGATATATCCACATACCTCTACAGAACATAACATAATCATAAGACGAGACAGGGCCCCGTCATACCCAGAACAATGTACATATCCAGATAGCAGTGACAGACTATACCAAAAGATGGGCTCTGAAGAAGAGAGCGCCCCAAAATAGCAGAAATGGGATCCTAAACGTGTGGATCAGCGAACCTGTCGTCTGTACCTGCGCGGCATGAAAACGCAGCCCCCGAAGAAAGGGGGTCAGTACGAAATATGTACTGAATATGTAAAGCGGAATCACAGAAGTCAAATCATATTGATTTCAGAAAATAAGTACAAAATCCAGAGTGTCAAATGCATATTTCCAAAACAGACAGAATGTGTACAGAAACATATGTCATATCATATCCGGTCCCTGCCACGGGACTCAGCAGACAGAACGTGGCCACCCTCCCGACGCTGGTGCCACAATACAGAGGAATCAGAAAAAGGGACGTGGCCCCGTATCATAAAATGTCATATCAAAATGGCCATAACAGATCAGATCAGAATAGGCGGACATGGCACAACATACTCCACAGACCCATGTACGCGTATACCTGCCCCCTCACATCGGGGCGCGGCGAACAATGCAGAGAATCACACTTGACAACATATCCTGGCCCGGGCTCAGTGTGGGAAACATTGGGACATCCACGAATGGAGTAGCGAGAAACTAATGCAATTTAAAAATATCATAAATGTTTTCAAAGACTCGATGAAGCGTATCAAATCCAAACAGATCCAATGGAGTCGGACGGGATCATAATAAATGCATTTCGGATATCATAATAAATTACAGAAGTATAACTTTCCCGAAGTCATTCCGGGTGTCAAAATAATTTATAAGATTTAATAGAATATTTAAAACAATGTTCGTTAGGCGATTAGTAGGGTAATCAAAACATTTCTTTCAAAAATTGCTTAAAAAGAAAGCTTTAATACATTAAGGGCAAAACCGGGAATAGTGGGCCCGCCTCGGGACAAATAAGGCGACGGGCTCAAATTATGCCCTCTAAGCTTATGGTATCACCTAAGAAGGTTCTACAAGCATTCTATGACTTTCCAAGTAATTTGGAGCAAAGTTGCATTATTTCAAGAAAAGTGTACCAAAGTAGTTCAATTCTACTGAAGGAAAAACTGAAATTTTCTCTTGCGGATTCCGAGGGCCAAGAGGTCCTTCGAGGCCCGGATCCGACCCTAACACACTAAGGGCATGCCAAGGGAAGAATTGGGGTTGCTTTACATACCTTTCAAGCTCTTTACACCTTTCCAAACTCACTTCCCGTTTCGTCGAAAAACTGCAATTGGTCAAGTCTACCAATTGTAAGCTATGAATACCAAAGTTTCAACTTAATGCATATTTGTCTACCGAAATTTCGGCAGCACTTCCCCTATACATATAGCACCCCGAGAATTTAACTCGGCTATAAATCATCAACAACAACCCAAACGACAACATCAATATCAACAATGAACATTAAAAACACAAATATCCTTCAACTAGTCATTTTTCTCACAAGTTGACATAACCTTCATTCTAACCCAAACTTTCACTAATATCAATAATTTCACATTCATCAACAATCAAAATCATCACCATATGGTTCTAGAAGCATTTCATATCGTTTTCCTCAAGTTACACACTCGATATACACAATATACAACTTTCCGTCAAAGTCATAACTTATGCAAAACATCAAATCTTTGGCATACAACTTCATAACAAGTTTCCAACTTCCAAATTCATCAATGATCATCATAATTCACAACCAAACAACTTCATTTCCTTAATGTCGGAAAATCATACTAAAACGACATAAGTTTCTACATTCCAATTCAATACAAACTCATATCATTCTAACTTCATTTACATTACAAACATCACAACAACACTTTAACACACTAAACAAACTTAATCCATTCCATTCCAAACCACTCCATACCACACGGCCAAATGCTATTTTCATCAATTCAATCAAATTTATTCCACTTTCATTCTCAACATAAATTCCATCACATTCACAACTAGAATACAACATGAATTCAACACATTGTGGCTATATAATTAGGACATACCCACGGCTACACACTCACCACACACACCCACTTTGCAAACTTCCATTTCTTCATACAATTAACACATTTCTATATACTACAACACAATCAAAACTTCATAACACAATAAAAAGGTAGAAATTCTTACCTTTTCCTCCAGTCTTCTTCACTTGGAGATATGATCACTTTGGTGATTCTAATGCTTCCCACTCCAAAAAAAACTATACCAAGTCACAAAGGAACCTTGACTTAGTAAGAATTCAACAAGAAATAATTTTTTAGAACAAGATTTGTGGGAGTGAAATCTTCACCACCAAACCCGAAACCCTCCTTGCTCTCTCTTTTTTTTTTGCTCTTGTTCGATCTTTCTTCATTCTTATCACAATTATTCTATGTATATAGTTGAAGTGCTTGGTCACATGACCAAGCACATGACCAACTAAAATGGGCTTGGATCAAGGCCTTAAGTGGCCGGCCATGACACCCCTTTTGGGCTTTACTTCCAATTAATTTTTGAGCCCAATAGCTTGTGAATCATATTTTGTAATTCCCGAAACTAATTTCCAAAATTCCAAAATTTCCCTTAGCCTTGTCCCACACTTTCATGACTCTATTCTTTCATGCATAACTCCTATGTTCAACAAAATATCAAATTTGACCTTATATCTCAAAAATCCAATATATGACAAGTTTTTCCAAACGTGTAAAAACACGGGATATAACAATGGTGATCCTGTGGCCCATTTGAAGAGGTATTGCAACCAATTGAGAAGAGCTGGAGGTAAAGACGAAATGCTTATGGCCTACTTTAGTGATAGCTTAACAGGAATAGCCTCGGATTGGTTCGCTGATCAGGACGTCACTAAGTGGCATATTTGGGATGACATGGCTCAAGAGTTTATGCGACAATTTCAGTATAATATAGATATTGCTCCAGATAAAGTGTCCATGACCAAGGTGCAGAAGAAATCTATAGAAAGTTTCAGGGAATTCGCCATTAGGTGGAGAGAGCAAGCTGCTAGAGTAAAGCCTCCAATGGTAGAAGGTGAGTTGGTAGATACTTTTCTCCAAGCCCAAAGTGAAGAATACTATCAATACATGCTCCCAGCACTGGGCAAACCGTTTATTGAGGTCATTATGATGGGGGAAATGATAGAAGATGGAATCAAAACAGGACGTATTATGAGTTTTGTTGACATGAAAGTAAATGCTGAAGTAACTCAAAATGGTTCCGGAAGCCTGAGCGACATGAGGGAAAATGATGATGTAGCCATGATTATACCAAAACTGGGACGAGGTGTGAAGGGTCCATCTTGCTCATATACCCAACCACAACCTCAAGTCTATTCCCAAACTCCATACGCTCAACCTCAACATTACTTTCCTCCACAACACCCTCAATATTCCATGTCACCTTTCCAGTACTTTGCCTGTGCTGCACAGCCATATGTTCAACCATATCCTTACCAACAATGGTGTGCACCAGCTCCACAGGGTTCTTACCCCCCCACAAGCATATCGACCTCGTACCAGCTCCAGCTTTCGACCTAGGCCGGAATACAAGAAAGAGAGGCAACAGAGAAGGGAGGCCTCTGTAAAACTTCCCGGGCTATCAGTCCCAGTTCCAGAAGTTGATAAGGATGAATTGGTTAAAGGGACCCAAAACTTGTTTGTTGAGCATAATTTGATTGAAAATGATAATGGTCCAAGTAATGCTTATGTGCAACTTAGTGGCTAAGATGACAGCTTTGCAGTTGGGAAGTCACTCCTCTCCCCTCTAGGAAGGAGTCTTGGTAGTTTGTTTTTTATGTTCTTTCTGTTTTCTGGGTTATTCTAGGGTTGTAATCCAGAAATTGTTTGTTTGTTTTAATGTTCGAACCCTTCTATCCTTTTTTGTTTAATGAAAAAAAAGTTTTGTTTTGTTATATTTTTAATTCATTTTGTTTCGTTTTCTTTTGTACAGTTTGTTTTAGGCCGGTTCTAGTAACATGGCATGCATGCAGATTTTTTGGTCAAATCTTAAAACCTGATCTAGCCAGGGGACAAATGCACCAAAACTCGAAAATTGTGAAAAAGAACATTTGAGGAAACAAGAAGAGACAAGTATTAAGGAAAAGTGAGAGACAATATCCAACAATGCATTTGTTGTGAAGAGATACCATGTGATTTTCATTTTTCATTCTCAAATCGCATGTTTTGTACTTGACATTTTTAAGGATTGGTATGACGAACGCATTTCATTCTGCTATCTAAATTTTGTTTCACCATTTGCTACCCCCGTTGAACCTTAGTTTTATTTTCTTTCATACCCCTCTTTTGGAATCAAAATAGAATTTAAAAAAAAAAAAAGGACAACGAAAAAAAAAAAGGAAACAAAATCACACAAACCAAAAAAAAAATTAAAAAAAAAAGAAGAGCGAAACACAAGAAATGAGCTGCCGGAACTACGTCTGACCTGATTCTTGTCTCGACGGGATACGTAGGCAACCCTATTCTGGGGTTTGGTCCAACCTAAATAAGATTCGAAATTTCCTGTTTCAAAGAAACTGGGACAGAAGTTATTTTTCCTTTTGAGTCGATTCCAAAAGTTGTAAGTCTCACCCCTATTATTTTTGTGTTGTCTTCGAGCCTCCACGCTATCCTTTTTTTTTCAACCCTATCCAAAGCCACGTTACAACCAAAGAAAAGACCTTCAGATCAATCATTGAGAATGTCAAGGCTGAGCACGCTATGAGTACAAAATATTTGCTAACGAGCATCACCTGTCTACGTAGGCATAAGGGAAGTGGAAGAAGAGAATGCAAATGAAAGAGTCTTACTGGTGAAAGCCTTCACAGGCATCATAAGGCAATAAAGATCTGAGAGAAATGAAAATGAGAGTCTCTCACTGGTGAAAACCTTCACAGGCACCATACGTCGACGGTGAGTGAGTGAAAGAACCGAATAAGAAATTTTTATTGGTGAAAACCCTTACGAGCACCATAAGGCAATGGTGAGTGAGAGAAAGAACCAAATGACAGAGGCTTGTTGGTAAAAACCCTTCGTGGCATCACTAGCCGAAAGAGGTTCGATGATAGCGATGTAGTTTTGGAATTTGGAAGTCTAAGTGTATGACACGAGTTGAAGGTTAGGTTGGTTTGAATAGGTCAGGCCGCTTAATCCAAAATGCATGTCATGATCATTGGAGTCGGCTACCACATTCAGAAAAGTGTCATTTCTTAGTCTTTCCCCAAGAGGGACGTCTCTTATTGAATACTATTTCTTTAATTTCTACATCACTTTTTTCCTCTTTCTTTGTTTCTTGAGTCAGTCCATGTCAAAACGGGCAAGAAGGGACTTCAAAATCTGCTACCAATTTCTCTAATTGCATAAAGCAAAACCTGGCCAGATCATTAAAGTGACAGGATTCAAGCAAAAGTTATATGCACAACAAGTTTGTTGACGATTGACAGACATTTGGATTCATGGTTAGCTCAAAGGTCCGGTGATGGTTGAAATGCGAGTACAATACATTTATTTTGAGGTTCGAGGTTTGAGATGTATGGAAAAGGTTATCGAGATAGGTTGAAATCAGAGCTGAATGGGGCAAAGATCCTCAAAGCCAAAGCCACAAACCAACCACCATGCTTTTAAACTCACAAATTTTCTTTGTTTGAAACAGGAATAGGTGTTATCTTCAAATCAGAGGCTTCAGAGCCGAATATTCGAAGGGCACATTTCCCCAAATTGCCAACACTAAAAGCAATGGAACAACATAGGTTTGCAAGCAACAAAAATTAATCATTTTTTTTCAATTATTTATATTGTAACCCCTAGGAGATGCACTTCCTACCCTGGGTCTTTCATATTTTGCTGTTAGGAGACACACTTCCTAGCCTGGGTCTTTCATATTTTGCTGTTACGAGACACACTTCCTAATTTGAACCTTTACTCCCAGGAGACGCACTTCCTAGTCAGAGTCTTACAATTTTAACCCCTAAGAGACGCACTTCTTAGTTTGGGTCTTTCAGGTTTTTCTTTTAGGAGACGCACTTCCTAGTTAGAATTTTCAATTTTACCTCTAGGAGACGCACTTCCTAGTTAGAGCGTTTGATTTTACTTACATCATTGAATTATCTTACAAAGAGTTTATGATTTTGCTAACACTCAAAAAAATATTCCTAGTACAAACTGGGGCAGAAAATTTTGTTCGTGTTGTTTGTCTTTGATGTGCAGGACCCGCCTGAATAATGGGAACAAGTCAGGACCCGCCTGAAGAATGGGAAGCAAGTCAGGACCCGCCTGAAGAATGGGAAGCAAGTTAGGACCCGCCTGAAGAATGGGAAGAAAGTCAGGACCCGCCTGAAGAATGGGAACAAGTCAGGACCCGCCTGAAGAATGGGAACAAGTCAGGACCCGCCTGAAGAATGGGAAGCAAGTCAGGACCCGCCTGAAGAATGGGAAGCAAGTCAGGACCCGCCTGAAGAATGGGAAGCAAGTCAGGACCCGCCTGAAGAATGGGATGATCAGGAACCCGCCTGGCGAATAGGGCCACCTTTCAATTTCAAGTTCAGGAACCCGCCTGGATAATAGGGACATCTTTCAATTTCAAGTTCAGGAGCCCGCCTGAAGAATAGGGTGTACTTTCAGTTAGAAGTAGCAAGAGCCCGCCTGAATAAATGGGTAAACATTCAACTTCTTTTCAATTTTAAGATCAGGACCCGCCTGAAGAATGGGAAGAAAGTCAGGACCCGCCTGAAGAATGGGAAGCAAGTCAGGACCCGCCTGAAGAATGGGAAGCAAGTCAGGACCCGCCTGAAGAATGGGAAGCACGTCAGGACCCGCCTGAAGAATGGGAAGAAAGTCAGGACCCGCCTGAAGAATGAGAAGCAAGTCAGGACCCGCCTGAAGAATGGGAAGCAAGTCAGGACCCGCCTGAAGAATGCGATGATCAGGAACCCGCCTGGCGAATAGGGCCACCTTTCAATTTCAAGTTTAGGAACCCGCCTGGATAATAGGGACATCTTTCAATTTCAAGTTCAGGAGCCCACCTGAAGAATAGGGTGTACTTTCAGTTAGAAGTAGCAGGAGCCCGCCTGAATAAATGGGTAAACATTCAACTTCTTTTCAATTTTAAGATCAGGACCCGTCTGAAGAATGGGAAGAAAATCAGGACCCGCCTGAATAATGGGAAGAAAGTCAGGACCCGCCTGAAGAATGGGAAGCAAGTCAGGACCCGCCTGAAGAATGGGAAGAAAGTCAGGACCCGCCTGAAGAATAGGAAGAAAGTCAGGACCCGCCTGAAGAATGGGAAGCAAGTCAGGACCCGCCTGAAGAATGGGAGCAAGTCAGGACCCGCCTGAAGAATGGGAAGCAAGTCAGGACCCGCCTGAAGAATGGGAAGCAAGTCAGGACCCGCCTGAAGAATGGGAAGCAAGTCAGGACCCGCCTGAAGAATGGGAAGCAAGTCAGGACCCGCCTGAAGAATGGGAAGCAAGTCAGGACCCGCCTGAAGAATGGGAAGCAAGTCAGGACCCGCCTGAAGAATGGGAAGCAAGTCAGGACCCGCCTGAAGAATGGGAAGCAAGTCAGGACCCGCCTGAAGACTGGGAGCAAGTCAGGACCCGCCTGAAGAATGGGAAGCAAGTCAGGACCCGCCTGAAGAATGGGAAGCAAGTCAGGACCCGCCTGAAGAATGGGAAGCAAGTCAAGACCCGCCTGAAGAATAGGAGCAAGTCAGGACCCGCCTGAAGAATGGGAAGCAAGTCAGGACCCGCCTGAAGAATGGGAAGAAATTCAGGATCCGCTTGAAGAATGGGAAGCAAGTCAGGACCCGCCTGAAGAATGGGAAGAAAGTCAGGACCCGCCTGAAGAATGGGAAGAAAGTCAGGACCCGCCTGAAGAATGGGAGCAAGTCAGGACCCGCCTGAAGAATGGGATGATCAGGAACCCGCCTAGAGAATAGGGCCATCTTTCAATTTCAAGTTCAGGAACCCGCCTGTATAATAGGGACATCTTTCAATTTCAAGTTCAGGAGCCCGCCTGAAGAATAGGGTGTACTTTCAGTTAGAAGTAGCAGGAGCCCGCCTGAATAATAGGGTCAACATTCAAACTGCTTTTCAATTTCAAGCTCAGGAGCCCGCCTGAAGAATAGGGTGTTCTTTTCAGTTGGTTCATGTTCAGTCAGAAGTAATAGGAGCCCCGCTTGGAGAATAGGGATGGCTTTAAATTTTAAGTTTAGAAACAAGCATGAAGATTCAAGTCAAGATTCAAGAGAACCTGCATAGATAGGGTCTTGTACTTGTATTTTCTTTGTAACTTTTATTTTTCATTTTGATGTAACAACAGGAGCCGCGGACCGGAACCTCGACAGGACCTTAATCGACTCCCCAACTCAGTATGTTTCATCACCCATCTTACCTCTTGAACTACACGAGACCTGATTCTCTTATAACCCGAGATATGTAGGATTCCCAAGACCAGGGCTCGGTCACATTTTGTTCCATTCCTTTCTCTTCCTTCAAATAATGGTCGGGTCCAAATTTTTCTCGTTGTCTACGTCTTTGTCTGAGAACGCTTCGCGTCCCCAACCAAAGAGGGACATGCTGTAGACACGTAATTTTGACCCTCCCCTTGTGTTTCATCTTATAGTTTTAAATATTTCTTTTAATTTTAATTTTGACGTGTTAGTTTTATTCTATTTCATTTTTAGTAGGTTTGTTTGTGAAAATGAAAAAAAAAAAAAAAGGACAAAAAATATTCGCTATTTTCAGAGTATAAATTTTGTGTTTTAAAGAAAGAAAAATTACAAAAATATGCTTTATAGGTTTTAATTTTGCTTAGCCAGTCATTTATTTTAACCTTTTTTTTTTTAGTTATCTAGAAATAGTTATTAAATATTTTTTATTTTTTTTATTTTACATTTTTATAAAAACAAAAGTAAATGGAATTACACCACCTCATCACAAAATGCAAAACTTCATAACAAATCTTATCAAAATGGGAAGGGGTCACGTTTTTGGAAAATTTTATTGTTAGGGGGTGGGTCCCACATAAAATAAAAAATAATAAAAAAAGCTAGAAACACGTGAAAAGAGGGGAGCATCTTTATGTTTTAGAGGATCCTGCTCCATTTTTTTTCTTGGACAGAGATAAGCATATGTGATAGATGAATAGATAGGGTAGATATTATAGAGAGAGAGAATGGGACGAACAGAGAAAATGGAGCAACAAAACTTTCTCTTTTTGGCTAAAATTTTATGCAATGAATAGGAGTTATGTGAATTAAAAAAAACACTCATCATCTAACATTATTCTTTCTGCTTCTATCATCAACGTACATCCATCATCTACCAAAAAACCATTGTCAATGCTTCATCTTCCTCCATGTAGAACCACCTGAAAAACAAAGCAACAAAAACCAGCCACCAAACACCACTGAGAACTCCCCATAGACACTCACTACCTTCAAAACATCATGTAAACAGCCACTAAAAACACCCCAAGGCGGTGTTATTTTTTTGATAGAGTTAACCAACGTTTCTGAGTCGGGTTCAAAGATTCGAGTCCGGCGAGGTTCTCCTGTTGTGGTGCTATTTCCGTGAGATGTTAAAAGTGTCGGATCTGTTCGTATTTTTCATCTTTCTAGATAACTGAAGGTTCTTCAATGTAAATGCACGAAGGTTTTTATCGTAAAGGTTCAATCTTGTTTCCATTCCAATTCTTATTTCATCAAATGTATGCGTATTCCCCTTTTCTGTTAAGTATTTTGTTTTGTGTGGTTCTTATCACTACTGTTACTTGTTAGCTGAAATGTTGAGGTAAGCTAATATATTTAAATGTCATTTATTTCAATTAAACTAGGATAAATAATGAGTTCTAATTATAGTGAGGTTTACATAAAGTTGTTGTTATGATAATGCTCATTAACTGCTTTAGTTGAGATATAAATGTTGTGTAATTTGGTTGTGTAGCATGAGAATGAAATTAAATGATGAGGTTCTAACATGGTTGCCTAACATACTTGGGATTAGTTTCTTTACGTTAAATGATCCACTGGTTTGGAGTTGTCGATTAATAGATTTTTTTTATTTTATTTTTTTTTGGGTTATGAATGTGAGCAATTGCTGAATTCAGTTTGGCCATTTTCCATGTTTATATCACTGTCATTTTGATTTAAGCACGTTAAAATATGAATGGAAATTGGAACTGTGAAACAAAATGGGCCATATGAGTTGAATAAAGAAGGAAGAGAGACTTGAGCTAAGGTGATTTGATTTAATGTATTGTATTGATGCTTTTGTTTTATGTTTGGTATATTTTAACTGTTTATCTTTTGCTTTTTTAAGATGTTGGAAAATTAGTAAATCTGAATTTTGAGTGTAGCAACTCAAATAATCGGGTCTCGAATGGTTGCTATTGCATTGAAATCGGGCCTTAGTAATTACTAAGCCCGATTAGTATTTAATTAAGTGATGAGATGAGCGAGGTGAGATGCGAATTCTTTCACATCTCATTGCTATTGAAAAGAAAGAGTGGTAAAACCAATTATAAGGGAGCGAGATGAGTCGCGAATTTATTCAAAATCCGTTGTCAAAAGAGTGAAGATTAATAATAACCAAATAATTTTAAGTCTCGGATTTTAGAGACAAATAATTGCCTTTAACGCTAGACGAGCTTTAGGCACGTTTCAAGACGTTTGTTTCGATTAAGAATGCGGTTACGCATCTTATTTCGAGACGTTCTTTTTAATAACTCAAGGATGCGGTTACGTACCTTGGCCAAAGTCGTTTTAATAATTAATCTTGTTTCGATTGAGAATGCGGTTACGCATCTTATTTTGAGACACTTAAAAGATCTGGAATGCGGTTACGCATCCGGTTTAAGACCAATAAATGTTCAACAATAAAAGTATGAGCAAATCAAGGCTCAAATACATAATATATTCAAAGATTAATTTAAGCTAAATATAAGTCGACAAAGCGACCGTGCAAGAACCACGGGACTCGGGGAATGCCTAACACCTTCTCCCCGGTCAACAGAATTCCTTACCCGGTCTTCTGTTTTCGCGGACCATAATAAAAGAGTCATTTCCTTTTGATTAGGGATTCATAAGGTGGATTGGAACACCAAAACTCAATTCCAAGTGGCGACTCTGTAAATAAAATAATCCTTTTTCAAAACCGTCACTTCAAATGGAAAAACCCTTTAATAATAAAACCTGCGCGTTTATAGCGCGGGGGCGCAAAAAAGGGGTGTGACAATGAAAAATTTAAAATAAAAAATAAAAAAATTGTATAACGTGGATCAGTCCACGTTATACAATTTATATTGTTAACGTGACTGTCCACTCCACGACTCACTCATTCAGATGCCCTAAAATTTTTCATTCTCCTCCGCTGCTTCCTCCATTGCAAAAACTTACAGAACCTTTACCTCTCCATCTCCTTCTCCTCCATTTATTTTCTTTTTAAACCTTACATTACAATCTAATTTTTGGAGCAACTTCTTCATCTTTATCTTTTATTGCTATTTAAATTAAGGTATTTTTTCTAACTCATATAATATTGTATATTTATAGTAGATGCAGATCTGTTTGTCTTATATATCTTAATTGTTATTTTTTATTTGTGTTATTTTAATACGTTTGTGTTATTTGTGTTATTTTAATTTGAACTTAAGATATGATTGTTAGAAGCATTATTATATAAAAGGTCCGATTTGTTTAGTAGCACTTTTGAAGAAATTTGTTGTTATGTTGCTGTTATTTTTGTGGATTGTTATACAATATATTTCATTGTACCTTTAATGTGATATTTATATAGCCAGAAAAGTGAAACTTAATTGATGTCTCAGTAGGCCAAAAAAAAACTTAAAATGTCATGATAATGCTTTATTATATGGGACCTAAGTCTAAGTGGGTGGACAATTATTTTGTCTATACCTTATCGGTATTAATGTGGTCCACTATCAGTGGTTTCTAAATAAGGCGTATGGAAGTTGGTTTTATCTAGCCAGTGCATATTTGTTCTGCTAAAATTAGAATAATATTTTTTTTTAATAGTGAGTTACTCCAAATAGTTTGATCTGGACTTCATTTTTTTTATATATAACGTATGGAGTTTCCACGGGTATGCGTACATCCGGGGCCAGAAGTGTACGATGTGTCAACACTCCAGGAGAAGCATCGATCAGAGGCTGTGTGGGATGGTTCCTTGAGAGGACCAACCGGATGCCTGTTTCCTCGCCGCGCGGATACCGAATTTTGGAAGCACGTGAGGCGTCATCCTCGCATCCTTGACTACTTTGGCCTGTGTGGATTTAGGGGAGTAGTAGAGGTAGGATGTGTATCATATGATTGGGCAATCATCACTGCACTTATAGAGAGATGGCGTCCTGAGACGCACACCTTTCATCTGCGTACAGGTGAGGCGACCATCACATTACAAGATATTGAGGTCATGTTTGGCTTGGTTGTTGATGGTAATCCCTTGAATAATCTTAATGCTAGAAATATAGATATTTTTGGGTGGCAACAATTGATCCATGAGCTTACTGGTTGGGCACCCGGTCGATTGTTTTAATGATGTTAGTAGGTTAGAAGTACATAAATTAATTGAATATATTAGAGGCTTAGATGACATTACAGATCAGACCCCAGAAATTGATGTGCAACAGCGGGTTAGGTTGTACTTGCTATAGCTTTGTGGCGGCACGATATTTCGGGATAAGTCCGGTGACTTACTTAATGTAACACCTCGTAAACTTGAAGTAGGTGTGAATGTGTAAAAATCTAGTATTAAGATGATATAATATCTATATGAATCCATTCTTGATGAATTCGGGTGGGAGATGGTCATTTTGAAGTCAAACCAATTAGTGAAGTTCTTAAGGCCTCTTAAATTCGCCTAAGTTTTCGTAGGTCTGTCTTCTGGGCGATTTTCATGAAAATGTGTTGTGAATTTGGAAAAACTTCCTTCATGAAAGTTGTAGATCTTTGAAATAGCTTTCAAATGGTAGGTCGCCCAGCCCAAAAGGAGCTACGTACAAGAAGTTATGCCCATTTTACCGAACACTGTGCAGAACCGACACCCGTCGCATTTTCAGGCGCGTGGGGTGCGTGCGATGGACCCGCATCGCGGGCCGATCGCGCAAGTCTGAGTATTGAGCTGCAGAACATTGCGCGATGGTCCTGTATCGCGGACCAATCGCGAATCGGGTCAGATTCGGGTCAAAACTCGGGTTTACGCGTTTTAAGTTATATTTAAGGTTTGGGGTTTATTTTCCCAGCACCCCATTCACGAAAAATTACCCTAAAGTCAATAAGAACAAGTCCCAAGCCTCAATAACCATACAAGGTAAGTGTTACCATGATTCTAGGTTGAATTCAATTTCCTAATCCCTTTCTAACATGATTATTGTGACCAAAAACTAGGGTTTGCAACATAAATCCTTCCAAAGTGATTCAAGCTAGGGTTTGGGTGTTCTTCATTAGAAAAGTGAATTGTTAAACCTTGTTTAACAAATTAAGGTATGTCTCCCTTTTAAAAATCTTATTGTGATTTGTATGTCTCTTTAAAGATAAAATCCTTTTTGAATATAAAGGTAATTTATATGTCTCTTTTGCAAACTCTCTTGAAAGATTGATTCTTTATAAAAGCATGTTTTGAATGATATAATGAATTGGTTTTACACTCTTGAAATTTATTACATGTTTTGATTAATGGTTAATGTGCGTGAGGGGACAAGCCCACATTAAATCTAGATTGTAACGAACCCTATATATGTATGTGATATTATGAATTATTTTCTTCTATAAGAGATGATCAGTGATGATGGTAAATTTTTGGTATTGATGATTTTACGAAGGAACTATGACAAAGGAATCTTGTTTAAAGAAGTGGAAACGTTTTCAAGATTATCTATGAAATTATGGATTTTCGTAATGGCATAATGAACTTTAATGCTATTTGATGGTGTGACTACTTTGAGACAAATTGTGAATCGGCTTCTACGCTATGAATTTTGTGGTTGTGTTTGGCCTAGCTACTCGGGAGGAAGGGTAGCCACTATAGATCCTAGTGTGTCATTGCCTAGTCATTCGGGAGGAAGAGTGGCCACCGCTGGGTTCGCTACCCGGGGTGTGATTTATGCTTAGCTATTCGGGAGAAAGGATAGCCACCGCGTACTACATAGTCCGGTGTGATTTATGCCTAGCTATTCGGGAGGAAGGATAGCCACCGAGAATTATATGTTCTGGTGTGGTGCGCTATGCGCGAAATGCTTGATTCTTGGGCTTGTATTGGCATGTGTGACATTCTTATTCTCTTATGGAATTGTTGATGACTATCTTAATTGATTAAAAAGGCATATTTGAAGTTGTAGCTTGACAAGAGGCTTTATAAATGGGTTTTGATACTTATTATTGAGATACATAGACTGAATAACTGATCTTACGTTGGTTTCATATGATTCTCAAGATTGATTTCTTCATGTATTATTTTACTTTATTTTCGTATTATTCATTGTCCCCGAGGCACTCACTGAGTACAAAGTACTCAGGCATACCATTATTTTTTTATGGTATGTTAGGTAACGGAGAAGAGCAGGTTCTTGATACTCCAGGCGTTTAGGAAGGACTTGCTATTGCGGCTGATTTGGTGAGCCCACATATTCATTCGTGGGACACCCTGTTGATTTACTTATTCATTATATTAGTTGTCCGGGCTGCGTCCCGATGATTCAGACTATTACTCATTTGTCTTAGAAGCTCCCTAGTATACATTTGTGGGTAGTTATTGAGTTATTGATTAACTCTCGGGCACATTGTTATGTTTGACTAGTATAGATAACTAAAGATTTCCGCTGATTTAGTTCTTATATGCATGATTTGTTTACCTTTATTTTATAAAATGTTGGAGGCGAATGTTGAACCTGGCGGGTTCAAGTATTATTATTGTGTTGTTAGGTTCTTCCGATGTTGTTCATGACGTCGGATGCCGGTCACGTCTAGGGTGGGTTTTGGGGCGTGACACTTAATTTAGACTATTTGCTTGACATGCGTGACCTTAGAGCAATGAGTAGACAAGCTTGGGGAGCGGCTGCATTGTCATATTTGTATACTTGTTTATGTCGCGCTTCGTTGAGGAAAGCCAAGGATGTGTATGGATTCATTTTCTTATTGCAGGTACGTGACCTTTAAAATTATATAATTTTATTTGGTTGTCCTATTTGATAGTTATAAGGTTTTTATGTATTTATTTTAATTTTTAATATAGGTTTGGGCTTGGGAGCGCATTATACGGATGCAGCCACCATGCAGGACTCTTCCGCCACACACGACTCTTGCACGAAGGTGGACTCATCGTAAATCCCACGAAAATGAGGCACGTGATGTTTTACCCATATGTAGGGATGTATTGGACAACCTAATAGATGACCAGGTATTTTATCATAATTATGGTTGTTAATGGCATTTTGATATAATAGTTACGCTTATGTGTAATTTATTTATTTTATTATCATGTAATTTTATGTTCTTTCTATCGTAGTTTGTGTGGCAGCCTTATTCAGAGACCATCATTAATAGACTCCCTGAGTGGTGTCTGCGTGGCCGAGATATTTGGATGGCGCAGGTTCCCCTTATTTGTGGGATCTATCGAGAGTGGCACATGGTAGACCGCGTTCTCAGACATTTTGGTAGGAAGCAACATATTCCGGGTCCATGTGCTGAGATTGATCTTTTTCATTACAAACGTGACAAGCGGTATGCTATAAAAGTGGAGGATCAACAAAATTTTGCAGAAACAGACTTTTTGTGGGAAAATCATCGAGAAAGGGTAATTCTGGCCGAGTATGAAACTCAAGACCCAGAGTCACTATCAGAGTATTTTTGTTGGTATCGACGTCACTCGCGCACTTTCATAGGAAATCCTGCGCATAAAGTGGATAGAGGATACCAACACATGGCAGGCAGGCATGAGGCACTGGTACGTACATTACATTCCATTAGATGTTTGATGTCTTTATATGTGTCTTAGACCACTATCAAATCTTGCAATTTTTTTTTTAGGCTTTAGGACATCAAGAATCGTACAGGTTGGCTCAGCAGACTATCCAAGATCCAACCAAGTCTGATGAAGTGAAGGAAATAGCAGAGATGTTTAGCCACATTAATACAGAGTCCATGGCTGCTGCCTCTCTGGGGACGATGTTGAGTTTCGCTCCTAATTATACACCACCGGCAGAGTATATTGAGCCGCCTACTGTGCAAGTGCCTCGTCATCAACGTCCTAATGTACCAAGACCTGCGGCGCGTGGTAGAGGACTCCAATCAGGTAACAGATGGGGTCGAGGTCCCGTGGATCACCAGTTGGTTGATGAGGAAGAGGTTCGTTTTGATTAAGATATGCCCAGCTCAACGATGCCTGCAGATGATGATGCATATCACCCAATAATAGATTTCATGTCCAGCTCATCGACGTCTGCTCCCGAGGTTCAATCACCAGCGGTAATCAGAAGTGAGGGGCCTTTTCAGGCATTCGCATCGTCTGGGCCTATTAGCCTCGTAGTTATGGCCTAACAGTTTGGTGTTCAGACAAGCAGCTCTTATGGGATGACTGAGGGGTCTTTACCTGCATTCACTGGACAGAGCTCTTCAATTGGGAGGAGACTGAGTTTTACCGACGTGAGTATTCTAACCACTCAAATAGCTTGTATCTTGTTTAATGTAATGGCTACCTTATGTGTCTATATTATTTATTTTTCATAGTCTCCCATGGCATTTGATGTTGGATCCTCACACATTCCTGTTCCGGATGTAAAAACTTTAGAGCCACAGGTTAGCTTTTAATTCAAAGTTTTTGGAGACTTGTGGTTGTTATGTGGTGTTTTGTCTTGGTTTCTTTGGTTGTTTGTGTTGGTATATGGTATTGGAGGAACTCCTTGTTACAGGAGAGATGCTGCCCGATTTTACGTAGACAATCAAAGTAATTGCTAAGAAAATTTATCATACAAAAATAACTTCTATTTTTTTTTATGGCATTTACAGGATGCAGGTGTGATACAAGAGGAGGTTCACCAACGTAAATCAAAACGAGAGCGTCGGCAAACTCGGAGTGGCACGGGGGGGGAAGGGACACTGTAAAAATTAAATTTTTATTGTATAGTGGGTAACTTCATGTTGAAGTATTAGTATTTAAAACTTTATTCAATTCTGAAAAAGATGGACACGTTTCTGTTTTTATTTGCCAATGTCTTTTTGCTACTATGGTGACCCTTTTCAATATTTAAGATGAAGAATAAACAGACTTCAAAAAGATATGTATTAGAAATTATGGACAAAATGCACTGATATATAGGCTGCTTGCATATTTAATGTGTGTCATTAATTTGTTTTAAAACGTTGGCAGCCAACGTTTTACACAATTCATATTTTGTTGCAACGTTGGCTGCCAACGTTTTTCCTCCAAAATATGAATTGTTGTAAAACGTTGGCAGGCCAACGTTTTGCAACACGAAAATTTTGTTGATTGGTGATTGATTCGTGCAATAATTGATTCTTGAAAAAAAATTTACGCCAGAGAATCGTTGCAGTCGTCAAATCACGCATGCAGCTGTAAAAGTAAAAAACGATCAATAATTTGTAAAATTTTTGGTGTAAAATCGCAGAATGCATGCAGTCGTCGAATCTGCCATGCAATCGTCAAATAAAGCGTGCTTTGCATAAAATCAAACAGTAAAATCCGTGTATCATTTGTTTTATATACCAGTTAAAATTTGTATTATGCATGTCTCCCTGAATTTTACACTTCTCTATTGTAGACTTCATTTTTGACGAATTCTCAACTTCTCTCTTGCACTCTCCATTAATTTTTACTTTTGTATTATGTTGAAAATAATATGGCGGAAAATTTTGTAAGAGTTAATTTATATTGGGGTGGTGAAGTTGTGTACGAACAAGGTTCAGTGAGATATAACCGTCGTCCGGGAGCCGTACAATGGTTTCCAATTTCCCTCAAATACAATCGTCTACAACGTGATTTCATAAGCAAAATGGTCATATCTGATCCTAACCTTCCAGTGGTTATCACTGGACGATATCCAACATCAATTACGGCTAGGGGATTTCCCATTTACGAGGAAACTCTTATTTCGGAAGATGACTCCTTATCGTTATTTCTTCGAAGTCTTGATATATTTAGCAATCATATCAGTATAGCCACACTTGACATGTATGCAACTGTTGAACGCTCTACTAATGTTGAAGCACCCACTGACGATGAGTTTGATATTCGGGGTACTACGTATCTTCCCGCTATGAGTATTGGGCTTCAAAGAGGTACACTTCAACAAGAAATAATGGTAGGAGTTGGTAGCCAGTCACATAACTTTGGTTGGACTATGCAGAGCTGTGAGATTCCTGGACCGAGTAGTGCTCCAGATACAAGTGAATTAGGTGGCGAGAGTATAGTTCGATATCGCCCTACTCAAGTGGAGTCATTTACAGAAAGGTAAATATAACGATGTTTTATGAAAACTTTTTCATTTACGTTCTATTCAATGTCTTTGTGCGTTTAATCATCACAAGAATACAACATGTTATTTAGTGAATGTAATCCATTTGTCTCTTCTTTTTTTTTTTTTTTGTGATTTTCCTCTATAGCTTTGGTCATTACTAGAGTAGTACTATTTTTATAATATAACTTTATTTTTATTTTTCATTTTGTAATCGGCATGTTATTTTGATTATTTTTTAATTTGTCCTTGGGATTAATATAATCTTTTTTAATTTTAATTTTATTTATTTATGTAGGTGTAACGATTTTGAAGAAAACCCTGTATTGACTCAGCTCACACAAATTGTGAGCAACAACGATGTAGCTAATGATCACTCCGATAAGTCAGATAGTGATATCCCATTAGATCACACAGAAACAGACGATGATCACTCATCTGATGGTGATGGTTGATGAGTCGTGAAATTACGCGATATTCGACGCTAATTCCTTAAGCTTTTGTGACTCCTTAAGCACTTTTGTTGTTACTTTTTGTGTTTTTATGTTGTTTTGTAGGAAAAGATGCCCGAAGAGCATAAAAGAGCAAAATGGATCAAAATGGACCAAAATGGAACAAAATAGAGCAAAACAAGCCAAGTAGCTGAAATGAGTGATCGGAAGATACCAAGTGAAAAGAAAGTCAAAAAGAGGTCAAACTGGACATTTTTGCAAAACTGTCAAAACTGGACAGTTTTGCAAAAACGGGACAGATTTGCAAAACTGTCAAAAAGTGGACAGTTTTGCAAAAACGGGCAGAATTGCAAAAACAGAAATATGGGGGCAGATTTTGACATTTTTTGGACTTGGAAAAATTGGGGGGAGCTACAAAAGAGAGGCTAGGGCAAAACATTTTCTATCTTTGGTCATTTTGCAAGTTTTGGAGGCTAGGGTTTTCACCTACACCATTGGAGGAGAAGATTGGAGCACTTTTATGAGATAATTCTTAAACCTTTCTTCAACTCCTTGTTTTGTATTGAATATTTTAGTGTGTAGTATTTCATTTCTAGACTTGAATCTCGTTTATGAAAGTATTCTTGATTAAAGTTTGGTTTGAAACTCTTGTTATGCTTATGTATTGAATGATTCTTATTGCTATAGAAGTGGGTCTTTGTTGATTTAATTAATCTCGTTCTTGAATGTTTCCAAAGGGATTAGCTAACCCTAGGACTCACCCATTTACTTAGATTGAGCTTGGAAAAGGAAATCTAGGTTGGGAAAGATTAATTAACAAGAATTTGGGTCATTAAACTCATCTAATAACTTGAGCTCGGAAGAGGATAGTTACTTGAGGTTAAATTGATTGTGCCTAATATCACACTCTAAGGCTTGGAAAAGCTTAGAGTGAAATTCATTGATTTGGTTGGAAGACTTTCAATGAGATTTTAGAAATCATTATCTATTGACATAAACCCGTTCTTAGTTGTAAAATCGTGAAATACATTGGATCGTTACTTGAGTGTAATATCCTATTATCCATGCTTGTGGCCATTGATCATTTTACTCGCTTTCTAGGTAATTTTACATTTCCGCATTAGTTATAATTTTCTCAAAAACCCAAAATATTATTTATCGTTTGGCTTTAGCGTAGTTGGTGAAAGTTCCTTACTTTCTTAATCGCCTAGCATATTGTTCCCTGTGGGATCGACCCCGACTCATAGTTGGGTAAATATATTGCATACGACCGTGTACACTTTCTCTTTGAGGAGTGTATTTGGACGTTATCAAAAATGGCGCCGTTGCCGGGGAACAATTTGGCGTATTTAGGTTAGTTTGGGATTTAAGCTTGCTTGCTTTGGTCAAAATTCGTAAATATTAGTGTAGTTGTTTTCTTTGCTTGATTTTATTTTTATATAAAAAAAAAAAAAAAAACTGACCAGTTTTGCAGAATTGCAAAACTGTCCAGTTCTGAAAAACTGTCCAGTTTTTGCTTCTGCAGAAACTGTCCAGTTCTGAAAAACTGACCAGTTTTGCAGAATTGCAAAACTGTCCAGTTTTTGATTTTTGCAGAAACTGTCCAGTTCTAAAAAAAAAAAAAAAAAACATGGCATCTTGGAATGAAAACGAAAATGGGTTTGATGGTTGCAATCCATATTTTGATGACCCATGTCCATATTGTGAAGGACCCCACTTTTGGCAAGATTGTGAATATGCTCCCGGGAGAGAGATGTGTGCACCGTCTCAATCCTATGATGAGAGTATTTGTAATGTATGTGGTGGCCAAGGTGGACATTGGGGTGATTGTCCCAATTATTTTACTTCCCCTCCCCCAAGTTGTTCTAACGAAAATGCGAGCTGTGCTTTTGAGTTTGACAGGGCCAACAACATGACAAGTGAAGGACAAAGTGCCGGATATGAAGGCATCATGGCAATGCTCCAAACATACTTAGATCGAGAAGCTAAAATGGAGGAAGAGCGAAAGCTCCTCCAACAATCCGTTTTAGAAAATGGAGAAGCCATGAAAAGAATGAATGATTCATTGGAGGATGCCAATTCCTCAATTGTCATGGAAGTGTCAACTCCTCAAAATGAAATGGTTGAAGAAGAGATTTCAAGTTTACAAGATGAGCCCGAAAATTCGTGTGACCACAACGAAAGTTGTGAAATTGAAGAAGTGGTTCAACTTGAAGAAGAAGAGCAAAATCTTGAAGAAGAAATCTCCAATTCTCAAAAAGAAGAAGTTGAGGAAATTTTGAAAAGCATAATGGGGAGGAACAAAAACTATGGGCAAGTCTTGACCAGATTGTGGGAAGAAGTTCAACATGGAGATGATGAAACTATCCAAAAGGTATATCTCACCATGGATGGATTTTTACAAGAGTTGGACGACTCTCACAATGAAGAAAATCTTGACAAAATGGAAATTTTGAGCCAAGATTGGCTAATGAATCAAGCTCAACAACTTGAAGCCTATGGAAATCACCGTGAAGGCATTTCACGGATGATGGAAGAATTTCTGAAAATGCATGTTGAGCAAAGTCAAGAAGTGGAGCTACTTGAAATTACTATCCAAAAATTGGAGGCCGAATTGAATGCAAAGATTGAGGCATGTGATGCTCAATATCAAAGGGCCATGGATTGTAGTTTTGAGTTGGTTTCCAATGAAGAAGAGGTCAAGATTGATTTTGATGAGCTAATGGCGAATTGCCAACCTACCAACCCAAAATTAGTGAATGATGCCGAAGTTAAAGAAATGATACTAGAGTTGCATAAAAGAGTTCATAATATAATTTTTGAAGACTCTAGTTCATTTTTTGGTGAGGATGTCAAAACTCATGCAAATTTGGAATTTGAGTGCGCTGGACCACATTCTAACCATTTTTCAACATTGTGCTTGGTTGATGATATGGAAGTTGAACTAACCAAGCCAATGGAGAATTTTGGAGATGAAGAAGAAAGCGTTTTCATATTGAAGTTTGCTATGCCAAGAAGACAAAATGGCATGCCTCACTTACGGGCCAAGAAGTGCAAAATGCGACACTCGAGAGTTGGCCTCCTCGTTTTTCTGCCACCGCCCCATGAGCGTCATCATGATCTTGATTCAAAGTTGGGGCGCAAATTCATATCTTCCAAATGGAAGGAAAAGTGGTAAAGGTAACCGTCGTGCCGCGACGTTAAATCAAGCGCTTGGTGGGAGGTAACCCATCGTTTTAAAAGTTTTTAATCGTTTTTGAAATTTTATTTTTTAGAATAGTTTAGTTTATGGTTTTTGACTAATCTGCAAAGTTTCAGAACTTTTGGAGTTATTTTGAGCATATCGGATACCCGGACAGCCCCCAAAACCAGTAAAAGCTGCAAAAAAATATTTTCTGGTGTCACAACATGCGATTCGCATACATGCGAATCGCATGTTGCGTCGCATGTGGTGACAGACACTAAAAAAAAAAAAAAAAAAAAAAAAACTTTTTTTTTCTGGTGACATCACATGCGACTCGCATGTCATACATGCGAATCGCATGTGGGGTCGCATGTCATGCCAGTAAAAAAAAAAAAAAAAAAAAAAAATTTTTTTTTTTCTTCCTTTTCTATTTTTATGTTTTGTTTCGATTATGTGCAGCGAGGACACTGCAATGTTTATAGTTGGGGGTGGCACGTGGTAGCGCATTATATTTTGAAATTTGTTCAAAATTTCTGAAAATTTTGTTCTTTTGACATGTTGTGGATTAGTCACTCTTATTATTTTATTTTCTTTCTTAACTTCTTTCATTAGTCATGTAAGTTTAGGTGTAGGTTCTCGTTTGAGGAAAAATGTGAAAACTCTTGGCTTGTTTGGTACTAATAGAGTTAGTCTCTTGCATGTGAAATTGAAATGTGAATACCTCTCCAAATTGTTGTGAAAGTTAAAAAGCAAGGTGCATAGGAAAGAATGATTTTTGTGACAACTTTTTGGCTCATTTTGTGACTCTTTACCTACTAGTGTGTTGACTTTGGATTATGAGATATTGCGCTAGTTGTTCTTGCTTGGGAAGTGAAATTGATCCATCTTGACTAGTTCATATGCCATGTGTGTGAGTGTTTGTCGAATAATTCTTGTGTTTACTTTTATCATCTAGAACTTGCCCGGTTAGTCGTTCATTGCTAATTTTGATTATGTTGGTTGGAGAGATGACCTTGGGATATCTTTGTGATTTTTGAAAAAGCCTCTTTAGCCTTTCTAGCCTACCATTGCATAAATAATATCACTAGTAACCTCATTTGAGCTTATGACCTTTTCTTTGATTGCCCCATTACAAGTCTTTACCCTGTTCGATGAAAAGTCTCTCTTTTGAACCTTTCCCTCCTTGAACATGAAATTGTGAATTTGAGGCCAAAAGCCTAAGTTGGGGGTGTTAGTGTTGCTTGAGAGTGGTGAAGGTTGGTGTTGTGAAAAAATCAAAAGAAAAGAAGAAAATTTGAAAATACAAAAAGGTTGCAAACTTTTTGTGCAAAAAAATGTATCTTAAAAAAAAAAAAAAAAAAAAAAAAAAAAAAAAAAAAAAAAAAAATTTGCAGGTGGCATCACCTGCGACTCGCATTTCAGACATGCGATTCGCATGTGGGGTCGCAGGTCGTGCCAGTGTGTAAAAAAAAAAAAAAAAAATTTTTTTTTTTTCTTTCTCTGTTTTGTTTTGATTATGTGCAGTGAGGACACTGCAATATTTATAGTTGGGGGTGGAATGTGCTAGCACATTATATTTTGAAACTTTATAAAGGAAGTGTGAATAATTGGGGAAACTGGTATGCAAAGGAAGGAGTGATATTTCGAAATGAAGAAGAAAGTGGACATAAAGTATGTGTAGTGTTCAAGGAGGGCGTAGTCAGTTGTATCTCAAATACTTATCCTACCCTTCCCTAAGCCTACATTACAAGCTTAAAAAGCGCCTATGTGATCTCCAACCGAATGTTCTTGAGTTAGTGATAAACGAAAATAAAGGCAAGCTTATGGTGTGATATTTGTTAGCACTAGAACTTCTTTGTTGAGTGTGAGCGACTTTTGTGTATTTGTCCCTTGTGTCGTTGCTGTGAATATTGTGATTTTGGGACTTTCTTTCTTGTGAGGGCATATGGATTACGATAGAGTGGTGATGTTCAAAAATTCCAAGTTGAGTCAAGTGAGCATATCTAGCAAACTAGTGGTTTTGAGTCACTTATTGAGACTTGAGTGTTGTTGCTTGATTATTTTAAATCTCTATTGCATTCTTGAAATTGTATTTTGAATGAGGGAGTTATTTGGTTGAAGCTTCACATGCTTGTAGCCTAATTGTTGGTACCAACCAAAGTCATGCTTTTGTGCTTAAAATGGATCCTCATTGAGATTTTTGTTTTAGTTTGCTTGAGGACAAGCAAAGACTTTAAGTTGGGGGTGTTGATGAGTCGTGAAATTACGCGATATTCGACGCTAATTCCTTAAGCTTTTGTGACTCCTTAAGCACTTTTGTTGTTACTTTTTGTGTTTTTATGTTGTTTTGTAGGAAAAGATGCCCGAAGAGCATAAAAGAGCAAAATGGATCAAAATGGACCAAAATGGAACAAAATAGAGCAAAACAAGCCAAGTAGCTGAAATGAGTGATCGGAAGATACCAAGTGAAAAGAAAGTCAAAAAGAGGTCAAACTGGACATTTTTGCAAAACTGTCAAAACTGGACAGTTTTGCAAAAACGGGACAGATTTGCAAAACTGTCAAAAAGTGGACAGTTTTGCAAAAACGGGCAGAATTGCAAAAACAGAAATATGGGGGCAGATTTTGACATTTTTTGGACTTGGAAAAATTGGGGGGAGCTACAAAAGAGAGGCTAGGGCAAAACATTTTCTATCTTTGGTCATTTTGCAAGTTTTGGAGGCTAGGGTTTTCACCTACACCATTGGAGGAGAAGATTGGAGCACTTTTATGAGATAATTCTTAAACCTTTCTTCAACTCCTTGTTTTGTATTGAATATTTTAGTGTGTAGTATTTCATTTCTAGACTTGAATCTCGTTTATGAAAGTATTCTTGATTAAAGTTTGGTTTGAAACTCTTGTTATGCTTATGTATTGAATGATTCTTATTGCTATAGAAGTGGGTCTTTGTTGATTTAATTAATCTCGTTCTTGAATGTTTCCAAAGGGATTAGCTAACCCTAGGACTCACCCATTTACTTAGATTGAGCTTGGAAAAGGAAATCTAGGTTGGGAAAGATTAATTAACAAGAATTTGGGTCATTAAACTCATCTAATAACTTGAGCTCGGAAGAGGATAGTTACTTGAGGTTAAATTGATTGTGCCTAATATCACACTCTAAGGCTTGGAAAAGCTTAGAGTGAAATTCATTGATTTGGTTGGAAGACTTTCAATGAGATTTTAGAAATCATTATCTATTGACATAA
Organism: Lycium barbarum; assembly: GCF_019175385.1. Lineage (NCBI taxonomy): Eukaryota > Viridiplantae > Streptophyta > Magnoliopsida > Solanales > Solanaceae > Lycium > Lycium barbarum. Next base: position 102,628,935 of record NC_083348.1, on the reverse strand, counting down.
ACCCGTTCTTAGTTGTAAAATCGTGAAATACATTGGATCGTTACTTGAGTGTAATATCCTATTATCCATGCTTGTGGCCATTGATCATTTTACTCGCTTTCTAGGTAATTTTACATTTCCGCATTAGTTATAATTTTCTCAAAAACCCAAAATATTATTTATCGTTTGGCTTTAGCGTAGTTGGTGAAAGTTCCTTACTTTCTTAATCGCCTAGCATATTGTTCCCTGTGGGATCGACCCCGACTCATAGTTGGGTAAATATATTGCATACGACCGTGTACACTTTCTCTTTGAGGAGTGTATTTGGACGTTATCAATGGTCATTCTTATGAAGACATTACTACTCCAAGTGATGGTAACGTTAGCTACCATTCTAATGCGATTCCATATTTGGACAACACAGAAGAAGGCCCGGATGATTTTGCCTTCATGAGAGATGATGGTCAAGTTCGATTTGCACTTTGGGATTGTAAAAAACCTGAATTTATCAGATCAGGTTAGTATGGTGGCAATAAATATTCTTTTTATTTGTTGGACCATTTTTAAGCGGTTGATAATTTTCCTTGTACTATGCAATTAGGTATGTTATTTCAGAACAAGCAGGAAATGAAAGGCGCAGTGAGACAATATTGTCTCAAAGAAAAGAAAGAGTTCATTTGTGATCAGTCCAAAGGTAAATTTTGGAGGGTTATTTGCCAGCGTCATATGTTGGGGTGTGAGTGGATGATCTGTTTTAGAGAAATTTCAAGTGGTATGTGGAAGGCAGGCAAAGCGGATCTCCACCACAGTTGTCAGACGGATGATTACAGAAAGGATTATTCCAATTTGAACAGTCACCTAATTGCTACTACGTTGATACCATATATTATGGTCGATCCATACATCAGTATTAAGTCAGTTCAGCAAAAAATAAAAGGATTGCATTTGTTTACTCCTAGTTATAGAAAAGCACAAAAGGGGCGTAAGAAAGCTATCGAAATAGTATTTGGTGATTTTGAAACCTCTTTCAAGACATTGCCCCGATACATGGCTGCCTTAAAATATTTCAATCCGGGGATCGTTGTTGAGTGGGAGCACCAATCAACTACAATGCAAGGTGAACACATCTTCAATTTTCTGTTCTAGGCTTATAAACCAAGCATCGATGGATTCAAAAGTTGCAGGCCTGTCATCTCAATAGACGGTACTCATCTGTACGGTAAGTATGCGATGAAACTGCTAATTTCTGTTGGAATTGAAGCGAACAATAACATTTTTCCACTTGCATATGCTATTGTTGCACGTGGGAGCTTTGAGTCCTGGACGTGGTTCCTTGTGTTGTTGTGGAGACATATTGTTCGTGGGAGACAAGGAATTGGACTTATTTCTGACCGTCATCAGGGCATCTTGCAATGTGTCCAAACACATGATTGGTTACAACCACCATCCACACACCATAGGTTTTGCGTTCGGCATTTGAAAAGCAACTTCAATAAAAAGTTCTCAGCAGTGACCTTGAGAAGCTAATGTGGTTGGCGGCTACAGAGCACCAGAAGAAGAAGTATAAAATGAGGATGGAACAAATCAAAAAAATGTCATCTCCAGCGTATCTGTGGTTAAAAGCTCTTCCGGAGGAAAAATGGACATTGCATAAGGACAACGGTCATAGGTGGGGGGCTATGGCAACGAATGTCTCCGAGTCTTACAACGGTTTATTGAAGAAAGCTCGTGGATTGCCCGTTACTGTCATGGTCCGTTATACGTTTAAAAATCTTGTTGATTGGTTTGTTGAGAGAAGCACCCTTGCTGATTTGTTGATTGCGGATAAAAAGTTTTGGCCGCGTAATTAAGAAAGTAAGGAACTTTCACCAACTAAGCTAAAGCCAAACGATGGATAATATTTTGGTTTTTGGAGAAAATTATAACTAATGCAAAAATGTAAACTAACCTAGAAAACAAGTAAAATGATCAATGGCCACAAGCATGGATACAAGGGAAATTACTCTCAAGTAACGATCCAATGTATTTTACAACTTTACAACTAAGAGCGGGTTTATGTTAATAGATAATGATTTCTAAAATCTCATTGAAAGTCTTCCAACCAAATCAATGAATTTCACTCTAAGCTTTTCCAAGCCTTAGAGTGTGATATTAGGCACAATCAATTTAACCTCAAGTAACTATCCTCTTCCGAGCTCAAGTTATTAGATGGGTTTAATGACCCAAATCCTTGTTAACTAATCTTTCCCAACCTAGATTTCCTCTTCCGAGCTCAATCTAAGTAAATGGGTGAGTCCTAGGGTTAGCTAATCCCTTTGGAAACATTCAAGAACGAGATTAATTAAAGAAACAATAACCCACTTCATTAGGAATAAAAATCATTCAATACATAAGCATAACAAGAGTTTCAAACCAAACTTTAATCAAGAATATTTTCATAAACAAGATTCAAGTATAGAAATGAAATACTACACACTTAAATATTCAATACAAAACAAGGAATTGAAGAAAGGATTAAGAAATATCTCATTGAAGTGCTTCCAATCTTCGCCTCCAATGGTGTAGAACAACCCTAGCCTCCAAGAACTTGTGTTTTGAGCCAAAGATGAAAATGTTTTTTCCCTAAGCCTCTCTTTTATGCCCCAGATTTCAGATTTGCAATTCTGCCCGTTTTTTGCGAATCTGTCCCGTTTTTGCAAAACTGTCCAGTTTTGCAAATCTGTCCAATTTAGCCTCTTTTTGACTTTATTTTCACTTGGTTTCTTCTGATCACTTCTAAATCATATAAAATCAACTTATCAGACTCGCAGGTCACGCTTCTTCTATCTTCGTATGTTTTGCTCTATTTTGCTCCATTTTGGTCCATTTTGCTCCGTTATGCTCTCTGGGCATCTTATCCTACAAAACAACACACAAAAAGTAACAACAAAAGTGTTTGAAGAGTCACAAAAGCTTAAGGAATTAGCATCGAATATCCCGTAATTTCACGGCTCATCACCGCGAGCTGTTGAAAAGAAGTTTGATGAATACTGGGAGAGGTCCCTAAAGCATACTGATATGCAGCAATACAATGCAACTGAAGGGGTCTTTGAGATTCTAACATTTGCACACCAAGGTAAGGGCGGAAATATCCATAAAGTCTCTGCCGAAGGGAAAAAGTGTTCGTGTGGAAAGTGGAGAAACTACCATATGCCATGTTCACATGCAATTAAATTTTGTGATATTCGCGGAATTCAACCAAAGACCTATGTTAGCAAGTACTACAGTTGCAGGTTTTACAAGCAAACGTACAGTGAAAATTTTACACCGTTGGGTGATGAGGCATATTGGCCGCCTTGTCCCTTCAGTTTAATTGCAAACACTGAATACGAGCGAACTTCAGGAGCGCGGAGTACAACTAGAAGGAGGAATGAAATGGATATAGCTCCTGCTCGCATGGCTAGAAAGTGTAGTACGTGCAAGCAAACAGGTCATAACAAGAATCGCTGCCTCGACCGAAATCAGTAGTTGTTGTTGCTTGTTGGTTTTTATGTTTTTTCTTAACTTGTACGATTGTTGCTTCCTTATGTATTCTTCCAAGAATATATAACATGTCTTGTGCCGTTTAATAGTTAGTATGTAATTTAACATTTACTACTCAGTTAATGTGTGACGTTTATTTAACTTATATTTTATTTTTTATTTTTGTTCGCATATATAACACATTTAATTATTGCATGTGTTAAAATATTTATTTGAGTTAATCATGCTTTAAAAATTAAAAAAATCAATAATTTTTTTTTATTAAAAACATAACCGAATATGATTTAAATTTAGACAACGTCTTACCAAGTATTTGTAAAACGGGAAAAAAATATATATTGTTATAACGTGGACTGATCCACGTTATACAATTTTTTATTTTTTAAAAAAAATTTCGTTGATTTGGTTCTAACAATGGAAAAAAAAAATTGGGGTATATCGTGGGCTGATCCACGATATACCCCTTTTGGTATATAAATTTTTGATGATGCCCTTTTGGTAAATACCGTGTATTTTTATACCCTTTAGGCTCCGGACTCGTTAATAAGCAGCTCTGCTAAATGACCTCTCACGAAAATCTTATCGGATAGCAAATAAGTTTTGTTATTAATAAAAAAGTGAAAGTCTTAAAATAGACTCTAAGTGCCAGTTTTACGGGGGGTGGAAAAACCATGCTAATACTTTTGGTGGTGTATTTGAATTTATTCACAGAAAATGCCACATTGAATTTTGCCTAGCAAAATGTCCAATTAAACGCTTTTTTAAAAAAAATTCTTTTGTTATTTATTGGAACCGAAAAAGATAACTAATTATTGGATAAGTACTTTTTTATCCAATCTTATGTATATCACGAAAAAAAAGTCATGTAAGCACATCAAATCAAACTTCAAAAATAAAGCTTTTTAATAAATTTCCTTATATATTGATTTATTAAAACATAAAAGATAAAGCATCATGTGGATAAGACTATTTGACTGAAATCAGAAACGATAAAATCAGAAGGTAAAAATAATAAAGAAAATTTTCAAGCAAAAATTTAATAAGATAAGGATATCTTAGATTTATGTTTCGTATAAAAAAATTTGAATTGATCTCAATCTTAGAATTCTTATCTTTTTGAATACCAATTATATTATTACAAAAATATTTCAAACAAATTGATATAATATTTTAATCTGAAAGAGTCGATTGATACACACTAGGGTGATATATAAACTTTAGAGCTTTGATTACCACTAATATATTATTTTCTGCTTATATGAAATTCGTATAAAGTATAATATCGAATCACTAAGCAATTGTTATTAAATATATCGTTATTGACAATAATTATTTTTGTATGTCACATGCATTAGATATATGTTTGGAAAGTTTCTCCTTTTTTCTCAAATAAAAGATTGAGTTTTGGTTACTATTATCAAATTACTTATACAAATAAATTATTCTAATTAAAATGTTATTGTGCTCAATCATTTTATTTTTCCAACATCATAATGTCTTAAAATTATTTTTCACATTTTGACTTAATAAATAAGATTATTTGTTCTATAAGTATAGATTATAAGTCCATAATATATGTTAAAAAGAGAAAAAAAATCGTAATATTAAAAATTACATTAAGAAATTAGTGTTATAAATATTATTTAATTATGTATGTCTATCTTTTGGAAAAAATTTAAGGTTTGTGACTTTGACGCCAAGTTAACTTTCTCCTATAAATAGAGATGTTCTCTTCATTGTATAGAATCCCTAACAAGAGAAATAAAAGAATTCTTCTCTTCTCTCTTTGTCTACAATATTTTTTTTGCTTGTTTTATTATTTTAAAATACGTTATTAGCACGAATCTCTAATAACCACTCTTAAAATACGCTGACCGTTCGTTGTCCGCAAAGTATGATAATTGGGTTGCAGTTGCACTATTATGTTTGAAGTGGACCATGGGCATCTGGACCATTATCCAAGTTAGTAAAATGAATCACAATGACCGTATTTAAGGCAGTAACTTAAGGATATATGATTATCGAGCGACATCTCGAAATTTCTTTTGCCAATCATAGTTTTAAGTACTGATTCTCATGTGGTATAGCCTTTTAGCAATTTTTAAATCAATGTCCATCTGTTGTTTTTGGTTTACTCTGGAAGGCTCGTTATGACTAAATATTTATGTCTATAATCATCTGAAGTGGTAATATTTTTATATGCATGCCTCGATTTGCTCCTGAAGTAGCAACATCTTAAAAGAGGTTATAAGCTATCACAATTTAACGTGGTTAAGAAACGTTCAGATTATTATGTTCCATTCCTGAAGAATGAGAACTTTTGATAAATATTATAAATGCAGATACATTCCCTGAAGTGACTGTGACAGTATTCAGTAAAGCTTATACATGCGGACGTGCATTTGGTTGTGAAGGTATCACGACTCACCTCCAGAAGAGGTAGGATAATTGAGAAAAAATATTCTAAATATTCTATGCTTTACTCCCAAAGTAGTAAACTCAGAAATTTGGTCCCGAAGTAGCAAAGTTTGAACTCTACTCTTGAAGTAGGAGAACATTGAACTCTACTCCCGAAGTACTAAAATTTTGAGCTTTACTCCCGAAATAATAAGACTCTGAAATCCATTCCAGAAGTAGTAAAACTACATATATGATTGGTCTACTGCAACTTAATTCCACAAACAGTAGATGTGAATCTAATATTACAAAATCAAAATTGGAACTTGATTAGGATATGACCAGAAAGCCTTTTACTATTTTAATTTTATGATTTATACTTGTGTGTTATAAAAAAGCAGAGAAGATGGCACACTTAACTCTTCACATCCGTTAACAAGTGACCTTTAATATACTTGATTATGAATTCTAAGTGCTAACAATTGTTGATCCTAGAATTATATAAAGGATTAATTAGATTCATGCATGGTTCCAGGTACTATTCATTATTCTTGGTGATATATGGTAAATTGTGAATCCAGGCTTATGTCTATCATTATATTATTTAGCTTGCTTTAAAAGACCTAATTTGTGAGATTTGAGGTTTTGGGAAAGAACTAATTACTACTATTCAGGGGAACATGATAACTGATTATGTTTTATAAGCCTCGTTATAATTAAAATTTATTTATGCATCACAACCAGTGGTAATTTATTAAAAGACTCAAGGGTAAGTCTCGGTAAACTTTGGTTTATTATGTCATTGGTTGAAGGTAAGACGGTGGATTCAAGTCCATTGCACCAAGAGGATAAGACATCGAGTTCGAGTCCTGGTGCACCATGATGTAAGATGTTGGGTTCAAGTCCAAATAAATTATGGCCTAACACGCCTTTATATGGGTATGGCGTTGGGTTTGAGTCTCAATGCACCATAGTGATGATATAATGATAATCGAGGCAAAATAATATATACTTTTGATGAAAAAAATTATGAAGTCCGTCACACTGAATTTGCTCCATTCCCTGAAGTGAATGTGGTAGTAGCATATGATGAGTCTAAAAGATGACAAAATAATTATTGTGTCCGTATGAATGAACGTGGACGTGACAAGGGACAAAATAATAGACATCATTGTGGTAATTATAAAAGAAGAACACTATGGGTTCTCAAAATGATCCTTCAAAAGGTGAAGGTAACTTTTGCCTCAATGTGATACGAAATGTCGTGGGACATGCGGTTGTCATGCGACCTAATTTGATAAATTATATAAATCCTCCATCAAAAGAAAGGAGTACAAAGTGGAGGTGCACTTGACCTTTAAAGTGTTGTTGAGGTAGATCATATAAATATGATAATGGGTATTCTCCCTGAAGGAGATATTTACCATAGATGTTGATGATAGAAGTATCAAAGACTGTATTACTTAATATTTATTTTTTGTCATGTATGAATTTAAGAATGTCTTTAACTATTCATTTGGTTGCAATGTTTTTTGTCATGACACCAGTGATGTCAAGGTAATATTTAATAATACAAAATCAATTAAGGGTTTCAGAAGAGCTAACTATTTATCTAGAAGATAGTGGCACTAGTAGTGTCCAAATAATATGTGATTATGCAGAATAAATTAAAGGCTCTTAAAGAGCTTATATATTAGGTTGTAATTCGTTCTAGATTGTAAAATACGGAGTTATTATGATTGAATCACAAGTTGTAGTAAACCCCAAGTTTACTAAAGTAAATGGCTATCATATTGAAGCAATAGATGATGGGAGAATTATATATCTTTAAAATCATAGTGGGTAAGAAATATATATATATATATATATATATATATGAAAGGTTACCTAATTTTTACTACAAATATAAGCATGATGAATCATATGCACAATAAACCATAAGTTTATGTTGATATAAAATTTATGTCATAGTAAACCAGAAGTTTACTAATAGCACATGTCATGTAAACTTGAAGTTTACTAATATAAATAATTTTATCAGTTGGCATGAGCGATTCGGCCATCCCATTTCAAATATGATGTGCAGATTAAGTATTCGACATATATTGAAGATCTCGAAGATTCTTCAAGAATTTATTTGTGTTGCTTGTTCTCATGATAAGTAGATTATACTAGCTAATATTGTGATTGAATTCCCAAAATTATGGAAAAAATAAAAGGTGGATATGGGCCCATTCACCTGTTATGTGATATCTTAAATAGATGCATCGATAAGACAGTCACATGTACATTTATTGTCAACCTGCAGTTTGACATATGCAAAGTTACTTGCTCAAAATGATTGAGTTGAGATCACAATTTTCAGATTATGTAATCAAGATAATTCATCTTGTTACTACTAGTTTATATACAAGCTGGTTCGGCGTTGAATGCCTCCAATAAAAAGCTAAACCATTGTTTATGAGAACAAAGCTTCATGTGCTAGTCTGAGATATGATATATTGTATACAACATCACTTGTATGCTTCAGACCAACAAATTATGATAAATTCTCCCCTCACAATTGGTTCAGGGTTAGGAACCAAATATTTCCATCTAACAGTTTTTTATGTGTGGTATATGATTAATTAATCTACCATGATGCACAAAGATGGATTCCCCCAAAGAAGATGGGATATATGTTAGTTTTTCTAACATAAGGGGGAGAGAATAAGCAGCTAAGGAATATGTTATGAATTATCATTAGTATGATCCTCATTTAAAGGATAATTCAACTCAAATGCTAGAAGCGTTTGTTAACCCAAAATTAATTTCTAATTTCAGCTGCAAAATGCTCCTATTAAATTCATGTCCCTGAAGGACAGAGTCTACAACATGCATGAAGCGTGGTAAACTAATCGGTTCCAAACACAATAATCATTGAAAAGAAAGAGGAGCAAATGATTAATGATCATTCTAAGGAGGCAATGTGCTCTTGAAGAGCCTACGACATAACACTTCATGAAACCTCATGAGAGGTTTAGGTAACTAAAAATAATGGAAGTGATGAGATCTCAATAAGTTATGTCACATTGAGAACCGATACAAATGATATATCGTCGACTATATCTTTGGTACAATATAGCGCAATATTGTAAAAGATTGTGAGGATCTAAATTCTACGTCTATTAAAGCATGCTAACGTAGAAATTATTATCAAGTGAAATGACGCATCTTGATTAGCGTAAAACTTATTGGACCTGCTGTCCAGACACCAGAAGATGTCACATATAAATAGAAATAGATGTTGTCACGGCCTATATGAATTATTTCACAAAATTATACGAAAATTCCTGAAGAATTTTAAATGCCTGAAGCATATACAAGTTGTAGAAGTTTGTTCATAATTCTTATATGAATTAAGTTAAGCAAGGTGAACGCGATTTTATCACCTTAATGAATATTTACTAACTAAGGGCACAAATGACTTTATTTATCCTTACGACTTTGTGAAAATCAAAATCTGTCATATTGTTGGTGCAAGTTGATTACTTGAATATTATTAAAACTCTTGAAGAGTTCTCAAAAGCAATTTATTATCTGTTGAAAGAAGTTGAAATGAGAAACTTGCAGAATTTTTTGGTCCTGAAGTGCCATATGCAATTAATGTATTTATATATTTTGCTAGGACTATGAGGGATTATGGTCATATGATGTTGTTTTACATAATAGTCAAATCATATAAAGATAACATCGGTTTATAAAGCAAGTCAGGAATGCACTTTGAGTGATTTCAATAATATTATATACTAATGCAACTCTATCCAAAAACTAAAGATGCAGCAGCATACATAGCCCAACTAAAGAGCAGATTAATAAAAGCACAAGGCATGTTTCATCAAAGTTGTTCTTCACACACTAGCTCCAGAAGAATGGTGATATCAACATGCAAGAGATTTGTTCGAGCAATAATATGACTGATTTATTCACCAAGTCTCTAGCAAATGCAACTTTCGAGAAGATGGTGCACAAGATTGAGATGTGAAGATTCAAGTTTTAGGATTGAAGTTCTCATCAGGGGGAGTTAATACGCGTTGTACTCTTTTTCCCTTTCAAGATTTTTGTCCCACTGGGTTTTTCCTTGTAAGGTTTTTAATGAGGCAACCAAATGGCGTATTATTAGAAATGTGTACTCTTTTTCCTTCACTAGAATTTTTCCCACTGGGTTTTTTTTTAGTAAGGTCTTAACGAGGCACATTATCTACCAAATAGACATCCAAGGGGGAGTGTTATAAATATTATTTAATTATGGATGTCTATCTTTAGGAGAAACTTTAGGGTTTGTGACTTTGGCACCGAGTTAACTCTCTCATATAAATAGAGATGTTCTCTTCATTGTATAGAATCCCTAACAAGAGAAATAAAAGAATTCTTCTCTTCTCTCTTTGTCTACAATATTGTTCTTGCTTGCTTTATTATTTTATAATAATTAGTTAATAATTTAGAGGGTAAAAAGGTACTTGACATGTTCAATTGGGAGAGGGTGGGGTTGGGGGAGAGAGGGGGGGGGGGTGTGGAGGAGGTGCAATTGTTAAAAGTTGGGGGATGTGTTTGATTTTTAAAGCAAACTTAAAAGGGAAAAATAATTTTCACCTATAAAAGATTGAGCTATGATTTTGAGCAATAGATTAAATAATAATATTAAACATATTATTAAAAGTGTAAAATAAATTGGATATCTATTTAAGGAACTAACATTATATTCTAGCACTATACATCATTTGTTTCATTAATTTCATAAAGATTTTATTATTAAGTACATTGCAATATAAGAAACAATATCACAATTTAATTTACTTATTTATTAAAACTAATATGGTCTAATCCACTTCAACAAGCCAGATTATAATTTTCTATAATTATGTCCTTTAACACTTTCCGCGCATCGCGCGGGTACGGATGCCAGTATAAAAAATAGGAGAGGTACAAGCAACGTGGTTAAGCCAAGTGACAAGCTAAATAACAAGCCACTTGGCAATTTTAAGACAAAGTTAATGAGAATTGTAATAACATAAAATTAATCAGTTAAATATTAACTCATTAAAGAAGTTTAAAAGATAAATATAATAAATCTATGTTCAAACTTTAAAACCTAGAGAATTGCCTAATTTGGTGGAAGAGAAACTATCCTAAGTTTATCGTTATCAGCTTTGAAATATTTTAATTTGAATGAGATGCTAAAATTTTGATTTTGAGAAAAAAAGTTTCAACAAGGAGAGTCCATCTCTACTCAAATTCGAAAATCTGTTGGTTACCTCTTTTTTTTTTTTTCATATGATGATCTTTTGACAAATCATCATTTCTATAATAATAATAAAATAATCTATATCTATATCTATCTATATATATAAAATAGGAGAGGTACAAGTAATGTGGTTAAGCCAAGTAACAAACTAATAACAAGCCACTTGACAATTTTAGGACAAACTCAATAAGAATTGTAATAAATAAGAGTTTAGAATTTGAATAAAATCTATATATATAAAATAGGAGAGGTACAAGTAATGTGGTTAAGCCAAGTGACAAGCTAATAACAAGCCACTTAACAATTTTAGGACAAACTCAATAAGAATTGTAATAAATAAGAGTTTAGAATTTGAATTAAATATTAAAAATTTGAATGAATCTGTTAAAAATTAGAGTTTGACAGTTATCCACCAACTCAGTTTTCATCTCGATTCTAATTAATAAATCTGATTATTATCTCCTTTTCTTTAGTCATTATCTTTTGAATGATGATTTTGAAAGCTGATAATCTAATCTATATATAAATAAATATATTCTCAAGTTTAAACCTAGAATTTAGTACGTCGGCATGATCAGAAAAAGTGATCCTCCACTAATTAATGAAAGCAAATTGGTTATATATGCGGCACCACATTATCATACCTGAAATTTTTATTTTTACTTTGTTAATTAACGGAACGAAAAGGAAAAAATAATGAATGGAAATTAATTATAAAGATAAAGATGGAAATATTATCCATAGATACTATTGTTATTCCTGCTACTAAGTACTAACTAATTAGTGTAAAGATAAACATGAATATGAATACATTATCCATAAACTCTTCCTGGTGAAGTTTTTAAAATTGAAAATAAAGCAAATTCAATTTAAGGATAAAATTTTTGAGTAAAAAAATAAGTATTTGAATTTTGATATATGTGCATATATAAGATTAATTTGAATATAAATTGAAAGATACATATGTTTTTAAAATTTATTGATGACTATCCTCCATAAGGTTAATACCATTTTACCATACAAAGAAAAAAACCAAAATACAAGGCGTTAATTATTATTATTATTATTATTATTATTATTATTATTACTTTGAAAATTTCCGTAAATCTCAATTTCCATTTGAGTAAGTAGATTATTAACTTTCAAAAACATAAACAAAAAAATCCGATATTCGAGGACTTTCAGAACTAAACTACTTTTAGGACTATTATTATACAGATCAAGAGTCCCTACTCAACTAAACTTCTGAACTAAGTTACACCATTTTATAAATTTTATTATAGTAACATTATAATGCACGGTAGCTATCTATAATTATAAGATAAGGAAAAAGTGATCTTAGAATCCTATTCAATAATTACTTGGTTTAAAACAAATTGATATGATTTTCTAATTTGAATTAAAATGAAAATTTGACCTCTTATATATACTCTTCCAATGACACATAAATTAACATTTGACTTTCTTCTCCTCTTTTTATTGTTGATCGTTAATAGCCTGTTTGGCCAAACTTCTAAAATCAGCTTATTTTAAAAAGTACTTTTTTTAAAAGTATTTTTCGGAAAAGCACTTTTAGCAAAAAACAGTTTGTGTTTGGCCAATTAATTAAAAAAATACTTTTGAGCAACAATTATTGTTTGGCCAAACTTTTAAAAAGTGCTTCTATTTGTATTTTTCCCAAAAGCACTTTTCAAAAAAGTGTTTTTGGGTAAAAACTGTTTTTTTTAGCTTCTGAAAAACTGTTTCTGTTACTCCCCAGAAGCACTTATTTTCTCTCAAAAGCTCGGCCAAACACCTCACTTTTTTTCAAATAAGTACTTATTGAAAAAATAAGTACTTTTGGGGGGAAAATAAGCTTGGCCAAACAGGCTATAACTCTATTTGTGCTTATCAAATTTCTCATGATCAATATATAGCAATAAGAATTACAGATTTTTTTCAAATATTAACTTTGATTTTCGTCATGACTTTCAGGCTTTACAATGTTGATTTTTACATGAATGTCGATGACTATACCTTGAACATATTAGCTACAACGAAAGGTAAGAGTATAGTTCAACTTTTGAAAATTGTTTACAATCAAACTGGCCATCAAAATTTAAGGATAGGAACGATGATTAATCACTAATCTATAAAGTTAATGGGGATCATTTTTATTTTTTAGCGTAATATGTTTAATGATATATGAGTAAGAAATAGAAATAGTACGACACCCCTTTTTGGCATTTGTTTAGGGATGTTGATTTTGCCGTTCTCTCTTTTTTTTTTCCTCTCATCTAATTCAGTTTGTTTGTTTCATTTTTTTTTTTTTTATGAATAAATAAATGACTATGCGGTTCGAATTTGATATTTTATATAAAAAAATTATAATGATTGATATAAAATGCATGTGTACGATATCTAGAGATTTGTATGTTACAACATAATTGATGACCTTATTTAATGTGGCTATTAGGCATTATAGTCGTTAAAACGAATTAATACTGATATTTAACCAGTTTCTTTTATTTTATTTTTTTCTTATTTTTCGAATTTGTATTTTAACTACAGATGTATCCAATTTAAAGGAAGTAAGGCAATGTCAAAAGCATGAAGAGGAGATTTGAACTTTCTTGAAAAATGAGGTATCATGTTGTCCAACTGATATCAACATGCAAATATTGAGTATAATAATAGTTTTGGAAGAGAACTCTTAGATGAATATATAGTCGAAGTTGATTCACTCAACTGTTCAGATGGTTATTCTAGAGTAAAAATCATAGTTGAACACCAATTGGTTATAAATAAATAAAGTTAGATACAGTAAGAAATTTGTCACAACCAATTTGGTTTGGTGAGAGTAAATTCTTACTCATTTAATCGTTCATTTGCTTCTATAAAGATGATTTGAACCTATCTGTAAGGTCATAAGATTTTCTCACTGCCAATCAGTTGTTTGAATTCGGGATATGAAATGAGTGGCATATCAAAGTAAATAAGAATCTGAATCAGATTAATATACTTATGACCCCTTAACAAACTCAATCGACGAGCATAGTTTATTAAATTTTTGAGCATTTTTGGAGTAGTTCTCCTCTCTTTTCTTTTAATTTTTCTAATGGCTAGCTTAACCTAATTAATAAAACAAATTGAACAGTTGTGGTTAATGTTTTAATTAGAACTTTAACTGGATATGGTTAATTTATATTTGTGTGCTTGAATAATTTTTGCATTATTAAAAAAGTTCATATTGTGGATAAGATCAGGTTGCTAATTTTTTTAGAAAATGAGCCAATAAGAAAATATTAATCAATAAAAATAAATAATACTTATAAGGGTAGCTAATACTTTAATTAAATTGAAAATAAAATAATATAAATAAAAAATAAATTAAAGAGTTATAATAATAATAATAATAATAATTTTTTATACTATATGCATTAAATATATGTTTAAATGGTTTTTGTTCTCTTTCATTTTCAATTAAGTAAATAAAATTTAAGTTTTGGTTACTATAATCAAAAGGGAAAAGGATCAAATTTGAGCTCACCTCACGCAAATATCATATTGGTGCCATCTCAGCCAAACGACAGGCCAGGTGTGATGTTGTTATCCATAGTGGAGGGGTTAATGATTCAGGGGTAATTTTGAGTCACTTTTATAACGTCAAGGGTGCTAGCGGACTGATAATATAATAGAGGGTAATTAAACTTCAATATTTTTGAATTGTAGAGGAGAAAATTAGATCATTTTCTCTTATCAAAATTATTTATACAAATAAATTATTCCAACTAAAATGTTATTGTGTTCAATTATCAAAGTTATATATGTTTGAAAATTATTTTTATATTTTTACTTTATAAATAAGATTTATTGGTTCTCTAGGTATAGACAAGTCTATAATATATATATATATATATATATATTAACAAGTGAAAAAGAATATCATAATATTAGAAAACTAAAACAAGAAAAATGTTAATAATAATAATTTAGAGGGTAAAAAGGATTGTAGAGAGAAAATAATTTTCACCCATAAAACTATGATACATATTTAAGCAGTAGATTAGATAATATTAAAAAAGGTAAATAAATTCTATATCTATTTAAGCAACTAACAAAATATTCTAGCACTATATATCATCCGTCTTTTTTAATTTCATAGAGATTTTGTTAAACTAATATTATCCAACGTACTTAAACAAGTCAGATTATAAATTTATAAGTTGTCATAATTATATTTCTTAATATTTTTCGCGCATCGCGCGGGTACGGATACTAGTGAATAGAAAAACATAACATGATCGGTTTAACTGCTAGTAATAAATATAGAAATGAGAAAAAGGGGAAAAATTAAATGCATCGAAATCAAAACCAATTCTTTGATGAATGACATTGCTCGAGCTTGTCTCATCACGATTCCTATTAAATTAGGGGTTGATTTATGATTTTTCGAATTGTTTCAAATTGGACATACTACATAATCACTTGGAAGCCCAATTTATGAAGTAACTTGATAAAGCCCAATAACAACGATCAATGAAGAAAAACAGTTCTTCAAATGGCTGGTCTTTAATTTTTGTCCCCTCACAACAAAATTTACGTCTAGTGGGACATAAGTTCTTTTAAAAACTGAAGTCATGTGGGGCATAATTTGTGAGACATTATGATGTGAAAATATAAACCAATGCTCCATAAAAATTTATATTTTATGAGAGGCAAAAATAAAAAACTAGCACAAAATAGGAAAAAGTGCAAATGACCCACTAAAATTTCACGTGATCCAATAAGTAACTCTAATTAAACTCAGCAGCAATAATAATAAGAAGGGGAAAAACCATAACTAGGCAATAGTTGAAAAATAATTTCAGGATCGTAGCAACATTAGTTAGTTTTCATTTCATAGCAATTAAATATTAGCAACTTCCCAAAAAAATCCCTTGAATTAAGTTGAATGAGGATCAATACGAAACCCTTCCTATATTTTTGGACAGAGTATTTATCTTCCATAATTGAAATAATCATTTAAGTTTTTTATCCTTTCCTTTTCTAAGGTATATTTTGCAGAAAAATAAAAAAACTGACCAACATTTGTGTATATATCTAATTATACTCGTAAACATATATATTTATACATAACATATACTAGTGAAATATACTTGGTATTTTTGCGAAATATATATTTATAACATAAATATTCATGGTTATTTCATTAAAAAAAAGTATTTATACCATAGATATACATGGTATTTTTTCAACTGAAACATATTTTTCATGTAGCATATTTATCCCATACTATGCATATTTATCCCATAAATATGCATAGTATTTTCACAAAAATATATTTATACCATAAATATACATGGTATTTCACAAAAATATATGCGATATAATAAAAATATACATGGTATAACATATATAACCAATCTGAAATAATGATAATGGAAATAGATAATTATCTATTTTGCTCAATCTTTTTTTTTTCCCATCTATTTTGCTCAATCTAAAAACTACGATTCAACCTAATGACTACTGGGCAGTAGCATGAAGTTGGACACCAAAAATAAGGGAAAATTGAGATAATAGGGTGTATTGATTAAAGAAGAAAGAAAAAATGAATTGAAAACTAGAATTAAAATAAAATATTAAGATAATAATTGTAGATGTGGATCCCTAATTTAATGGAACGGATTTACTAATCCTCCCTGATTTATTGGAGTAAATGACAGTGAGCGAGTGTACTTAAAAGTAATTAAAGCTGCTATTTTTGTTCCACTTTAAGAGTTATGCTAATTATTTTTATAACTTTTAAAGTGTGACTAACTGTGTAAATTTCTCTAATATAAAAGATATATTGTTATGTTGTCGTTCATTACATGGGAAGCATTTTTTTGTGCAGATTGTCCTTCAAAAGCACTGGTCTTTAATTTTTGCCCGTTAAATTATTGGTCTTTACTTTTTGTCCTTCGCCTAATACCATGAGGTTTGGGGTTTGAACCCCGGCTCAGTAAAAAAAATAAAAAATCGCAAGGCATAGTTTTGTGACAAAATTAGACCTATTTGGGAAAAAGTTAGGCCTTAAGGTAGAGTCTTGTAAAATTCCAACTGAATAAAACAAAAAAAAAAAAATGCCTTAATGTAGAGTTTTGCCTTATGTCTGAAGACAAAGCACTGCCTTAAGGTAGAGTTTGCCTTATGCCTGAAAGCAAAACTCTGCCTGATCAAGTAGAGTTTGATTGCAAACTCTGTCTTGCAAATCCAAACTCTACCTTACGAATCTTTTTTTAATTTTTGACTGAGCGGGTTGGAACCCGGAACCAAGGGGTTTTAGCGAAGAGCAAAAATTAAAGATCACTAATTTGAGTGGCAAAAATTAAAGACCACCCCCAAATAAGGGCACTCGTGCAAATTGCCCCATGGGAAATTTTGAAATTTTGGATATTCATTGTTGGGAAACTTACACAATTACTAGTAAATAAGTATTAAATTATACTATAATCTACAACTATTTTTTAATTTACAGAATCTACAAAATATATCCTATAAATGAGTAAAGAAGAAAATCTTTAAGTGTGGAATCTTCCTATAAATGAGGTAATTAAATGCGATATGTTATATTTTTTTCCTTCATTTAAGTAATTAGTTCCTACAAATTCTCCCTTTCTATCTATCAATATGGAAACATTATCATCAAACCCTAGAAATACTCCACTAACAGACGTTACAACTACTCTACGATTTGCTCATACGCTACATTTTCTTTCTTTTGAAGATTTTTTCACTTTTCCTTTGAATTTAGCCTTCAAACATTGACAGTGTTAATATAACATATATGAAACATAATATACTATATACTATATATGCATCAATATACTATTTAAGTTAAGCATATAAATCCATCGATATACTATATATTTTATGCAATGCATTAATATAAAAATACCTTTGATGAACATTGTGAAACATATATACACCAGAATATATATATATATATATATATATATATATATATGCATATATATAGTATTTTCTCTATGAGCCCGTTTGGATTGGCTTATAAGTTGCTTATAAGCTATTTTCAGTTTTTTTGAGTGTTTGGTCGGCCAGCTTAAAGCCATTTTGTGCTTAAAATAAGTCCAAAAAAATAATTGGGCACGTTTGGCTTAGCTTATCTAAAGCAGCTTATAAGTTGAAAAAAAATAAGTTGGGCTACCCCAATTTTTTTTTTTTTTTGGCTTATAAGCTGTTTCCAGCTTATAAGCTACTTTTTTTAAGCCCATCCAAACAGGCTTTATGTAGATATTTTTGGAATGTAAAAAGTTCTATTTGTGTAATTAAAAAGTTAAAATTTTAAATAAGTTTTATTTAAGTAATTTTCAGAAAGTAATTGTAATCTTTTTAATTAGCATTTTTCAAAGTTGTATTTGTGTAACTTTTCCTTCATTATTCAGTTTTGTGGAAGGGAAGGAACTGGGCTTTTCAAAGGCCTAGGCCCATATGTTTAGGTAAGTCAGAGATGTTGGAGCTAGATATAGTAGAGTTGGACATTTTTGGGCTACAAATTTAAGGACCCATTAGTATTCTGCTTGAATGTAAGGCAATTATATAGTTTGGGCCAACAGTCAATGAAGTCTAGACCAAACACCAGTCCGGCCCAATCATTTCTTGATGAGACGGCCGATTGAGGAGTATATTGCCATTACGATTCCCAAACACAGTCTTGATTTCTGATTGTATATATTGCATATTTCTCACAAATTAAAACAAGAACTCATATCATTTAGCTGTGCTTAAGTACCAAAAATATATATATACAAGATACTCACATTTTATTAACATCGTGTACTGGTTAGTGTTTTCCATTCAAAATTAGATAACAATAATAAGAACAACAACATATCCAGTATAGTGCCACAGGTGAAGTCTGGTGAGAGTAGAGTGTACGCAGATTTTATCCTATCTTGTGAGGGTAGGGAGGTTGTTTCCAATAAACTCCAGACTCAAGGGGATATAAAAAAGAAACGGTAATAACGAGCGGTAACAACAACAAGATAGTAAGATAAACAAAGTGACAGAAACAAGTAGTACTAGAGATCTAAGAATAAGCAAACGTAAAAATAATACTAATACTCCTGGTACGGAAAAGAAATACTCTCGGCAACCTACTAACTCTCTATTATGATACCCGACCTTCACACCCTACTATCAAGGTCATGTCTGTATTGGGGCCACCAGAAGTAAATGATGAATCAGAATCAAATGAATGTGTTCATGTGAGAATTGGTTTTCACCAAGTACACTAATGTTAGGTGCGTTAACTTTTTCACTAGCAGAAGATAAAGAAGAGTAGTAGCAGCAAAGTAAGTTGAAGAGAACAAAAGAATACGGATCTGGAAAAGGACTGAAGAAGAAAGTAATTGGGTTTTGGGGCCCTCTTCTGATTCTCAAGAAAGTGATGCAACCTATCTTATAGACCAACAGTCAAAATTTGTAGGCTCTTAACTCTTATCTCCATCGCCTACAAGACCCCAAAACAGAAACAAAAACAGTGTAGTCTTTCAATTTCTACCCCACTCAGCAGAAGCTTCAGTTTATTATTTATGCTTCTGCCTTATAGTCCAAAATGCATGTAGTAAATACACTAGCACCGATTCCCCTTTCTACAATTTGTTGAATTTTCGTCCATTCACCACTCTTTTTTTCGTCTTTTAGCGCAAACTGTCTAATTTGGTAAATGTCACCAGGTAAAATTTTGGTCGTCTGGCCATTTATCTTTAACTTCAATTATAGTATTAGTATCAACCATCACGTTTTTTACTTTGTTTGGCTCTTCATTGAAATGAGAGTTACCCATAAAACTTGATTAGCATAAGTATTTTAGCTACAACAACATAAAGATGGGTTTTTTTTTTTTTTCTCCCCACCCATTTAGGAGGATTTATAGTGTTTCCACACTTCCCCTCCAGTGTGACTCGAACCCAGGACCTACCGGTCGTGGGTGGAGGTGCTTAACCACTGAGCCATCCCTCACTTGTCATAAAGATGGGTTCACTGCTAAAAAAGGATGCATTATGTGGGGATTGATCCTTGAATCTCTAAGTATATAACTTAACTTTCAACCAAGTGCACCACTAAGCCTTTTGTAAAATGTGTTCCAAAAGCTAATATTAGATATATTTTAAGGACTGTACACTAATATATCGAGTTTAATCGAGTGACTTTTTTTAACACCTAAATTCGCCCCTGTTTCCAACGCATTAGAAACTGAATCTTTCGCCCAAGCAAGTCCCCGTCAGATTCTGGCCGGGCAATTTGCAGGATTGCCCTTCGCTAGGGCTGGTCTTTATTTTTTACCCCTCAAATTTGTGGCCTTTAACTTTTGGCCTTCAGGCAGAATTTGCATGGGCACAGGCAGAATTTCTACCCATGCAAATTCTGCCTTGCGGTTTTTTTTTTACTGAGTTCGAGTTCGAACCAACAACCTCGGGGTATTAGGCGAAGGGCAAAACTTAAAGACCACCCCAAATGAAGGACAATCAGCGCAAAAAAACAGATTCTGGCTTCATGGGATTAGGTTGTGCTGGTCCGTAAGGCCTAACATTAAAGTAACAAGGAAAAAACAATTAATTAAACAAAAAGAAAATATAAAAAATTGGAACTCTAAAATAAACCAAGGCACAGAAGAGTTTCTTTACTCGTACTTCAGAATATTGGTTGATTGGTTGGTCCTTTTAAACTAAACTAAAGGAAGTAAGGAACAAAACATAAAAAAAGCTTGTTTAAGTCTGGGTTGGGCAGTTGGGCTGGGTTTTGCTAGCCATTTCAAGTGAACCAGTAACATTTTCTCATATGATCTCACATTTATTTAGAGATTATACTTGATTCATTATCCTTGCTACGAAACGTCATTTTGTTACTGCAATACTCATTTCCGTATAAAATTTGGAATTACATTTTTTCAGTGTTTAGGTATTGATAGTAGCTAATACTAATGTAAGTTTTATACTACCAAAATCTTGATATTATCTAATCTCATATGTGGAATTACTTTTTTTTTGCGCGGATTGTCCTTTGTTTGGGGTGGTCTTTAATTTTTGCCCTTCAAATTGGTGGTCTTTAAATTTTACCCCTCGCCTAACACCCCAAGGTTATGGGTTCGAACTCCAGCTCAGTTAAAAAATAAAAAATTTGCAAGACAGAATTTGGGCTGCACAAGCAGAATTTCTGCCCATGCAAATTCTACCTGAAGGTAGAATTTCTGCCTTAAGGCAGAATTCGCACGTGCCCGTGCTGGCCAAATTCTGTCTGAATTTAAAGACCACCATTTTAAGGGGTAAAAATTAAAGACCACCCCCAGGGCAATCTTGCAAATTGCCCGTGGAATTATAATGAAAAATCTACATGGTATAGAGAACATTATGACTTATTTATATTTAGTAGCTATACTTTGCCCAAATTACATCTCATAGCTAAATTTTGTATGTCAATTACACAAGATAACTAATTCAAACCCATCTTCTATTATTTCATCGTATCAATATTTTCTCTCAACACCCTCTCTTTTCTCCCTTAACTCTCTCACCACACTGCCTCCTTCGATCCATCGCCGCTTCTTCTCTCTCCGCCGCTGCCTGCCACCATGGAGATCTCCGGCGAGTTCTCCCGCCATCGCTGTCAAATCTAACCCTAGTGCAGTAGAAGTCCCCTTGTTTCTTTCTCTATCTTTAAATCTCTTTGTTTTTCTAGAGAGAGAAAGCTCCAAAATTACATTAATGGCTTCAAAGCTTCAAAGCCCGCCGGAGCTGTGCTCAGATCTGGCGTCGTTCACCGCTGCTACCGCCGTCGCCACCTCCTCTTCATCAACAACAGATCTGAGCTTTATTGTTTTTCTAGAGAGAGAAAGCTTTTTTTTTTTTGTATCTACATCGTCGCTGCCTCCGATCGTTTTCCGGTGGCGACTCAGATCTGAGCTTTTTATTTTTTTGTATTTCAAATCGGAGTGTATACATACATTGTATAAGGTGTTTATCGCATGTATTTCGAAGGAGATCTTTTTGTATACAAAATGAATATAGTAAATTTGAAGTGTATACAAATGAATACAGTGAATTTTATTTCTTGTATTCAGTATTTAAGTGTATTCGTTAATTTTTTTGTGCAAAATTCAGTGTTTGGGGGTGTGTTTTGAAGGATTTTTTTTTTGTATACGACCGATTTTAAGTATAATAAAGTGAATATAGCGTAAAAGTAGCTACAAATGAATACAGTTGAGTTGAATACATTTTACTTGAATACAACTTAGTTGAGTACATCTGAATT
Source organism: Lycium barbarum (assembly GCF_019175385.1). Lineage (NCBI taxonomy): Eukaryota > Viridiplantae > Streptophyta > Magnoliopsida > Solanales > Solanaceae > Lycium > Lycium barbarum. The sequence goes on along the minus strand of NC_083348.1, from coordinate 102,606,455 downwards.
GAATACAGCAAAATCTGACTCAACCGAATTTTGAATACAGTCTACTGTAGCGCGTGAATACAATCAACTGTAGCTACGAAATGTAATTAGCTAAAATGTAGCTATGCTCAATTTAAAACCCCTAAATGTTAGTCATTTATGTAAAATTCCCTATTATAATCCTAGGATAACTTTATTCAAACAAAAGGACCCCTAATTGTTCATATGTATTTTACTGTAACGTTGGAGACTAGTAGTTGAAAGTTATTAAATCATGGAGGTTGGAAGACATTATTAGGTTAGGGATCATGCGTAAAATGATACATTGAATATCATCTTATAAGATGAGTCCGTCTTCCCCAAGAAGCAAATTAAAAGTGTGCAGGCACAATTTACTTCACTTGATGTAGCTAATAAATAATAATCCATGGTGGGTCCAAATTATTTTAAACCTCTACTCTCATTACAGCTCTGCCTTTACTGCCATTGATCAACCACACAATAAGTCATATGCTTTCTTCTTTGGTGTTGGAAATATCTAGTGAACTGTAAACACAAATTAAAGCAACAGTGATTCACTGATTGGAAGCCTTTTTTGAGTTTGCTTGCAGAGTTCCAGAGAAGGTACGGTACGCATATGGGTTGTCCTCTACAAAGTTCCTTTTTGTGAATACAATTATCACTTTCATTTCATCCCACTGACTTTTTTCTCAAATTTAGCCACTCAGTCGTGCATAGTCCTTATTGCAGACACTGTTGATCTAAACATGGTAGGGTCACTACTTTGAAGCACAATGTGAGAAACAATCTTCTTCTACACAACTTCTCTGACTTCATACTTCCATTAATATTTCTTTACAACTTGTGCTTTTTAACAATAATTCAATCCATTTGGACCAAATGAATGTCTCAAGTTCTACTTTGTATATCTAGAAAGAATGTGAATAGTATCTCAACAGGGAAGTCTTATCGGCTAAAAACAATTATGTTCTACCTGGTCTATCGGATATATGATTCTCTACCCCACAAAGATAGAGGTAAAGTCTGCGTCCATCCTGTCTTTTTCAGACCCCACTTACACTGAGTATGTTTTTATTGTTGAAAAGAATTATCCTTTAAACGGTGAGTAAAGAGCTAGTAAAAGGTGTTGGGCTCGCGCGCTAGAAATAGTCTGAAAGCCAGAAGTGGTGGATTTATCCTTCTTACACATTTTTGTGTTTTTACTCCTAAATGTCAAAAGTGTTAGTTACAACTTTACCCCTTTAGTTCAGACCTCTGCGGGTTTTTTTACTGATCAACTTTTGTTGTTTCCACTCCCAATTTATTCTATAAAAACTTGTTGAATCATGTAGCACACACTAACATTGACGAAATATCTTTAAGAACAAAATCCTAACACGCCTTAAGGTTTGATCCTTATTGTGATTCTCCAACATATCTGAGGCCCCAATTGTTTTTCTTGATTTTATAACAAAAGGTGCTTATCTAGAACTGCAAATAACACCAGAACAAACACATGCTTGAGAGAAAGTGGAAAGCAATGAAAGTTTAGGTGAGCTGGAAAAAAAAGGTGTGGGTCTTTTGCTTTTCAGTGTTTGAAAGAGAACTTACAAAAGATGAAAGAAAGGGAAACCAAGCTGTAATGAATAATCCAACTAGAGAACCAGATACAGAAAAATTCAATGCCCCCTGGATAATAATATTTTAGTAACATATACTTCTTCTCCATAGGGAATAGAGTTGGAAGCTTTCCCGATGATATAATATTTGACCGTGACCTTCCCATATCTACAACTATCAGCATCATCATCATAATCAATAAAGCAAATGAAAGCAACAGTAACTAGGACCCAAACATTGTTAACTACCCCCCAATGGCCAAAACACTAGGCCATGTTGCTTGCTTCCATAAAAATTAAAAGAAAAAATGGAAAAAAAGCGATTCTTGTAATAATTCTCATATGCGGTGGTGTTGTAGTTGCAGTAGTCTAGAGTATGCACCTTCCGGCCTGCTGATTAACTCCGAATGGCTTCCTTGTTCAACAATGCGACCGTCTTGCACAACTCCAATAGTATCCACATTCCGAATTGTCGATAATCGGTGAGCCACCAGAACGGTGGTTCGCCCTCTCATCAACCTTTCGAGTGCTTCTTGTAACACACATTCAGATTCAGCATCAAGTGCACTTGTAGCCTCATCAAGTAGGAGAATTGATGGATCTTTAAGAACGGCCCTTGCAATTGCAATCCTTTGTTTTTGTCCTCCTGAGAGTTGAACGCCTCTCTCACCAACCGGGGTCTTGTAACCTTCGGGCAAACCACTTACGAAAGTGTGTACATTTGCAGCACGAGCCGCTTCAGTGACCTCTGCTTCTGTTGCACCCTCTTTACCATAAGCAATATTATCGAAAATGCTAGCAGCAAACAGAGCTGGCTCTTGTTGCACCAAACCAATTTTAAGCCTCAGAGACTTCAAGTTTAATCTCCTAATGTCTTTTCCATCAATCATAACTTTTCCACCTGTTGGATCGTAGAACCTTTCGATTAAGGCTATAACGGAGCTCTTTCCCGAGCCACTAGCTCCAACAAGAGCTTGGCTTTGGCCAGCGCGAATCCGTAGATTGAGGTCCTTGAACACACAAACATCTGGTCGTGAAGGGTATGCGAAATCAACATGACGGAGTTCAATATCCCCTCTAATTGTTTCGACTTGATCACCTTCAGGGTCATCGGGATCGACCCTGGTAGAGCGATCAAGAATGGAAAATACAGAACCAACAGCTTCACCACCCCTAATAATCTCGGGTGCTAGGCTGACGGTTTCAGCAACTGAATTAGCCGTGATCACAAGGACTACAAAGACCTTAATCACCTTAGAGAAAGTCGAGACCCCGTTGTTAACAAGGTGTGCACCATACCAAAGAATCAGAGCTTCAGAACCATAAAGAGCAAGCTGTGATATACCAAATAAGAGTCCTGACATTTGGCTGCGTCGAAGACTTTGCATTTGTGGAACTCGAAGCTCTTGGGAGAACAAAGAGATGATCTTTTCTTGGGCATTGAAGGCTGCTACAGTTCTAATATTGCTTACTCCTTCTCCAGCAATCATGCTAGTCTTTGCATGCGCCTTGGCCGTGTCTCCGGCAAATCCTTTCAGTGAAAGTTGCTGTATTATGCATGTAAAGTAACCGACTTAACCTTTAGAACATTGTTTATGAACTGCACTCTTAATAGTAAAAAGAAGATTTTACACTCATGCAAATACATTTGTACTCGTCTCACTTTGTCCTCTTATATATGCTAATGGGACCACATTTACAAACTCTGTTCCCCACTAAAAGTCATTTTTATAGCTATTTCCAGTGGTAAATCACAATAGTTTCACCTAGGGGACAGATTAATCAACTGATTAGGGGTTATGAAACTTATGATAAATACACAAAATTTTGCATTTAAGAATGTGAAATGATTTGGAAGCTTCTAAAATTAGGGAATAGTTAAAAACCAAGAAGGAATGAAAACCATGCATAAGGCCAAAAAAATTGTTTATCTTTTCTACATGCTACTCACTATTTAAGTCATTGAGCTGTATAAGATCTGTGATTCAAGCACCACTCTGCTACGCACATGACTGGCATTTCTGACAATTCTCCCATCAATGACTCACATTGAGCAGTAAAACGATAGTAAAATTTAAACAGAAAAAAGATGGCTCCTGTTTGTCATATACACAAGATGATCACGGGTAAAGAATCTCTGCTACTTCTGAGACTGCGGCATGAATATCTAGGAGCTAAAGAGAGTACCAAAGTCAGAAAAACAATCTAACCCTGCACCTCCTATTCAACCCCATCCCCTCTTGCCCCTTTCACTTTTTTTAGATGTAATTTTATCTGCACCGCAAAAACCAATAAAAAAAAAACAAAAAACAAAAAAAAAAACGAGGCACATGGATTGGGTTGAAAATTTCTCTTCATTAAGGAAATGTGGTTAAAGTTATTCGGGACTTATTAGTGGAAGATAACAGATATTCAGAAGGAGTAGTCCCGAGCACCACCATTAAAAATAAAAATTGAGAAACGGACTACCTAAAGATGTAAGTCCAAATAAAAAAAGAGAAAGTGCTTCTCAGTGACATTGGTTTTGATGGTTAACAGAATCTTTACAGTTTTTTACTGCAAAGGCCAGTAAATAGGTGTGTTTAATTGTGAGTAGTATTTTTTTATATTTGGTCAGATGTGAGTCTTGAAGAACTAAAGCAGCGGAATTGGAGGAATCACATGCAAGGCACCCGCATGGTACCACGTTCTACTTACCCTCTTGTCCTATGCTTTTAGAAAGTACATTGGAGCGAAATTCCAAGCAACCACTTCAGATTTTTTAATTAATAGAGTATTTTAAATAATTTACCATCAATTAAGTTACAGGAGCTCAGAGTCCAATACTTAATCTGAAAAATCATTTTATTTTTCTTCCTTCCCGTTTTCATAATTTCTTTATTTAAAATGTTAAATAAAGGATGAAATCTGACATGCTTGTTTTAGTATTTTGCCGATAAAAGAAGGCCGAGATGGTAGTTGACAATGGAAAACCTCTATTTAGTACAATGCTCGGGTTCTGAAATTTTTACCTGAGCGAAATTGGCCAAGACGAGAAGTGGAAACGTGGCAAGGATGAGCAGCGAGACACGCCATTCAACTATAAATGCGACTATGAATGAAGTGAGAAGAGATGTCATATTCTGCAGTATAACGGAGATCCTCTCCGCTATGGCAGATTTAACATCTGCAGCATCTGTAGCTAAGCGAGCTGCTAGTAAACTTGAATTATTCTCCTCCTCATCGAACCATCCAACTTCATTCCTTAAAATTGCTGAACACGTTAAAACAGAAAAACTTAGCTCAACATCTAGTTAGGTTAAACAACTTGAAGAGTACTAATTACAAAATCTTAGCAATACTAAAGTACCTGCCAACATCATCCTGCGAACCCTGGTAGTGAGGTTTTCTCCCATAATACTGAAGAAGTAATGCTGTATCAAATATGCTACAACAGCATAAAGACCTGCTCCGATGTAGATGAAGACATATTCCTTTGTTTTTCTTTCCATGCTTGTGGGATTTGTATAGTAGAATACCTCAATCATGTTGCTCATCACAATAGCAAAAGTTGGACCAATGAAACCGGAGAGAACAGACCCTACGGCTCCCATGATTGAATAAGGCCACTCGGGGGCATTCAGTTTGATAAGCCGGCAGAAATAATTCTGTGGTGCAGGATTTTTCCTATCTGTTTCAGCATTAGAAATCATTTCTATACGCCCGTCTGGGCCAGTGCTGTATGAATAGCTCAAACTCCTTAAACTGCCAGACCGAAGGCTTAGAGACTTTGTTGATAATGAATGACTTAACCGAGTTGAACGTGTACGACGAGTAGATGGATTTGAAAAGTCTCTGTTCCCAACCATTTCTTGGAATCTGATTAAAGAAGAGTAAGCCCCTGCTTTGGCAATCAGCTCTTCATGTGTTCCAGTCTCAACTACCTGCCCTTGCTGTATAACTGCAATTGAATCAACATTTCTAATTGTGGAGAGACGGTGAGCTACAACTACTGTAGTCCGGCCAACCATGAGACGGTCCAGAGCTTCCTGGACAATGCTCTCGGAACCAGCATCAAGAGCACTGGTGGCCTCATCAAGCAGGAGGATTTTTGGGTTCTTTAACATAGCTCTTGCAATTGCAATTCTCTGTTTCTGTCCACCAGAGAGTTGGACACCCCGCTCTCCCACCTGGAATTGGCATCACAAAATCTTCATCAGCATTAGTTTCTCAGGAAGTGCAAACCATCTTAGTCGACCCAATCAAGTTCAATGCTCTAGGAAATTTCAATGATAAGGCTTAAACAAACTAACCTGGGTTTGGTATCCGTTAGGAAGCAAGGTAATAAAGCTATGTGCATTGGCAGCACAGGTAGCAGCCTCAACTTCAGCCATAGTTGCATCAGGCTTTCCGTACAGTATGTTCTCAAGAATGGTAGTAGCAAATAATGCGGGCTCTTGATTCACAAGGCCAATCTGATCACGTAACCATCTAAGTTGTAACGTTCTTATGTCAACATTGTCCAGCAAAACTTGACCTGCATGATCAACCATATTTTTAAGTAACCAGCTTTAAAAAACTCAAACACCAGTGTGCCAGAAGTCTTAGATTACCATCATTAGGATCATAAAATCTTTCTATCAGCGAGACAACAGTGCTTTTTCCTGAACCACTGCCACCAACCACGGCAACTGTCTTTCCAGCAGGGAAGAAAATGCAGAAATCTCTGAAGATAATTACATCAGGTCTTGAAGGATAGCTGAAGGTCACATTTTTGAATTCAATGTTCCCGCAGACCTCAGACAAACACTTTCCATCTAAAGGATCTTGAATAATCGTAGGTTTCTGCTTGATGATCTCCATTAACTTATATCCAGCTGCTTTTCCTTTACTGAACGCTCCAAGATTGGAAAATGACTGACCCAAACTCCTGCAAACGCCAAGGTTTCAACAACCAATAACAGGTTACATGCACTGACTTAACAAGAAAAAGGAAGCGATAATAAACAATGTACTTAAAGGTCTTACATGCCACCAACAATGGCTGAGAAAATAGCTGTAAATGCCTTTCCACCATCACTCTGTCCATTCCTAATGAAAACCCCAGCATACCAAAATACAAGGGCCCATGACATGCACGCTATTCCGTAAGTACATCCCAAACCCAAACCTTTAGCCATGCCAGCCTTGTATCCGAGCTTCAATGTGTTCTGAATTGCATCGGAATATGAATTGAGGGCTTTGGTCTCGCCCACGTATGAGTAGACTGTTCTGACTTGTGCAATTGCCTGCAATGATTGTGAAAAAGTCATAAACCAGAAGAACTGGAAAGATGAAGAAAAATGCCATTACATTTCGAGACAGTGATACAGAAAAGGATAGATAAGGTGTGTGTGTTTTGGAAAACATGCGATAATACTTGGTAAATCTTTTATTTTATATATTCCTATAACAACTTTTAAATCATTTTTAGTTTTTATAAAGCAGACTGGATCAATTGTTAGGTTCTTTATGCAAAGAATCCCGCAAATACCACAGACGAATATTAAAGGATCAACAAAACTGCTGAAACCCAAAATCGAACTTGTAATTTTACAAACACATTTTTGGTCAGTAAAAGTATAAAGGTAACTTTCATAATTAGATAATATCAGAAAGATAACTTTCATAAAGTCACTTTAGAAATATTTTGCTTTGATAACTGGAACAGCATGCTAAAAAAGGATAACCAATAGCTAAAGGTACTCAAAAACCGATAAAGGGATTGTGGAACTTTATCATGGCTGCACATGTAGTAGGATCATTTCATCTGGACTAATTTATATTGTTTAAATTGCTTCATAGTAACCAAAAAGAAATTAACAGAAAATAACTCATCGAACAGAATTTCACTAACTAAAGCAGAAGAAGTATAATATCCACCGAGTTTAACTAGTATACGCTGACAGACAGTTATCATGGATTACCTGCTCAGCAATAATACCAGCATTGGCATAGGATTCTCTGCTTTTTGAGGTGAGTCCAGTGAGAGTATAAGCATAAAGACCCCCAGCAAAAGCAATTCCAGGAATTACCGCCACACTGAGGAGAGCTAACCTCCATGCTGACACGAAACCAACCACCAACCCCGCCAAGAACGTCGAAAGGTAGTGGATGAAATTGCCCACCTAAAGTTTTAACGTCAAAAATGTTATTTCATCAATTATTAGCATAAGTAAACATCATTAAAGTAGAAAAAAGTTAACAGTTAAAAAAAATTTGGGATTATCATCAGAAAATAAGGAAAAGTTCAAAACAAGACAAGCATTCCACAACAAAACAAAGAAGCCAAGAAATGGCGTATGCTAGTAAGCTTTTGCTAACATGTGCCAGGAAGAAATGCAAAGAATTGTTTCTGGGACCCACCCTAATGAAGACTGAACACGCATCATAATTCACAAGTATGTACTATGTAGTAGTTTGTTTATCCTTCAAATATCCAAAATTACGTATCGTGTTAACACTCCTAGATAAAAATTCTAATTTGGCCACTGATTGGTGGGACCCGTTCTGAATGAAGACTGAACACATATTTTAAGTCACAAAATGTGACATATTTCCTTGTTTATCCTTACCATTACGAATGCTACTAGATTTCACCGTTGCCATTCTGAAAATTTTACTTAAATTACAAGTACTACAGTGTTGGCATTGAATGAAGATGGGGTTAGCACCAGTAAAGATATAGGAGAAGTAATTAATAACTCATAAGTAATAGTAATACAGATAAAATAATAATGACGCCCCGACCTTCTCACTGATGGCATCTTGGACCAGTAGAGTATCCGTTGAAACACTGAAAACAATATCCCCAGTTCTTGCATCTGTATCAAAAAACCCAACGTCCTGTTTCAACACTGCCTCTAAATATTTCTTCCTTAGTGCACTCACTTGCCTTTCTCCAGTGTACATCCAACAACCAATCTCTGTAAAATTAAATATTCTTTTCTTAAAAGAGAAATTTTATTTAACAGTAACATATGTTACAGATCCATGATAGAGACGTGTGATTGGGGATAACATAAAATAAGAAAATACATGAGGAAATTGAGAATAGCTATATAAAAGAGCTAAAGGACAGGAAGACGGTCCACGGACCACGTGCAACCACGAGACCTAATCTTGTACCTAATGATCCAGTGTGAACTGGTTAACTAGCATAAATACAAACACTTTTAATTTTTTTTTTTTTTTAATATCATCGATACTATTTGCATGATTGCATCCAAACAAAATGTCTCTACTCGAGGCAAAGTTTGTTCAGAATACCCATAAAACTTTTAAACTTAAATATGTAAAATAAAAGAGAAAAATAGATCAGTGAGCGCACCTGCATAGGATGATGCACAAACTATCAACCCAAGGTACACGAAATACAGAGCATACTGCAAATTTATAACCAAAAAATCAAATTGCAGATCCGTTGTTAGATATTTACAAATATAGTCACAAGAAAGATTTGAAAAAACTAACCTTTGATACTTCGGCGGTCATTTTATGCAAATCCATTTGGTTTTTGCCAAAACCATTAACCATCTCACCAAAAAGGAGAAAGAAAACAGGCATAGAAGAACCATGAATAATAGCTCCAATACTTCCAGATATCATAAGAAGATAATCAAACTTATCAGCAAAAGAAAACAACTGATAAAAAGGAAGACTTTGTTCTTTCTTTTTATCTGCCTCTGGCATTGTTTTCACTTCAGTAGTCTCAGCCATTGAACTTTAACAACTCTCTTAGCCCAAAAAAAATAAAATTATGTTGAACACCCCCTATAGGGATATTAATTGGGGTCAAGAAAGTTCATGTGTTTCTTGAAAAAATGACCATCATTGAATGATGGAAAAAGAGATCTGTGCAACAAAACAAATTATTTCTTGATTGAAGTTACAAAATTTGTTTCAAATTAGTGAGTGGTTTTTTCTGCTAAGAAAAAATGGAGAAAGAGAGAAAAGTAAGACCAGTAGTCAAAGGAATGGGAGAAAATAACGTAAAAGTGTGTGCAAAGTGAGAGTGAGACATCTTTCACTTCACTAAACTATACGTATATATAGCATCAGAGACTCATAGAGGGACTTTTATTGGGGAAAGGGGGGGTATGGGGTCATGTTGGTAAATTTAATTTTTGATGTTATAAAATTAGAAAAATACCGTACGGTTTTTTGAAATTGTTTTTTATTTTTATTTTGTTTAAATATTTTTGCATAGTTTTTACTGAGTTCAACGGAATCTAGTGTCCTTTTCACTCTGCTCTGCAACTTCGACTTCTGTGCTTCCTTATGGCGAGACTGCGACACTGAGCAATTAATTTATCATGTTTATTTCCACATTTTCAATAAATACCTTGCAAGTACCAACCTCTTAAACCAAAAAGGAAAAGAAACAGCAAAGTATTTTGCTGTTGAAAAAAGTACTATTACACTTCTCACTAGTTTTTATTTTAGTGGGCGTTTGGCACAAAAATTATTCACTTTTTTTCAATTTTTTTTTCACATTTTTTACTTTTAGCATTTGGCCATAAAAATTATTCACTCTTTTCTGGATTTGTATTCTGAAATACCAAAAATAAAAAAAACTTGTTTTTCAAAATTTTCACAGTTTTTTACATTACATTTCACCAAAAATTACAATTTCAAAAACTATAGTCAAACACAACTCCAACTTTAAAAATTCCAAAAAAAGTAATTTTTTTTTTATTTATGGCCAAACGGCACCTTACTTTTGAAGTTTTCTTTTAAGCAGGAAAGGAGAGGCAAAGGAAAAAATTGCAGGTTTAATAATATATAACGTCACAACAAATTTCAAGAATATCATATCCACTTAATTGGAAATTGCATACCCAATGTTTCACTCAAGTACGTAGTTTTTTTTTTTTTTTAGTTTTTTTTTAATTAAACAAATATCACTAATTTTTCAAAACCATAAGTTTCAAAAAAAAAAAAAAAAAAAAAATTTATTGTCATACTGCTTCGTACTAGTGAGGATAATAACAGATGTGATAGACTATGTAATAGTCTATGTAAATATTCTCTTCCTTATGTATAGTAATTAGGTCCTATAATTTAGCCTAGTATCATTCTGATAGGAGATACCTACTTTGTATATAATGACTTTCATACATCAATACAAATCACGGATTGATTTCCTACATGGTATCAGACTAGGTTTCTCCTAAAAATCCTAGCTTCCTAAACCCTAGCCGTCCACCTCCCTCTTCTCTCCTAACCCTAGTCGTAGCCGCCACCCCTTCCTTCTCTCTCTTCTCTCTTCAATGGCTGACAACAAAAATTTTCATTCTGCTTTAACCATCACGAATGTGAAATCTTTAATCCCAATCACTCTAGACATGGAAACCGGCCATTATCACGAATGGGCGACACTATTCAAAGTTCTAGCCCGCGTCCACTCCGTACTTGAACATATCATACCACCAACTGACACCACTGAACTCACCGCGTACAACGCAACAAAGGCGGCTAACCTTCCGCTCTGGAAACGGCTAGATGCGGTGGTCCTTCAATGGATATACGCCACCGTATCCCATGATATTCTTACCTCTATTCTCGTGGCGGATGATGTTGCAGAGAAGGCTTGGAATCGAGTTGCTCAACTTTTCCAAGATAACAAGCACTCAAGAGCAGCGTACCTTGAAACTGAATTCACCACCACAAAAATGGCCAACTTCGGCTCGGTTATGGCCTATTATAATAAGCTCAAGTCTCTCGCGGATCAGCTTGCCAACGTGGGGTCGCTGGTGTCCGACCAACGTATGGTCTTACGCCTCCTTGCAGGCTTACCGGAGACATATGCACACTTTGTCACCACCATCCAGCAGAAGAATGTGCTGCCCTCATTTCTCTGAAGTGTGCTCCAGACTCAAGCTCGAAGACGCAGCAACCAAGGAACGTGCCCGCGATTCCAGTCCCGCGGCTCTACTTGTTGATAATGATACTCCCTCCCCGCCACCTGGCGGCAACAATAATTCAACTAACCGTCGTGATAATAATCATGGCAGGAATTTTAACAGGAACAAGGGAAAGGGGAACAACAACAACCGCGGGAAATCCGGCCGTGGCGGCGGCGGATAGACCAGCAACGGCCGGTGGCCGACGGGACAGCCACCGGTAGGGGGCTACTACTGGCCTGCCTGGCCGCCCCAGCAGTGGCCAATGCCCCCCTGCCCGTATCCGACGAGACACTGGCAGCAGCGTCCCACCACACCGCGGCCCGGCAGCGGCATTCTCGGTGCGGGTCCACGACCTCAGCAGGCCTATTCTATGCATGGTCCGACCTATTCTGGGTACACTCCGATAGACGTGGAGGCAGCCATGCACACTCTGTCCATGCATCAACCGGATGATAATTGGTACATGGACACCGGAGCGACTTCCCACATAACTGCCAACTCAGGTACTCTCACGTCTTATTTTAATTTGAGCAATAATTCTGGAATCATTGTTGGTAATGGTAGCACTATTCCAATTCGAGGCTCATATATCCCTACCCCCACCTAATCCTCAATTACGTCTCCAAAATGTCTTACATGCTCCAAAACTCATCAAAAACCTTATTTCCGTACGTAAATTCACTAAGGACAATAATGTTTCTGTTGAGTTTGATCCTCTTGGGTTTTCTGTGAAGGATTTACCGACGGGGAGCCGCCTAATGAGATGTGAGAGCACCGGGGAATTGTATCCTATCATTGCCACAAAATAGATCACTCCACCATCCACCTTCATTGTCGCATCACCTAGCTTGTGGCATTCCCTACTCAGCCATCCGGGAAATGCTATCCTTAGTTCTCTTTGTAGTAATGCCTTAATTGAATGTAATAGGGCCCGAACTTCTTTTTATACCTCTTGTCCTTTGGGGAAAGATGTTAAATTTCCATTTTATGATTCATTGTCATTTACTACTATGTCGTTTGATATCATTCATAGTGATTTATGGACATCTTCCGTTTTAAGTTCTAATGGGCACCGCTATTATGTTTTCTTTCTTGATGATTATAGTAATTTTCTTTGGACTTTTCCAATCTCTAACAAGTCCCAAGTCCATTCCACTTTTCTATCTTTTAAGGCATTAATACGGACTCAATTCGAAAGAGACATTGAAAACATTTAATGTGATAATGGGCGGGAGTTCGCCAATGGGCATTTTCAATCTTTTTGCGCCTCAAATAGTTTCAATTTCCGATTTTCTTGCCCCCATACCTCTCCTCAAAACGGCAAAGCGGAAAGAAAAATTAAATTCATTAACAACATAGTGCACACTCTTCTTGTCCACTCTTCCATGCCCCCCTCTTTTTGGCATCATGCTCTCCAAATGGCCACATACCTCCTTAATGTGCTTCCTACCAAAGTCCTTGGGTATAATCACCAACGCAAGTTCTCTATCAACGAACCCCCTCATATTCTCATCTCCGGGTTTTTGGGTGTCTATGCTATCCACTTTTCCCATCTACAACTATTCATAAGTTACAAGCAAGATCCACCCCGTGTGTATTTTTGGGCTATCCGTTGAATCATAGAGGATATAAATGTTATGATTTATCCACCAACAAAATCATCATCTCAAGGCATGTCATCTTTGAAGAAACTCAATTTCCCTTCTCCAAATTACACTCACCAACCCCAACTTCTTATGATTTTTTGGACCATGGGATTTCTCCATATACCCTGCATTTTCTGTCAAAGCCTCCTCCACCCGTCGTTCCCTCGGTCCAGCCCCTCCCTCCCACTGCCGAGCAGCCCCTCCGACCCGCTGCTCCACCCGTGACTGCCCAGCAGGCCCCCCCACTGCCCAACAGTCCAACCCCACGGTTACTGCCCCATAGCCCCTACCCCCCACTGCCCCACCCGTGACTGCCCAGCAGCCCACCCGCATGGTCACTAGAAGCCAACATGGGATTTTTAAGCCCAAACAACCGTTCAACTTAAATACTTCTAGCACTCCCTCCATCTCGCCTATCCCACGAAATCCTGTCAATGCTCTAAATGACCACAATTGAAAAGCTGCCATGGTTGATGAATATAATGCTCTAATTAGTAATAAGACGTGGGAGTTGGTTCCACGTCCCACTGATGTGAATCTTATTCGTTCTATGTGGATTTTTTGTCATAAAAAGAAATATGATGGTTCTTTTGAGAGGCACAAAGCCCGTCTTGTCTGTGATGGCAGGTCTCAATAGGTTGGAGTTGACTGCGATGAGACTTTCAGTCCGGTTGTCAAACTAGCTACTATTCGCGCTGTCTTGAGCATTGCACTTGCACACTTTTGGCCCATTCATCAGTTGGACGTCAAGAATGCTTTCCTACACGGTAATCTTAATGAGACTGTTTATATGCATCAGCCTATTGGGTTTAAGGATCCAAAGCATCCACATCATGTCTGTCTCTTGAAGAAATCGTTGTACGGACTTAAGCAAGCTCCCCGTGCATGGTTCCAACGCTTTGCAGACTATGTCTCCACTATTGGTTTTTCACACAGCCGATCTGATCAGTCTCTCTTTATTTATTGTCGATGTTCTGATATTGCTTACATTCTGCTATATGTTGATGATATTATTGTCACAGCTTCCTCAGATGCTCTCAGATAATCCATCATGTCTCTGCTTAGTGCTGAATTTGCTATGAAGGATTTGGGCCCTCTAAGCTATTTTCTGGGTATCGCTGTTACTCGGACTTCACACGGCATGTTTCTCTCTCAGAAATTATGCAGCAGATATTATAGAGCGTGCGGGCATGACTGCCTGTAAGCCAAGTCAGACACCGGTCGACACCAAAGCCAAACTTGGTGCCACGACCGGGCCTCCTTTCGATGATCCCACCCAATATCGTAAGTTGGCCGGCGCGTTGCAGTACCTTACATTCACAAGACCAGACATCTCATATGTGGTTCAACAAGTATGCTTTCACGTGCATGATCCAAAGGTTGCACATATGCATGCTCTTAAACGCATAATCCGATACATTCAAGGTACTATTGAGTTTGGTCTCCATCTGTACAAATCCTCCATTGCCTCTCTTGTTTCTTATACAGATGCAGATTGGGGTGGTTGTCCAGACACTCGCCGATCCACATCAGGTTACTGTGTCTTCCTTAGCGATAATCTCCTCTCATGGTCATTCAAACGGCAACCTACTATGTCTAAGTCGAGTGCCGAGGCCGAATACCGTGGCGTCGCTAATGTCGTCTCTGAGTCCTGTTGGCTTCGCAATCTTCTTTTGGAGCTCCGTTGTCCCATCCGGACAGCTACATTGGTTTGTTGTGATAATGTTAGTGTCATATACCTATCAGGTAATCCAGTTCAACACCAACACACTAAACATATTGAGATGGACATACATTTCGTACGTGAGAAAGTTGCCCGTGGAGAATTTCGTGTTCTTCACGTCCCATCCCGTTACCAGATCGCATATATCTTCACTAAAGGTCTTCCGCGCGTGCTCTTTGATGATTTCAGGGACAGTCTAAGCGTACGACAACCTCCCGCTTCGACTGCGGGGGTGTGATAGACTATGTAATAGTCTATGTAAATATTGTAAATATTCTCTTCCTTATGTATAGTAATTAGGTCCTATAATTTAGCCTAGTATCATTCTGATAGGAGATATTTACTTTGTATATAATGACTTTCATACATCAATACAAATCACGGATTGATTTCCTACAATGTAAAGAAATGGATCATGGACCTAACTGTACCCCAAAAACTAGCTTATGAGGGGAGGATTGCCCAAGTCCATATAAGGAGACCAGCCATCTCATTAACCACCGGTGAAAGACTTTTTTTTCATCATAATATGCTCTTTTATCATTTTCAATTTTTGGTATGCAAAATTCTGAAAGCCTTCTAATACGACAAGAAACAACAAACATTTGTGACTAAAATACAGCAATGCCCAAATAAATCAAAACATAAGAAAATATTTAAGCTTAGTACTAGTATTAACTTAAGCTAAGAATTCATAAATCAGAAAGAACCTTCCGTTTTTACCCTTTTATTTTAAAAACAAAGGCAGTGGTCTACTGAGATCCAGTCCACTCATAATTCAGAAAATATATTTTGAAATTCATTTTAGGAACTTATATTTGGAAGGTAGATGAGGAATTCAAAACAGGGGAATATTTTATTAGTGTTTGATACGCAAAAGTAAGAAAAAAAAAACTTCCTAATAAAGTCAGTGAGACATACTACGAATTTGATGATACAACTTTGCCATGCTTGGAATAGGTGAGGGGCCATTTTCAATCAAACCAAACAACCCAGTTTTGTTACTCATGTGACTTGGTACTATTATTACTAAATTTTATATATTTCGTCTTCACTATTAATTGTTCTACCATATCCCCCAAAATACCACATCCATCAATAATTTCATTCTTGCACTTTTATTTAATTTCTAAAGATATGAAGTTTATTAAAAATTAAAGTATTAACATAAATTGTTTAACAATTCATATCCAGAACTGACCTACTAATTTGGATTTGGGCCGCATTTAGCCTATTAAAAAGGAGCGACTTTCTATCACATCTTCATTCTAAAGAATTGAACCCAAAGTCTCTGATATCGATTTTACTTTCTCAAATCAAATCAGTTCAAAGGTTTTCAGGCTATTTCCTGTTTCACTCAATTCCAATCATAAGATTAACAAATGCATGTGCTTACAAAGACATTCCACTAAGGCTTTGTCACATTCAAGTGTAGCTGAAAAATGAAGGATTCAAACATCTTTTGCACTATCTTTCTAGGCCACAAACGTGTCGTTCTGGGAGGGTCATTTGCACGATTATCCTTCGAAGGCAATGGTCTTTAAATTTTTGTCGCTCATTTTGGTGGTTTTTAATTTTTGCCCGTCGCTAAAAATTTCTTGATTTCGGGTTCGAATCCTCACTCAGTCAAAAAATTTTAAAAAATCGTAAGGTAAAGTTTGATTTCACACGGCGGAGTTTTGCATGCAAGACTCTATCTCAGGCAGAGTTTCAAACTCTACCTTAAGGTAGAATTTTGCCTTCAGACAATTTTTTTTTTAAAATACTTTGTTGGAATTTTACAACTTCTGCCTTAAGGCTTAAATTTTGCTAGAATAGACCTAATTTTGGGTAAAAGTTACGCATATTAAGGCAAACTTCTGCCTGAATAGGCCTAACATTGCTACAAACTTCTGCCTTGCAATTTTTTTTTTTTAATATTTGACTGAGCGGGGGTTCGAACCCTGAATCTATGGGTTTTAGGCGAAGGGCAATAATTAAAGATTTCGAATTTAAGGGGCAAGACCAGTGCCTTTGAAGGGCATTCCTCACAAAAAAAAATGGTTCAGGTCATTTGAACGATTGTCCTTCAAAGGCACCGGTCTTTAATTTTTTCCCCTCATTTGGGTGGTCTTTAATTTTTGTCTTTCGCTAAAAATATCTTGGTTTTGGATTCGAACTCCCACTCAGTCAAAATTTTTTTAAAAAAATCACAAGCTAGAGTTTGAATTCTCACGACAGAGTTTTGCCTTCAGGCATAAGGCAGAGGTTTCCCTTCAGGATTTTTTTTTTTTTTTTTGAACTTTGTTGGAATTTTACAACTTCTGCCTTAAGGTCTAAATTTTGCGCGAATAGGCCTAATTTTGGGCAAAAGTTAGGCCTATTAAAGCAAACTTCTGCCTGAATAGGCCTAACTTTGCTAAAAACTTCTGCCTTGCAATTTTTTTTAAAATATTTGACTGAGCAGGGGTTCTAACCCAGAATCCATGAGTTTTAAGTGAAGGACAAAAATTAGAGATTTTGAATTTAAGGGGCAAAAATTAAAAACCAATGCCTTTGAAGGGTGAAGGACACTCCGCACAAAAAAAAAAAAAAAGGTTCTGGGCTACTATTGAGCACTCCAGCCTGCTCAGATCCAGCCCAATTGGTTATTTTGTTAAAAATTGCACCGCCTTAAAAAAAAAAAAAAATTGAAAACCAAACCCAGATATAGATTTTTTTATTCCAACAAAAATAAAACTTATATTGTACTAATAATTTGATGGACTCACCCTAAAGTGTTATCTCGGGGGAACAAAACATAAGAGTTGCAAGCATTGAATAACTTCCTCACATTGATGGTACTTTTTGGAATTGCTAAGCTAATAAGAAATTAACGATCAAATTTAATAGTGATGTCTCGATAAAACGAACATACGAGAGGAACTTTTGGAATTATATTAGACAAATATAACATGAAATCGACGAGTTAAATCAAATGAAGTAATGAGTTTGACTGAAGGATCACAATTGGAACAAATGCAAAAATTAATTACAGGCTTATTAGGTGAATGCAGAGCCTCCTCTTTCAAACCACACAAAAGAAAAGAAAAAAGAATGAAAATAAAACAAATGCAAGGAAATGGTGCCAATTTAGATTGAGAATTATGACCAGTCACATTTAATTCCTTCTTTCTTTTTTATTGTGTCAAACAGTGCTACATGTACATTCTAAAATCTAAAATTAAAATGATTCCGAGCCTGGTGGTCTTCGCAAAAATCTTTGATCCCATCCCCCACATGAACAACCAAAAAAGGTTTTTTTTCTTTTGGATATTAAGATTAGATCATCTTCAAAATACACTAGTATTATTTATATCCATCACACGATTCTAAAGTTTTTTATGTCTCAAAACAACCTCAGCCAGGTCACTGAAAAAATAAAAGATGTCACCTGTTTTTGAATAATGATTACAATTTCTCCAAAAAAGCATTGCCCCATACCCCAATTGGAAGAAGGAATGAGGGTGTCCACCATCTAGCCTTTGCTTCACTGTTGATCGACCATTTAGGTCATCTGTATCATCTTTATAAACTACTAAAGCATGAAATCCTGGCTTTAAATATCTGGCTGCTGCTTTTCTATCTAACTTAAGAAAAATTCACATCTTTCTTAAATCTAATCCTGAATTGTCATTTTTTAGAGCAATGTTGTAAGGGCTATCTTATGTGCACTCAATTTTTTCACTGGTTCTACTATCTCTCAGCAACATAGTCACCAGATAATTTTATGTACCCACCAAAGCTTAATTAAAGCGTTGAGAAGAAATCATCTACATAGAGACGGATCTAGAGATTAGGTTACAGATTCACGTGAACACAATAACTTTTATATATATAAAATTGTCATTGAAATCGTTATAGGAACTCAAACTTAAATTTCTACTTGAATTTGAACCTTAGTCTCTTATGATTTTCATCCACTTTATGACTAACTATGTCACATTCTTAGTTGCCTTTCTCATTATTGAAAAATTGATAACTCTAGTACAAGGGTTAATATATTATAATCTTATAGTGTAAACTAGAGTTAACTATCAAATCATGAGAATGATCTGTTCTTCATCATAGTAACTTATACTATTAGTGTGAAAAGATCAGCAATGGTGGCCGTTCAAGTAATTATTTATAATTAAATAAACGGCTTACTAAAATTTAAAAATATGAAACTAATTAACAGATCAGAAGGGATAAACTTATGGTATTCTAATAAATAATCCTGTGCTACATGTACTTGTTTGTTCTTATATGGCCCCATCAACTAAGGCTTCAAAAGCTTGGGTGCTCCAGAAAAGATCTGATTATTGACTAAAAGGGTCAAGGGCAGAATGATACTAAACAAACATATATTATTATAAGGAACAAAAAACCATTTTGTATTTGAGCAAAAGGAGTTATTAACCAAATGAAGTGGCTTTGGTTGTGTTGTTGTCACTTTTGGGGACATATGATCCTTTTTGGTAAAATAATTTAGACTAGTTTAAACTTCTTCTAATTAGCTAGCATGCCCACTAGAGTACTACCCATGTGCTATTCTTTTGGATATTATCCTCCCTAGTCCCTTCTCCCATGCAAAGATTTCCACTTATCCCTCGTCCCTTCAAAATTCCCTTTCTAATTTTTTTTCAAGAGTTCAATTCATACAATAATGGTGTAAATAAGTATCGAAAAGTTAACTAAAAACCAGCTAAATATAACTGTCGAAATTTAATAAGTAGATAGTTGATATATTATAAGGGGTTATAATAGCTTATTTGGCCAAACTTTCAAAGTTTGTTCATTTCAAAACAATGTCTTTTGAAAAAGTATTTTCTAGAGTAAAATTTGTGTTTGGCTAATAAATTTGAATATTATTTTTGCCAGTAGTATGGCAACAATATGTTCTTGGCCAAGATCCGAAAGGTGCTTATAGAGAAGAGCTATTTTTTTCAGCTCCTGCAAGATGGTTTCAACTATTACTTAAAAACACTTATTTTTCCTAAAAACTTGTCCAGAGGCCTCAACTCTCTTAAATAAATATACTATTACTAAAATAAGTACTTTTAGCTTTTCAAAATCTTTGCCAAACCGGGTGTAAGCCACTTCTCAATTTTTGCATGCAATCTTAAGAAGTGATTTGGTTGATCAGGTTACAGTAATTATGGTTCGTTTGATCATTCATATCATTCCCTTTTACTCCCTGCTGAAATCTAGGCTAATAATTAAGCTAGGAAATAGGGAGAACAACCAAGCAAAGGAGGAAAAACTAGACCAAAAAGGCAAAAGGAGCTTTCATAGTAATCATATAAATGATAACAGCAATGAAAATAAGAAGCTGAGAGTAATAATAACAATGATATATAATACTAACAGCAGGGAGGCGTAGGTTATATGAGTTTGCAATGGGGAGATAAGATTATTAGAGACAGAAAGAAAGACATTTGGACCACAAACATAGACAGTGAAGCTAGTTCGTTTTGTGTCTTGGACCACAAGTGCTTTTGCTCTAATGTAGACTACGGTCTATAAGGATACATTAAATAATCCTGAAAATTATCAAAGGGTATTGAGAGGGGTAAACTTTCGAACCTAATCCACATAATGAATTTGATGGATAGTGGATTTTGAAATCCCTGAAAAACATCTCAGAATTAGCTAACATGGAATAATCATGTCAATAGCTTAGGCTGAATTACAAGTAATTGTATTGTATCTTTTTTAACCATAGTCCATAGGCCTAATTGGCTGCATTACTCCTTTACTGGTAAACCAAAACTTCAACAAAGTCCAATCCTCTTTGTGGGTAAATTAGTCTCTCCACTGCATCTCATCTCCTTGTTCCAAATCCATTTTTACATGCGTTCAGTTTTTTTGTTTATTTAGATTGAAATTCTTTAATAAGGTTAAGCAATCAAAGTGTGAACAATTGATCATTTAAATTAAATAGTAAAAGATGCCGAGAAGTGACACATTATCAAGATTCAAGTGTACCATAATTTTTAGCATGTTAAATGAACAATCTCATGTCTCTGCACTTTTTGCTCGCCAATAAGTAAAGAGAGAGATTAATTGTCCACTGTGTGTGAGAGAGAGACGGGTCATTTGAATTTTGGCCCTATTTTGTGTTGGCATTTACTTTTTGGCCCTAATAACAAATAATTTTTTTGCAAGACATAAATTTATATTTTCGCAACATAATATCCTATAAGTTATGTCACACATAACTTTTGCCCTTAAAGAAAGTTTGAAGGACAAAAATGAAAGACAAGCCCATTTGAAGGCCAATTCATCCAATACTTAGAGAGAGAGAGAGGGATACCACTCTACAATGATTGGTTTGGGCCACCTTAGAAGGTTTGGGGTCGGATCTCTGGCTAATGAACAAGATTAGCCCAATAGAGAAAAATAAACGAGCCCATTCCCCAGTAGTTGGGTTGGCCAACCTTAGAAGGTTTTGGGCTGGGATCTCTATAGCGGGCGTTGAGATTTTAAAGTTTTAACGACTCGAACATGTCTCATAAAAGGAGGGAGGTGTCCCGGGAAAAGTACGGTTGTTAATCGTACCGAGAAAGTCAAAAAAACCCACGAACTACTTAATGGTGCTCTAAAGGATACATTTTAGAGTCGCCACCTAATTTTTAGGAAATTAGAAAACCCGATTCGAAAAAGGTTCATCTAAAACTATTATTTAAAAGAAATATACTCTACCAAAGTCTGGGTAAGGGTTCTGGTGATCCCCCGGGGAAAGTGTTAGGCACCCCGGTATTAAGGATCCGCTCAATTGCGGTTTACCTTCGGGTTCTAATAGTGTGCCTTATGATTATAAGTTTTTTTTTAGATAAAAATTGCTTAAGTCTAGATTTCCGCAATAAGGTTAGTCATCATTCATGCAAAAATATCACATGTCGGGTTTCGGACTTGGACACCTAAGTTAAGACCCGAAGGCACTTAACTTAAGTAGAACACCACATAAGCCCACCCTTTAAAAGTATTTTAGACAATCTCTTATTTTTTTAAGTAAAAGTCTCTTTTTATTAAGGCATATTGCTATAAATCCCGTCAATTTACCTTATTCTATTTAAATCCCTTATTCTTCCTTAAATTCAATTTAATTCTTAAATCTAAGTCATTTATGTTCAAACTCCTAAAGTTAATGCATCAACCTTATTTTAGAGTCAAATTATGAATAAACAAACTTTCATTAAGAATAATTCGTATTTCATATCTGTTTTATACAAGGCTTTAAAAAATCTGTTTTGGCAACTCTAAATTTAGAATTAATCTTAAGTTCTAATCTATAAGAGTTCCAACGATACTTAAATAAAACAAGTAAACAAAATATTTTCAAAATAACTAAAGGGAGGGAGAGAATGAAGGTGGAGAAAGGTTAATCGGATAAGCCTATCTCCTCGCCTTCTTGGACCTTTAGTTGTAATTCTGTTCTTCCTTTATTCTACGCCTGAAATCTCCAAATGCCCAAGTCTTCGCCTCGTCTTTTGATACTTCTCCTTTTGTCCTTCCGTTTGTTTAGATTCCATGCGTATGCTCCAATTGTGCAATATTCGTCCTTGTAGTACTTCCCGAACTTGTTTATTTGTACCTCGCAAGATTAGAAATGAGAATAATTAGTAAAATGATACGCCACCCTCATAGGGTGACGTTTATATATATATTATCCCTTCCCTCGTTTCGCATCAAACTGTGGGAGCTTTGATTATGAAGGGCTCAGACTCATGGTTCCGAATATGGCAAAGGAGCTCGAAGCATGTGTGACTGCGAACTAGTGGTCATTCTAGTCACCTCGCCAGGCGCATGTCGGTTCCTACCTCGCGACACCAATGAGCCATCATCCTAGCCCACCGAGGGATAGAATCTTTCCGGACTAGGCATTCTCAAGTTAAGTATCTATTCAAATCAGTAAGATATCTAATCGTAGTATCTATTCTTTTTAATGAAATATCTTAAATGTAGTATTTGTTCTTTCAGTAAGACCGGATATAGAAATTTGTTCTTAAAAATGAGGCCTCAAGTTAAACAACTCTTTATCGACCCAAGTGTAGTATCACATGCTCAAATTAGTGAATTTCAATCAAATGTAGTGATATGTTCTTTTAAGAGAATAGCCACAATCAAGAATGTGGTGAAATTTCTCTTGTAGCATATGTTTATTTTTTAAGCAAAAGGCAACAGCCATGTCAAGGTGCGGTATCTGTTCTCCCAAATGTAACAATTTCTCAAAAGCAGTAGTAGCACATGCCCAGAGAGTGAAGCAGTTTGGCCAAAATGCTATAGCTAATGGACAAAATGAAGCTGCCATTTTGTTTTCACAATGCAGCAGTACGGGTCTCAAAACATCATAGCAGATTGGTTCAGGCCTATATGTCCTTAGTTTGGCTTTTCATCAGCAGCAAGGTAGCAACAGATAGCAACAATAAAACTGGCCATAGCAAGGACCCAAAATGCAGCAACAAACATGTGATATCAAGTGAACACTTTAAGTTCCACATTGATCATTTTTTGGGATCCAAGACACTGCAATTCTATCAAGCAGCTCCACAAACAAAAAAGCCAAAGTATAGCATTTGTTTCCTTTTCAGTAGATATCAGAAATAGTAGCAGTTGTTCATTTCAAAGGACAACAGTAACCTGGCTAAGGAAGAAAAATGCAGCAGCAATTTATATCAACACTAGAGCAAAAAATGCAACAGTAAGTGATTGAATGCAACAACTAATTATCCAAAACAAGTGTAGTGTATGCTCCCCTCAAGTGTTGCCACTGTCTTGCTTTGAAAGATGGCCACAGTCTTACCCAAAGTGTATTCACACACATAAAGAGATAGAAACTAAACAACAGCAACAGCTTGAGACATCATAAGGTAGGAAACAACAAAAAATGGGCAGTCATTCACCTTAAGGTGCAACAACACCTCAACTCACAATATAGGCAGAGGAAAAATATGTGATGGTCAAAATAATAGGCAGAAGCTACAGCTCACAGTAACAACTTCAATTTTCCCAAAAAAGAACAAGTATGATAATCTATTTTCTCTAAACTTCAGCAACACAACAAGCTTATTCAGAATTTCAACCCATCAGAGTGCAATGGCATAACTAACTAGGTATGATAACCATTCCCCTAGTCCAACAACTTAAAGATCTATCAGTGAATGTATGATGCCCTAAGATACAATTGCATAAAGCCAAAGAACCAATAGCCATTTGCCTTAAAAAACCTCCCCAAATTCACATGATGCTACAGGTTGGACCACAGGTGAACCAGAGACAACAATGTAGCAGCTTTATCAAAGCAATGACATTTAAGTATAGTAATAAAGGAAACTCCAAGGGCAGTATCATCTCAAAATTGATTCCAAGCCATGTGTCAAGCTAATAACTTGAGAGACAAGACAGTAAAAGGGCTACCACCGTCCATATTTCGACGCCGCATCAAGATCCGAAGGTTTCTAGAACCTTAGGCATTGCAGGCTATCGAGGAGGCTAAACTAAACTCAAACTTGCCTTGGCTCGCAACCAACAAGATGACAATAGTAGCAAAGGAATCACTTAAATAGAGATTTTTTTTTACACCTTGTTGAAACTGCCATTTTTCATCCAAGAAACCAACAAATAGCCTAAAGAGTTGCAATAATTACCACCCTTATTTAGGATACTAAGGAAACATTAGTAGGCTAGAGGTTTAATATCTCAACAAGATAACCATTAGTTTATTCAAGGTGCAACACTTCAAACCTCAAATTATCCAAGATGCAACAACAAGCAGTCAAGTTTTTTCTCAAAAAATACAACTTATGTAAACAATTTCAACCCCAGATCTAGTAGGGTAATCAAGTGTAGTGATCTGTTTTGTTTATCTTTGTATGACAAGAACAATTGTTCTTAAGGGTAGGGATCAGAGGATAGGGTGTAGCAGTAATTGATTAATAGCAGTACCAAGGCATTACACTCAAGCATAGCAAGGAATTTAACAACCAAACAACCTTTAAGAAGCAACCATATTTGACCTCAAAGATGTAGGGTTAATCTGACCAGTTTGCAGTATAGCAGTAGCAGTTCAAACACTTTTTGGCCTCATTTTACAATCAAGAGTGTCACACCCCATTTTAACCGGGTTGATTTAGGGTATGACATATTGGAGATTCCTATTTATTTGTTTAAAAGGAGTCGCCACCTAATTAATTTAACGGTGAATTAGGACACCTAGATGCTAACTAAGGCAGGGTTAAAACTCAACCTTAATTAATAGTCTGCTTAACTAGTGTGATTCTAGGTAAGGGCTCTATATTATCCTAAAGGGAAGGGGTTAGGCATCCTTTAGAATCCGTTAACTTACGGTTATCCGACCAAACTTAGGTTAATTAATCCAGATTGAATATAGTGTTTGAATTTTAAGAAATATAGTTTGCTTATATTACTAAGGTTCCAAAAAAATATAATAATGCTGCTTGAACTAATTTGTAGAGAAATATAATAATTTCACAAAAAGAAATGTTGAGACTTATAAATGCTGTTAAAACTTTAAATAATAATTTTATTTTGAAAAATAAGATTTGTAAAATGTAATGATTTGTATATAGACAGAAGCCTTTTAAAGGAAAACCTGGCCAATTTATATTCGGAATAAAATTATATAACAGAATAATCTGAAACCATTTTTTGTAACTAATATGCAAAAAAAATGACAGAATTTCTTCTCTTGCTTGTTAACTTTATTTAACTGTGTCTAACTCAAAATATGCATAATCGAATTAATCTAAAATGTTTCTATAATATACTGGGATTAATAAGTATATATTAGTGACGTTTAATTTTCTAATAAAAATAATTCCTTTGATTCGAAATATGTAATTGCGCCGTTCGCAAATTGATTAAATAAAATAAATACTAGATATTATAGATAGTTTTTGACGTAAAAGAGAAAGAAAAGATGAAGCCAATGGAATTAATTTATCTTTCTTAAATTAACTACTTTTCACTAAAGCTAAGTCTCATATTAGTCTAATAAGGTTCGTTTGGCTAAGGAAACAAACAAATAAAGGGTTAGTTGCACAAATACAAATCAAATACATGAAAAAATGAAATAAATGAATAAATGATATTAAAATGGGCTCGGCCCACTTTAAGACTGCTGAGAGACTATTCACGCTATTGGGCCTTAGCCCAGAATTTCCATTTCTTTTATTTTGCTGCAAGCTGGGCTGACTTGGGGATGACCCGAGAATATTATGTTGGGCTTTTGGCCCAACACAGAATGCGGAGGACGAGTCTCTCGGACTCGCATGCGATGGTCATGCATAAAAATAAAGGAAAAGGATTAGTATGAGATCAATGAATAACGTTAAACATATGAAATATAAACTCAAAACAAATTGGAAGATTGTATATATGCTATGTATTTTTAAGTATACTTCATGTATACACATTGGCTTGAGATAATAAGCAAGAGGAAGCAAACAAGAGCTCAAACAAACCGTGGAATTATTCGTCCCTCTAACTAACGCACAAACTCATATTCTGGGCCAAATTTAAGTGATGTTCATCCCTTAACACTTAACTGAAACAGTGCTTGGGAATACTTTAACAAGCACACCCATAATATGGGGTGGGGGAATCTCGTGGCTACTAGATAAGAGGAGAGAAAACATAATCTGGGGCATTTAACCAATGGAAACTGAAAAATCCGAACCAGCATTGTAAAAAAAAAGATATTAATACTCCAGTGGCATAATAAATTCTAACACATCCTTTATCTTTTGACAATTTAAACATTCAAGCAAGTTAATTGGAGAGAGAATCATTTTTGAATTCGAACATGGTTAACAAACTGATATTCAACTGTTTGCATAGCTAATGAAGCAAAGAGGATTTTTTAACTTAAACATAGCCCTTTTAACAGAGACACCTGCTG
This sequence comes from Lycium barbarum, assembly GCF_019175385.1. Classification (NCBI taxonomy): domain Eukaryota; kingdom Viridiplantae; phylum Streptophyta; class Magnoliopsida; order Solanales; family Solanaceae; genus Lycium; species Lycium barbarum. The sequence continues at coordinate 102,579,639 of NC_083348.1, read as the reverse complement.
AATTTGGTTCATGTTTGAGAAAAGACTCATTATTTGGGAAAGAAAACAATAGAGGAACTAACTTGGACAATTATCTTCCTTAAGCGGCACACCAAATTTAAACAAAAGAGTTCTGTTTCATCAATGTAGATCACACATATATATAGTTATAGCTGCAGATTATCCATCTTCTAAGATGTTTAAGAATTGTTGAAGCCTAAGACAACACATAATCGTCTTGACACAACTTAGTCAGATTCTAATCCAGGCTAACAAAGTGATCTTGGAAACACACAGTTGTATGCAAACACAAGGCTACACCAATAATAGTCTATTACCTTTTTACTTAAACTATCATGAAGCTGTCTCCATTTCTTTTAGCTACATAAAATCCAACCTATGGGAGTTATCAATCATGTGCATACTTAGTATTAAACCCCAAACAAACTTATATGCATTTTCCTTTAAAGTCTGCTAGTGGTGATATGCAAGCAATTTTAAGTTATGTAAAGCAGTAGACATGTATCATGCTCGATAAGACAAAAAACTCTTAATCACATACAAGGTGAATGGATTAATGAGTTACTCTTTATAATGGTTTAAGCTCAAACAAGGGTCAAGCAAGAGAGAACCACATAGCGAATTGATCTTTAAGCATGCTACTGTACCAAACAGGGTATACAAAACTATCAGCAAATGAACATACTAACAAACATGTAGTATGACAAGTGGAAACAGTTAAATGTACAGGCAAACTTAGGCTCAAAACTAGTAGGCATGTGAGGAAATTATCATTTAAGCATGACCTGATCGCATGAGAATACATGACTAAGATGTATTAAACATGAGCATCATTCAAATAAGGTACTAGACAGCATCCATAAACACATGGTTTAGTGATATCCAAACTCACATAAGAACTAACACATACTTAAAGACTAATCATAACGACAAAAAAAACTAAAACCAAACTGAAAACTGGACTACATTAAGGTAATAATTCAATAGCAACTAAACTAACATATAAGCAAACGACACTATATTAAACTAAAACGGAACAGACTTATAATGTTAAAGCTGCTAACAATGCTAAACTAACCATTAATTTTAACAATCAATCACAAATGTTAACCAACACATAATAAACAGGAAATAACATCCGCACACAAACAAACTAAAACGAGCTCGTCTAAACACCCAACAGAATAGACATACGTATAGACCCGACTGTAAGCAAAATGGCTTAAAGGAGGAGAAATTACCTTCTTCGGGTGCAGCGAAGTGGGTACGAATCTTTGATCTACACTCGCAACACTTTGAAAAATTCGAGCTTGAATCCTCTCGGACCCAAAACAGTAGCGAAGTATAAAAGTAAAACAATTGGGATTTTCTATTTCGAACAAATCTCCAGGAAATATTTAAAAACTGCTGAAGACTCAATTTCTAGGAAATTTTAGGCGGCTTGACCAGAACTTGTGCTTCTTTCCGGGATTTTAGCGACTGAATCGGAAAACCCTTCAGGTTCTTGAGGGGTTTCCAATCAAAGAAAATCCTCTACTTCTTGAGGTAATTTCGTGAACCCCCAAAAAAAATCCCCTTTCTAATGGATGATGAAAACACATTTATAGACTGATTTTTGGTTCGAGTTTCAGAGGAGAGGGAACAAAGGAGAGTGGAGCGCAGAGGCAACGTGGGGGGTGTCAGAGGTATGGGTGTGACAGAGGAGCGTGGGGGGCAAAGACGAGTGGGGAGCAGTGGTATGGGAGAGACGTGGGAGAGAGAGGGATTGAAGGAGAAGAGAAGGGAGCGGGGGGAAGCGGCGCAGAAGAGGGAATGAAGGAAACCCTAATGGGTTTCCTTTGTTAAGCGGAAAGGGCGGGTCGGGTAGGTTTAGGCGGGTATGGGCCGGTTTTTTGTGGGCTGGTTGAATTTATTTAAATGAATGGTGGGCTAGATTGGTCCGAAAATGTTTATGGGCTTGGATTTAGGTTAGATGAATTAAAAATATGGGCTGAATGAAAGAAATAACCTGACTTCTAAATTTAAATAAAAGGCCTATTTAAATAACTTGTGTTAAAATATTGCTCAATATGAAATATGCAATTATTAGTGCTCAGATAAAAAAATGACGTTGTAATAGCTGTGTAATAATATTTCGAAAATCCACAGTAAAATAAATACTATTGTTTAATTATGCAAAGATAAATGTGATGCGTGTGCGTAAGCTGGCAAAACGCCGAAATGATAAGAATTGTGAATAATAATAATAATAATAATAATAATAATAATAATAATAAATAATAATAATAATAATAATAGGTAACTGTAATAGAATAATAAAACGTGGGTATTGATAAGAGGCTAGTAATTATAGTAAGATAATATATATATATATATATATATATATATATATATATATATATATATATATATTTTAATTTTCCAAAAATATTAGAAGCGTAAATAGGTATTTCGGAGGAGAGGCGGGACAAAATTGGGTGTCAACAAAGAGTTCATGCAAGGACATGGTAACAAACAACCTTACAAGGGATGACTCTTATACCTCATAATGCCATTTCAAGAAGTGAAGCAGTGTGACAAAAAGCCACCTCTTGAAACAGCAGACAGTCTATGGATTTGCAACAAGAATCAAGATGTATTTATTCACATGAGGGAGTAGCAGTGATAGCAGAAACTTCCCTCTCAACTTGTCATCTAATAATAAGTCATGATAGCAATCAATATAAAGGACTAAAGGGATTAGCAAACTTATCTGATAATACAACAAGCTCCAAGGAACTCTAGTATAGGCTCAGTAAAATGCAGCAAAACTCTAGATGTGCAGCAGATGTGTAGCAGTTGGGGGATTAAAGGATGAGTATCCCACAATAGTTTTCCCAACAAACGATAGTCAAATGACATAAAGATTCTTCTCTTAGTTAATAAATATCACCACTTAATCTAGGTTGAAAAAAACAACTCAAGGAGATAGAGGATTCAAGTTTTAAGGCCTTTTAAAAATAAATAATTTCATCAACACAATCGCATAACTTAATCAAGAGTTTACATGAATCATCATAATAAAACACATGCTAGTCTTTAAAAGGTTGAGAATCTAGAGAACATAATTCTTTAAAGAGATACCTAAGCTAAAACATAACCTTGTAAGTAGCATAGCTAGTAAGTCATTCTTAAGGTAGATTTCCTCATTACAGAACCAGATTTTAACAAAGAGCAACTCACTATTGAAAGGCTAGATACATGCTATTGAGAGGCCACACACTCAAACTTAATTGTTTGCAAAGCACATAATGAGATAACCTTGAAACATATCCTACCCTCAGAAGGCCAAAACAAAACCCAAACGGTGATAAAAAATTTATGACTTCAAACACCTAAACTTGACTCAAAATATTAGTTGAGGGAGAGAACTTATGTAACAGATATTTAGGTTGCTTTGCCCTCAAAACTAGTAGGTTAAAATCTGAATCTAAATACCAGCACACAAGGCATAGATATTCAGGGAACTTATAGTTCTCATGATATGCAATCCACTAAATTAATTTAGCCTGTTCATAATCAGTTTCTTTATAATATATCTCGACTAAAAAGAGAAATAAGCTTCCAATAAGATTAGTGAATCCTTATCCAATGTGAAAGATCATTTACCATACACCAGATTTATACTTAGCATGGCCAAGCAGAGGCGAATCCGGGATTTCATGAGGATGGGTTCACCATTGCTTTAAGATAAGATATAAATTTTTAAGGGGACATCGACTTCCCGAGCAAAAGATAATTAATTATATTTTTTTGAGAAGTAAGTTGTTTTATAATTACAATGGCATCAAAGAGATGCATAGTTACAAAAGAAGAGGAAATATCAACTCATACAAAGATAACAAAAACCTATCATAAGTCTAAAGAGCTGACAAATCCAAGGGCCTATCATAAGACTAAAGAGCTAATAAAATCCAAAAAAAAACTAAACAACCCTTCTATTACAATTGTACTCAATGAGGATTCATCCTTTGAAAACGATCCATAATAGCATCATTGCTTATAGTTGCAAATACCTTACGCTCTATCTTACAAACTAAACAACCATTTAGAAATTCTCCACCAATGCGATTACGTAGATCATTTTTTATGAGCTTCATTGAGGAAAATGCTCTTTCCACACTTGCAGTAGCAACAGGTAAAATCAATGTCAGCTTCACAAGTAAATAAACAAGAGACCAAGTTTGATCCAATTTTATTTTTGCCATCACAATAGAAAGATCCTTAATCCCCTTCAAGTTGAGAAACTTGCTATCACGTTGTCGAGCATAGACAATGAAACTATCAAGCTGGTAACTGAGATCTCGAAGTTAGTTATCACCAAACTCACTTTTGTAATACCCGGCCAACTTCATTGTCTTGTTCTTGCCAAAATTAGGAAATGAATCAACGTGATTCAAACTAGCCATACCAAGGAGCAAGTCACTAGTCACAACATCAAATCGATTATTGAGCTCCTGAAGTTGCAAATCAATAACTGCATAAAATACTTCCACATGAAAGTGATGTAAATATGAAATTCCGGACCTCTTACGCTTTGATCTTGGATAGTCATCATCCATTTTGGGAATCACATTTTCATGTTTTCCACAAAATGAATAAACGTCATCCATCAAAGACTCCAATTCACTTTCTCTCATTTTTTGTAACCTTATCTTTGCAAGGTTAAGGAACTCCATAGCATTGACGAAATCTTGATCTTTCTTTTGTAAAGCTTTGTTCAATTCATTTGTAAAAAGCAAAATATTGAACATCAAATGCAAAATAAAGACAAATTCAAATTCCTGAATGTTATCCAAAAGATTTCCTGTTGCAAGTCTATCAAGCTTGAGTGGATAATATTCTTTCATATCTTTAAGCACATTAGCAATTGAAGAAAATATAACCATGAAATTTTCCAAGTTCTTAAAATGAGATCTCCAACGAGTATCACCCAGTCGTTGGAGACCAGGTTCTTGATTCAATCCTTGCCCAGTAAAAATTTCTCCCGCTTTAAGCAATTCTTCCAACTTCTCCACTTGGTGTTGTCGAAGTAATTCCCTGCGCTTAAAAGATGTTCCAATAGTATTCAATACATTAGTGACAACATAAAAGAAAATTTTCACATCTGAATGTTTTCTAGAAAGAGCGACAAGTGCCAATTGCAACTGATGAGCAAAACAGTGAATACAATATGCAGATGGAGCATCTTGCAAAATCAAAGACTTTAGGCCATTTTTTTCTTCTTGCATATTACTAGCGTCATCGTAACCTTGTCCACATAATTTCAATAAACATAGCGAGTGATCCTCAAGTAAAGAATAAATTGCTTTCTGTAATGATCTTGCAGATGTATCACTCACATAGACAATGCCCAAAAAGCGCTTTATCAACTCTCCACTTTTGTCAACGTATCGCAAGACTAGTGTCATTTGCTCTTTATGTGAAATGTCCTTTGATTCATCAACTTACCTGTTACATCCCGTATTTTTGAACGTCGGATTAATTGTAAGTTGAGGTGGGGCCCACACGTCAAGATTTTTTTTGGGACATGTGACAAATTATATGAATCACATATGTGAAGTTAAACACAACTCAAGAAGGACCCTTGGGCCAAATCAAAGTGGAAGTCCTCCAAACGAATATTTTTAAGAAAACGTTTTCGGGTAACCTGACTTTGGGGGGCAAAAACGATATTATAAGTTTGGAATTTGGAAAAGTACCAAGAAATAGAAGTTGTAGATAATTGAATTAGCTTTCCATCCATAGGTCGTGGGTTCCTAGGTGACGTCAGTACAAGGAGATATGGACGTTTTAAGGCAGAAAGGTCAGTGGGCTAGGCCCAATCCGAGCCCAACCGGGTTAGGCCCATTACCCATGTCCTTATAAGTGCCAATTTCGGCCTTCTTCATCATTTTAACACCAGGAACAACCAGAAAATTCTGGAAAGAGAGAGATGAGCTTTGGAGAGAAAAAAAAACAATTTTGACCAAAATCCGAGCCCCGAATCCCGAAGCCCATGAAGGGAAAAGTGTTGTACGCTACGTTGTCTTCAATTTGAGCTAAAAATCAACCAAAGAGGAGAGTGATGACGTGATGGCTGCCTACTTAAGGTAATATGTAGGTTCTTTTTCATTGCTAACAAGTTTATTTAAAGTTTTAACGGATTAGAACGGGAAAAATAGCGATATAAATTCGTCAGTTGGTATTGTGAATTATGGAATGAGATTTGAAGAGAATTTTGGATGAAAATAAATGTAGTTAACTTGTAGAATGTGGAGGATGTTGCTATTGATGTTGTTAGTATTAATTTCGACTTCATTACGGAAACAAAAATTATGAAATAGCTATATGTGAATTGTTATGTTGGTTGGTGAATTTAGAAGGATGCTAGTCCATATTAGCATGGAAATTGGTTGTAGGAAATTATGTCATTTTAATGTGATTTTATGACATTATGGAAAGGAAGTTAATAAAGTGTGGATTATTGTTGTTGGATATGAATTTGTAAGTAGAAAATGTGCTGTGATGGTTTTGTTGCATATGTAGGAATGTTGGGTGGAATTGATGGAATTGTTTAAATCCTTGGGTATTGATTGGAGTGTTATTGAATTATGTTTGAATAACCTTGAGTTAGTGAATGAATATGAGAATGGTGATATTAGCTTGATATTGTGAAGTTGAAATGGAAATGAATTAATTTTGTTTAATATGTTAGTTGTGTTGTTGAGATCCTTATAAGGCAAATGAAGGTTAAATGGTTTAAGTTGGCATTGAAATGGAATGTAGAAGGTTATGTCATTTTAGAATGATTTTATGATATTATGGAAATGAAGTTGTTAAGGTGCAAATCATGATTATTGTTGATGAACTTGGAAGACGGAAACATGTTATGAATAAGTATGCTAAAGATTAGAAGCTTTGGGTGAATTATGACTTTGGTGGAAAGTTTGTATATTTTGTATACCTTATGAATATTTTTGTGGAAATGATATGAAATGCTTCTAAATTATATTGTGATGATCTAGATTAATGATGAATGTGAAACCATTGAGATTGGTTTGGAAATTGAAGTTGAAATGAAGGTTATGACATTATGTTGGAAAGATGGCAAGTTAAGTTATATTGTGTTTATAGTGATTATTGTTGTTGTTGATGTTGCTGTTGGGTTGTTGTTGATTGTTTTGGCCGAGTTGAATTCTCGGGGATGTTATATGTATAGGGGAAGTGCTGCCGAAATTTCGGTAGACAAATATAAAGTTAAGTGAATTCTTAAAGTCTTGTAATTCCTAATTGGTAACTTTGACCATTTGTAGATTCGGAGTGAAACGGGATTTGAGTTTTGGCGAACGTAAGACGCATATAAGGTATGTAAAGCTATCCCGATTCTTCTCTTGGCATGTCCTAGATGTACTAGGCTTGGATTTACGCCTCGGGGAATATTCTGTCCATCGGAATCCGCGTTTGAAATCGTCGCTTTTTCATTCAATAGAATTGAATTCCTTAAGTATGCTTTGATGAAAAATTATGAAAAAATTTCCCAAATTGCTTAGGAAGTTATGGAATGTCCTAGAACCTTTGTAGGTGACCCCATAAGCTTAAAAATACGTAATTTGAGCCCACCGCTTCATTGGTTCCGAGGTGGGCCCACTATTTCCAATTTTACCCTTTATGTGTCTATGACTTGTCTTCGAGCGTTTTCGTTAGAGATACTCTAACTACTCCTTTATCTACTAAATAAAAACTATTTTAAATATTTCATTAAGTCTTATAAATTGTTTTGAATCTTGAAAACGATCTCGGATAGATTATGCCTCCGTAACTCGTTATGACATCTAAATTTACTTACTATGTTTCCGTCCGATTTCATTGATTTGATTTGACATTCGATATGCCTCATTGAGTCTCTGGAAATATATATATATATATGGTATTTTTAGTGCATTTAGTTTCTCACTACTCCGTTCGTGGATGCCTCAATGTTTCCCCCACTGAGCCCGGGCCAGGATATGTTGTCAAGCGTGATCCTATGCATTGTTCGCCGTGCCTCGATGTGAGGGGGCAGGTATATGCGTACATGGGTTTGTGGAGTATGTTGTGCCATGTACGCTTGTTCTGATATGATTTGCTATGGCCATCTGATATGACATATTATGTTACGGGGTTATGCCCCTGTTCTGATTCTTCTGTGTTGTGGCACCAGCGTCGGGAGGGTGGCCACGTTCTGTCTGCCGAGTCCCTTGGCAGGGGCCGGATTTGATGTGACATATGTTTTTGTACACACTCTGCATGTTTTGAAAATATGTATCTGATACTTTGGGTTTTCTATTTACTTTCTGTACGTTCTGTACCAGTTATGATTTTGTTTCTGTAATTCAGGCTTTGCATATTCAGTACATATTTCGTACTGACCCCCTTTCTTCGGGGGCTGCGTTTTCATGCCGCGCAGGTACCGACGACAGGTTTGCTGAGCCGTCCGCTTAGGATCTTATTCTCCTATTTTGGAGCGCTCTCTTATCCAGAGCCCATCTTTTGGTATAGTCTGTCACTACTGTATATATATATATTCTCGTTCATGGGTATGGCGGGGCCCTGTCCCGTCATATGATTCTGTCGGTCTGTTTAGAGGTCTGTGGACATGTTTGTGGGTTAGGGTCTTTCTGTATGGATGTATGTACATGTCGTTTGGGCGATCCCATACGCCGAGGCGGCCGGTCCGCGTATGTTTATATATTACTTGGTTAGCCCTGTGTGGCTTTTGTTGGTATTTTCTGCGTGCAGGGTATATTGGATAGTCCGTAAAACAAAGGAAACTCTGTCGAAATTTTTCTGGAAATTACCTAAATTTGAAATAAAGCCTTGTCGGCTTCCGCCATATACTAGAATGAGTTGATAGAATTTGAGATAATATTTGATAGATGGGTTCGGGTGCCCAGATCGGGCACTAGTCACGGCCGACGGGGTTGGGTCGTGACAGAAGTGGTATCAGAGCGGTTTGGTTCTCGGAATGTCTACAGACCGTGTCTAGTAGAGTCTTGTTTATCGGTGTGTTGTGCACCACATCTATAAACAGGAGGCTACAGGGCATTTAGGATGCTACCCTTCCTTCTTATCTTAGATCGTGCGATAGAGCGATATTATCAGGATGATTCCTCCCTAACGAATTGTTTTGTTTTCAGCCATGCCTCCGAAGAAAGCGACAGCTGCCCAGAAGGGCAAGTCAGTAGCAGCCGGAGAGACTAGTCGGGCTCAGAAAGTCACTCGGACCCTTGCTCAAATTATGCAAGATACTGCGCCCCGGCCAACCGACTCTACTACATCATCATCATCGGAGGAGTCTGGAGCAGCAGCCGCTGCCACTATAGATCAGGGGGCGGCTTCACCAGTAGCTCCAGAGGTTCCAGTACCTGAGCCTCCAGCTCCACAGCCAGGGGCTGAGGATCGGGCTATGAGAGTTGCGGTCCAGTTGTTGACCAGACTGGTAGCAGGGCAGGTTCATAGGCACAGACTTGGGGATGGTCGTGCAGACAGACGTGACAGTTCGAGAGCTCGTGAGTTCCTGACCTGTAATCCTCCAGAGTTCTTCGGGACAAAGCCCGAGGAGGATCCTGAGGAGTTTATCAGGAAGATGCGGCGCACTTTGCATTTGATTAATGCTTCCGCGACAGAGTCAGTCACGTTGGCTTCGTACCGGTTGTATGATGTAGCGGCTAATTGGTACGAGTCATGGTAGTTATCGAGAGGTGACGGTGCTCCCCCAGCAGTTTGGGATGATTTTTCTCAGGCCTTTCTTAGCCATTTTCTGCCTCCGGAGTTACGGCGGGCCAGGGCTGACAGATTCTTATTGCTGAGACAGAGGGGCCGCAGTGTTCGAGAGTACAGTATGAAGTTCGACTCATTGGCCCGATATGCACCTGCTGTGGTAGCTACTATGGCTGACAGGATGCACAGGTATATTATGGGGCTGGACCGTTATTTTGTCGACAGTTGCTTGGTATTGGCCGCTCAGCCCGATATGGATATTGCCCGGATTCAGGCGCACGCTCAGGGCATGGAGGACCGGCACAGGGGTCATCAGCCCGATAGGAGTCAGGATCGGAGACAGCCCAAGAGGGCCAGATCATCTGGGTATTTTGAGGAATTTCGGAGTGGGCAGCCTCAGCAGCAGCAACAGTCTAGCAGGCATTCTTCCCAGCCGGCACAGAGCACACCTCCGCAGTTCTCAGGCAGGAGATTTGATAGCCCAGGGTATTTAGGAGCAGGCCAGAGCTCTGGGGTTTCAGGTTCGCGGGTAGACATGAGTTCCGGTCAGACGAGGCCACCCAGGCCTCAGTGTTCTTATTGTGGGAGATACCACCCGGGAGAGTGCTACCGTGCTACAGGTGCTTGTTATTCTTGTGGCCGCCAGGGCCATACTGTGAGAGAGTGTCCGTATAAGGGTAATTTGGGAGGTCCAGCGCAGCCTACCGGATCAGTCGCTGGGTCATCGTCTCCTTCGATAGCCATGCGCCCTGCGGGGCAGGGTACGTCGACATCAGCAAGCCGCGGCAGAGGTCGTGGCGGGGCTCCCAGTTCAAGCGGTCCTTCGAACCGCATCTATGCCTTGACTAGTCGACAGGACCCGGAGGCGCTACCAAACGCGGATACAGGTATACTAATGTCTTTTTCGAAATATAAGTGTATTAACAGATCTAGCCTCTACTATGTGATATATTTTCCCCAAAATGCTTACAAGACCCTATAAGATTAATTTAACATTCGAGGACGAATGTTCTAAAGGGGGGGAGGATGTTACATCCCGTATTTTTGAACGTCGGATTAATTGTAAGTTGAGGTGGGGCCCACACGTCAAGATTTTTTTTGGGACATGTGACAAATTATATGAATCACATATGTGAAGTTAAACACAACTCAAGAAGGACCCTTGGGCCAAATCAAAGTGGAAGTCCTCCAAACGAATATTTTTAAGAAAACGTTTTCGGGTAACCTGACTTTGGGGGGCAAAAACGATATTATAAGTTTGGAATTTGGAAAAGTACCAAGAAATAGAAGTTGTAGATAATTGAATTAGCTTTCCATCCATAGGTCGTGGGTTCCTAGGTGACGTCAGTACAAGGAGATATGGACGTTTTAAGGCAGAAAGGTCAGTGGGCTAGGCCCAATCCGAGCCCAACCGGGTTAGGCCCATTACCCATGTCCTTATAAGTGCCAATTTCGGCCTTCTTCATCATTTTAACACCAGGAACAACCAGAAAATTCTGGAAAGAGAGAGATGAGCTTTGGAGAGAAAAAAAAACAATTTTGACCAAAATCCGAGCCCCGAATCCCGAAGCCCATGAAGGGAAAAGTGTTGTACGCTACGTTGTCTTCAATTTGAGCTAAAAATCAACCAAAGAGGAGAGTGATGACGTGATGGCTGCCTACTTAAGGTAATATGTAGGTTCTTTTTCATTGCTAACAAGTTTATTTAAAGTTTTAACGGATTAGAACGGGAAAAATAGCGATATAAATTCGTCAGTTGGTATTGTGAATTATGGAATGAGATTTGAAGAGAATTTTGGATGAAAATAAATGTAGTTAACTTGTAGAATGTGGAGGATGTTGCTATTGATGTTGTTAGTATTAATTTCGACTTCATTACGGAAACAAAAATTATGAAATAGCTATATGTGAATTGTTATGTTGGTTGGTGAATTTAGAAGGATGCTAGTCCATATTAGCATGGAAATTGGTTGTAGGAAATTATGTCATTTTAATGTGATTTTATGACATTATGGAAAGGAAGTTAATAAAGTGTGGATTATTGTTGTTGGATATGAATTTGTAAGTAGAAAATGTGTTGTGATGGTTTTGTTGCATATGTAGGAATGTTGGGTGGAATTGATGGAATTGTTTAAATCCTTGGGTATTGATTGGAGTGTTATTGAATTATGTTTGAATAACCTTGAGTTAGTGAATGAATATGAGAATGGTGATATTAGCTTGATATTGTGAAGTTGAAATGGAAATGAATTAATTTTGTTTAATATGTTAGTTGTGTTGTTGAGATCCTTATAAGGCAAATGAAGGTTAAATGGTTTAAGTTGGCATTGAAATGGAATGTAGAAGGTTATGTCATTTTAGAATGATTTTATGATATTATGGAAATGAAGTTGTTAAGGTGCAAATCATGATTATTGTTGATGAACTTGGAAGACGGAAACATGTTATGAATAAGTATGCTAAAGATTAGAAGCTTTGGGTGAATTATGACTTTGGTGGAAAGTTTGTATATTTTGTATACCTTATGAATATTTTTGTGGAAATGATATGAAATGCTTCTAAATTATATTGTGATGATCTAGATTAATGATGAATGTGAAACCATTGAGATTGGTTTGGAAATTGAAGTTGAAATGAAGGTTATGACATTATGTTGGAAAGATGGCAAGTTAAGTTATATTGTGTTTATAGTGATTATTGTTGTTGTTGATGTTGCTGTTGGGTTGTTGTTGATTGTTTTGGCCGAGTTGAATTCTCGGGGATGTTATATGTATAGGGGAAGTGCTGCCGAAATTTCGGTAGACAAATATAAAGTTAAGTGAATTCTTAAAGTCTTGTAATTCCTAATTGGTAACTTTGACCATTTGTAGATTCGGAGTGAAACGGGATTTGAGTTTTGGCGAACGTAAGACGCATATAAGGTATGTAAAGCTATCCCGATTCTTCTCTTGGCATGTCCTAGATGTACTAGGCTTGGATTTACGCCTCGGGGAATATTCTGTCCATCGGAATCCGCGTTTGAAATCGTCGCTTTTTCATTCAATAGAATTGAATTCCTTAAGTATGCTTTGATGAAAAATTATGAAAAAATTTCCCAAATTGCTTAGGAAGTTATGGAATGTCCTAGAACCTTTGTAGGTGACCCCATAAGCTTAAAAATACGTAATTTGAGCCCACCGCTTCATTGGTTCCGAGGTGGGCCCACTATTTCCAATTTTACCCTTTATGTGTCTATGACTTGTCTTCGAGCGTTTTCGTTAGAGATACTCTAACTACTCCTTTATCTACTAAATAAAAACTATTTTAAATATTTCATTAAGTCTTATAAATTGTTTTGAATCTTGAAAACGATCTCGGATAGATTATGCCTCCGTAACTCGTTATGACATCTAAATTTACTTACTATGTTTCCGTCCGATTTCATTGATTTGATTTGACATTCGATATGCCTCATTGAGTCTCTGGAAATATATATATATATATGGTATTTTTAGTGCATTTAGTTTCTCACTACTCCGTTCGTGGATGCCTCAATGTTTCCCCCACTGAGCCCGGGCCAGGATATGTTGTCAAGCGTGATCCTATGCATTGTTCGCCGTGCCTCGATGTGAGGGGGCAGGTATATGCGTACATGGGTTTGTGGAGTATGTTGTGCCATGTACGCTTGTTCTGATATGATTTGCTATGGCCATCTGATATGACATATTATGTTACGGGGTTATGCCCCTGTTCTGATTCTTCTGTGTTGTGGCACCAGCGTCGGGAGGGTGGCCACGTTCTGTCTGCCGAGTCCCTTGGCAGGGGCCGGATTTGATGTGACATATGTTTTTGTACACACTCTGCATGTTTTGAAAATATGTATCTGATACTTTGGGTTTTCTATTTACTTTCTGTACGTTCTGTACCAGTTATGATTTTGTTTCTGTAATTCAGGCTTTGCATATTCAGTACATATTTCGTACTGACCCCCTTTCTTCGGGGGCTGCGTTTTCATGCCGCGCAGGTACCGACGACAGGTTTGCTGAGCCGTCCGCTTAGGATCTTATTCTCCTATTTTGGAGCGCTCTCTTATCCAGAGCCCATCTTTTGGTATAGTCTGTCACTACTGTATATATATATATTCTCGTTCATGGGTATGGCGGGGCCCTGTCCCGTCATATGATTCTGTCGGTCTGTTTAGAGGTCTGTGGACATGTTTGTGGGTTAGGGTCTTTCTGTATGGATGTATGTACATGTCGTTTGGGCGATCCCATACGCCGAGGCGGCCGGTCCGCGTATGTTTATATATTACTTGGTTAGCCCTGTGTGGCTTTTGTTGGTATTTTCTGCGTGCAGGGTATATTGGATAGTCCGTAAAACAAAGGAAACTCTGTCGAAATTTTTCTGGAAATTACCTAAATTTGAAATAAAGCCTTGTCGGCTTCCGCCATATACTAGAATGAGTTGATAGAATTTGAGATAATATTTGATAGATGGGTTCGGGTGCCCAGATCGGGCACTAGTCACGGCCGACGGGGTTGGGTCGTGACATTACCAAAATAATCACTATCCATGTCTTTGATGATAGCTTTAATTGTTTATTTAGCACAAGAATCCACGATATCCTTTTGAATTGTTGAACAAATCATCACATCGTTTTTGGAGCATGTTGTAACATTACCTTTTCCACATCCGGATGGTTGTTCCATGAAATTCCAAAAGTTCAAGAGAAAGACCTTTGTATTCGGAATCTTCACTCTCATCATGACCATGAAATGATAATCCATTTCTTAGTAGAAACCTTACCACATTAATGGAGGCATTTAAGCGAATTCGATAATCACTCGTCTTTCTCATTGAGTTTGGAAAAAGAAGCTCGAATTGATTGACGTTGATTTTTCAAATCTAGCATCCTATTGAAACATTTATTATGAGTACTATTTACTTCACCAACATGTGATTTAAGTCTCGCCGGACCATGGTTCCAACTCCTAAAACCATCGTCTGCAAATGCTCTCCCCACATTACCACGACTTTCAAATTCATTCTTGAACAAATAACAACACAAACAAAATGCAGCAGCATCTTTTATGCTATATTCCAACCAACCAGAATATAGAGGCTTATACCAATCAGGATTAAATTGACGCATCTTGTCCCCAAACTTAGTTTTAGGAAATAGTTTCAGTTCCGGTTGATAAGGCCCCATCTTAATATAATATCTCCTCACTTTATCTCGAATATTAGGACTAAACTGAAAAATGGGTCTTCTTTCTTTAGGATCACGTTCAAGAGAGCCCAACTCAAGACTACAATCAACATTTGAAGAAGGGGGTGAAATTGTCTCTCTTTGAATTTCCGGAGCTATATGTGAATTAAGGGATGGACGGCTACTAGAACTTGGTTGTCCAATGTACAACTTAGTCACGTATTTATCCATTTTGATTCCTACATATTTAAAATAACTATTCAACTTAGTCACAAATTTATCTCTTGCAAATTCATAATAAAATAGGGGAATCACACCCCTTTCACATTAAAATATAAGGGTATCACACCCTTCTAAATTTGTAATAACATAGAGGAATCACTCCCCTTTCGCCTTCAAAAATAAGGGAATCACACCCTTCGAAATTTGTAATAAAATATAGGAATCACACCCCTTTCGCATTCAAAAATAAGGGAATCACACCCTTCGAAATTTGTAATAAAATAGAGGAATCACACCCCTTTCGCATTAAAAAATAAGTGAATCACACCCTTCCACATTTATAATAAAATAGAAGAATCACACCCCTTTCGCATTCAAATGTAAGGGAATCACACCCTTCCACATTTATAATAAAATAGAGGAATCACACCCCTTTCGCATTCAAATATAAGAGAATCACACCCTTTCTTATTTATAATAAATTAGAGGAATCACACCCATTTCGCATTCAAAATTATAGAGAAGTGTTCATTACCGTCTATCGAGCTCGAAATTTAGTGCAAATACAATTTAAGAGTTCCAAAACTTTACGGCCGCAGTGCAAATTGTACTTCTCCTTCGAAACAAAATGGTGACTTCAACCTAAAAATAACAATTTGTCAAATTCCTTAAAACCCATAAACCCCAAAATTCAATAGAACCAAGAAAATAAGATTTCAAATGTCAAAACCCATAAACCCCAAAATTCAAAAACTCAAAAAAAAATCAATAAAATTCAGAAACCCAAATTCAAAAATCAATAAAAAGACCAAAAGGGTGTTAGAAATTCGAATTCAAGACTTACCGAATACCTTGTTGTTCTGAGATATTTTGTTTTGAATTAGAGAATAATATTATAATAGAGAATA
Organism: Lycium barbarum; assembly: GCF_019175385.1. NCBI lineage: Eukaryota > Viridiplantae > Streptophyta > Magnoliopsida > Solanales > Solanaceae > Lycium > Lycium barbarum. Next base: position 102,563,541 of record NC_083348.1, on the reverse strand, counting down.
AATATGGGAATGGAGAATAGATTTTGCCTTTTGAAACTTGGGACGTTAATTTTACTTACATGGATTTTGGTGGGTTCATTGCAAGCTTGCAGTTTAGCTATCAGCTATGGATTTCTACTTGCTAACTTCTAAGTTTCTTGTTCATCGTTGCAGACTTCCAGTGCATCCATGGAGTTTTTTTTTTTGTTTTTTTTGGTACAATTTGAAAGAAAGAAAAGTAAGTATTAAAAACGTTTTTTACTTGTACTAATAGCTAATAATATAAAAAGACTTGTAATAACTAATAATATAAAAAGGAAGGAGAAAAGGTGACTTTAAAAAATAATAGCAAAATTTTTAAAAGTTGCACGAGTGGGGGATTAAACCCGCGACCTTGAGAATACAAACATAAGCTCTAACCAGTGCTCCACTCAGTCTATTTGGACCATATGTTCACTTAGTTAATATTAAATATATTTTCGGAATTATACACATAATATATCGAGATTACTCGAGTGACCATGTGTTCACGTGACCCAAAAAATACACATAAATTCGCCCCTGTGGTCAAGCCCTTAATTCATTTAAAGAAAATGTTTACTAGTTGGTGAAGCCTAGGATAGTCTCTTAATCATCTTGATTCAACTAAATCAAACTTTGGTTTCAAGTGAGAATACACAAACATGATATATATCAAATAATGATCTATTCTTTAAGCTAATCACGGAAACTGCCCTCATTTTCTTTTGGCAACACATGGACGATTAAGAAGATCAAATGAAACTTACTACAATAGGAACATGGTCACGCTAATATAAAAAAAAAAATAAAAAAAATTGACAGCTGTATAAGAAACAACAATTAGCTTATTCAATCCAAAAAAGATCAGCTATACAGTCACATAGTTAAACACCACTCAATAGTTATGCCAAACATTACATCCTCGAGCATTTAACTTAATCCTCCCCCTAACCTTATTCACCATCATGGATTTTTAAATCAGTCCAGGTCAACTAAGAGCAAACAAGTAAATCATTTTTTAACATACGAGGGAGAAATGGATTAGTTATTTAACCCTGACTAGGTTTCCAACTAACATTCTTCATAGAATCAGCAACAACAGCTGAATATGATGATGATCTCATAGAAAAGGTAACTTACCATCATATATATATATATATACGACTAACGTATCTTCACACTAAATGGACAAGTTATAACATGCTAACTACTTACAAACAAACACTAACTACTTTGTAATCACAGTAACTATATAAAACTACAAACTGAAACTAAAAGGGAGAGGGATTCAAAGATTACCTTTCACCTTAATCGAATCCGACGAACGGAAATGATTTTAAAAAATTATAGGGAAAATGCACAAAAACACACTTGAACTATGATTGAATTTGCAATAACACACTCCATCTTTGCGGGGGTCCTATTATCCTCCTAGACTTATTTAAAGCGGAATTATTACCATCCTAAAATGCTATAACCAGATTTTTGGTACAAGATTGTGGTGCACGCGCTGGTGTGTATTTTATTTTTTCATTTTTCCTTTTTTAAAATTATAGTATTACCATTTCATTCACTTTCTCTCAGAGCCAACACACTTCCATCTTCTTCGTTGCCACCAATCCACCATTACTCCAACTAAAGGTGGCAATGGACAATCAATGCAAATAGGCTTGCACAACTCCTTGGAATGCAGTAGATAGCTAGCTTTTGGCAATGGAGGAGATTTTGCCAGCGAGTTTCTTTTATCTTCACAGATTTGAAGCTTTTCCGACGACTTTTGCTCTTCTTCAACGAGCTTCGGCGGCAACAGTACCAAGAGGGAGAGACAAGTCCATATACCAGAAAGATAGATGGATCAGAATATAGGAAATAGTTTGTTGGAATTTTGTAAAATGATAGAATTTTGAAGTGATGAGTACGGTGACTATGGTGGAATTTGACAAGAAACAGACTGCGGTTTCTCCATCTCCGATTGCACTGTACAACTTCTCCTCCGCCATTTTATACTGCCTAAAATTAGTTGTTCATTATTTATGTTGTGAAAAACTTCTTTAGCTCTGGTAGTAACGAATTGGGCAAATCGTCTCAAGTTTTTGCATTTCATCCTCGGCTGACTTCCGTTCACCGGTGGAAATAATGGTGGAATATTAAAGAGGAAGGAAGAGAGTGAAGTTTATTATTTCTGATTTTATGATTTTAGGAGAAGGGCATTAAAAAAGTTTCAATTATGGACACGTGGCATTATGAGGTTAGATCTCACGCGTTTCACACATAGTGTAGGCCACATCATCATTTAGGGTTGTGATAATTCCACTTTAAATAAGTTTAGGGGGCTAATAGGACCCCCGCAAAGATAAAGTGTGTTACTGTAAATTCAACCATAGTTCAAGTGTGTTTTTGTGCATTTCCCAAAATTATACTAGAGTGAGAACTTCCTCAAAATTTGAGTGTTCTCATCTCTTAGGGTTAAAAAACCCATTTTTATGGTGGAAACCATAATTTAGGTCTCAACACTATTGTTCATTGTTCTTTTGTTGAAAGGTAAAGGCTTCTATTTATAGAAAGTAAGAAACCCCCAATATTTTAGCTCCAACGATGTGGGATTGTTCACTTTCCAATTTTCCCCCTCTTTTCTTAAATTCCTTTGAAATTCAAAACAAAAAAAAATCCCCCTCCACCGTACAATACCCCCTCCTTTCAATTTATTTGAAATTCAAATCCAAATGAAAAATCTTATCTAGATAAACCTTGAATTCGTACCAAAACTAAAGGAAAAATAAAAAGTTAGATTATGTTACCGTTGAGAATGAGGGAAAAGTGCCAATAGTGCTGAAATCGTACAACAACAGCTGGGTAAGTCAAATTTTGTGATTTTTTCCCCAAAATTTGTTTGGAACAGCTGGAAATTGGTAGGAGGATCATACAGGGATCGTTTGGGTTGCTGTTGTGGTTGTACGTAAGGGTCGTTTGGTTTTTTTTTTGTTCTTCTACTTGTAGGGTCTGTTTGGTTCATCTGTCTTTGGTTTTCCCAAAATGGAAAGGGAAAGGATTGAGGGGATGATCAGTTTGGTTGGGGGGGGGGGGGGGGGGGGGATTTAAGTGAAATATCAAAACTTAAACTCCCCCTTTTAAAATGTAGTATACTCTTTACATAGTTCCAAAACCTACGTAATAACTTAAGACACTCTCGTAAAATAACATTTGTACGAAATGAAATTCGTAGTACGTAGTTTAAAAATACGAGCCCAATATTGACATAGTTCCGGACAATATTTAAATAATGTGAAAATTGTGGTCAAAATGAGCCGTAATTTATACGACGTTTTACTTAACAATTTTTCCGAGTTAGATGGAGCGAGATACGTATCTTATATTCAAATCATGTTTGTGAAAGTAAATAACTCGTAATTTTCTTGTAATCGTCAATTTTGTCAATTTCTGTAATTTTCTCGGGATTTTTGAATTGTAGAATTTTGAAAGCGTATCCTTATTCCGTCTTGGCTTAGGAATTTCGAGAATTAAAATGCGCTCATTGTGAGGTGAAAATTAGTTGTCAACAATCTCTGGGTAATCGACGAAGATTGGCCCAATAGAGAAAACAAACGAGGTCATTTACACGATTGTCCTTCAAAGGCACTGGTCTTTAATTTTTGTCCCTCAAATTGGTGGTCTTTAATTTTTACCCTTCCCTAAAATCTCTTGATTTCGGGTTTGAACCCCTTCTCTACTTCAAGCAGAATTTTGCCTTCAGGCAATTTTTTTTTTTACTTAGTTTGAATTTTACAAACCTCTGGCTTAAGGCCTAACTTTTGCCTAAATAGGGTTAATTTTGCTACAAACATCTGCCTTGAGGTTTTTTTTTTACTGAGCTGGGGTTCTGTTACACCCCGGATTTTTTGAACATTATAGTCGTATCATGAGTTAGTGGACGCAAGTTCAAAAGAAATTATCTTGAGGTTAAAAGAGATTGAGTTTATTAATATAAATGGTTATAAGAGTCCATAAATAATATTAGTAAATGGAAAAATATTTGGAGGGTGAATGAATCAAAGAAGCATGAGTTTCATCAAAAGTCAGCAAGTTGGGAATACGATAACTTGTACTTTTGGGTGAGATTAGGAGTGTTTCACATGCTAAGCAAGTAATGATAAGAAGTATTTGAATCGTATAATAGTCTCTTGTTAAGTTTGGAAGTCAAACGAGTTGTAATACGAAAGTCGACAAAAGGCGTCGCAATTTAAATTTGTAAATTTCACTGAAATTTGGGTCAGATGTCTTGGAGCTTTTCTCTCAATCTACTTGGAGTTACGGGGTGGTCTTCCTATAAAATCGAAGATGTACTAGTTTAGTTTCCAGCACATTTAACCATTTGTCAATACAATATCGGAGTAGATAGAAATTCGTATTTTCGTCCAAGGACGCAAACTGCTGCGGGACCAGTGTGCTAAGTCGGTGGCTGCCTAGCTCAACATATATATAAAAAGCCCCAAATCATATGTAACACCCCGTAAACTTGAACTAAGTGTGAATTTGTAAAAATCTAGTATTTAGATGATATTATATCTATATGAATCCATTCTTGATGGATTCGGGTGAAAGATGGTCGTTTTGAAGTCAAACCAACTAGTGAAATTCTTAAGGCCTCTTAAATTCGCCTAAGTTTTGGCAAGTCTGTCTTCTGGGTGATTTTCATGAAAATGTGTTGCGAATTTGGAAACACTTCCTTCATGAAAGTTGTATCTCTTTGAAATAGTTTTCCAACGGTAGGTCACCCAGCCCAAACAAAGCTGCGTACAAAAAGTTATGCCCGTTTTACTGAAGCCTATCTTCGCTGAAAATTTTGCCTGTGTTACGGTGAGACGTTACGGACCGTAACACGTGTTACGGGCCGTAACATGAACCGTAACGTCTCAAAAATTTCCAGAAACTCTCTGGAAATTTCCACTAAGGGACGGTCCGTAACACGAAGGACGGTCCGTCCTTCAGAGGTGTCCTTTGGCCCGTTTTCACCAGAAAAATATAAATAGGACACTTGTTTTGTTTATTCCTCCACTTCCTAAACAACCCTAAGGACGAAAACCATTCCCCCGAGTCTTCAAATCAAAGGTAAGGGCATCCTTAACATTACTAATTCATTCTAACATCAAACCCATGATTCTTAACATGATTTTTGTGACCAAAACCTACAGTTTGCAACATAATTCTTCCCAAAGTGATTCGAGCTAGGGTTTGGGTGTTCTTCATTAGAAAAGTGATTTGTTAAACCTTGTTTAACGAATTAAGGTATGTCTCTCTTTTAAAAACCTTATTATGGATATATGTCTTTTTCTCGAAAGTTCTTTATTGAATAAAAAGGGCGAACTTCTCATACAAAACCCTAATGTATGTCTCTTTAAAAATAAAATCCTTTTTGAATATAAAGGTAATTTGTATGTCTCTTTTAAAGAAAATCCTTTTGACTATGAAGGTGTTTTGTATGTCTATATTTCAAAATTCGTCTTTTCATGTATGTCTAGATTTTCCCAAAAATCTTCCTTGAAGTATGTCTATATTCCAAAAATCATCTTTTCAACTATGTCTACTTGTGAAGTACGCTTATATTGTGAAAGCATGAATTGTATTTAGAATCCTTCCTTGATTGTTTGTATAAGTTATAACTCTTGTTTGGTGGAATTTATTCTGAAATTAAAGATGATTTCTTTTAGACAAGGTCATGCGTGTGTAGGGTCAAGCCCGCATCGAACCTTATACGAACTATACTACTTTGTGAAACTCGCTTTTCCCATTATTGGATGATTAAACTTAATCTTCTAAAGGTTGGACCTTAAACTTGTTTTGTTGTTGAATGGGTTTCTTGAACTTGAAATTGAATAAGAGATTTGAATAAGATTCTAAATCGGTTATGACTTGAAATGCCTCCATTTTGAGATGATAACTTGAGAAGTGAGATCCGGCTCTAAGCCATGATTGATGATTCGGTAATATGCCATGATTTGTATTTTGTTGGTGTTTGGGCCTGTATGGGCAAGCTGTGCTAATCCAGAGGACGATTGGCCGTTATGGATCCTAACGTATCGATACGAGTATTGATGTGCTAGTCCAGAGGACGATTAGCCTCTGTATCTTCCTAGAACGGAGTATCTATTGCTGTGCTAGTCCAGAGGCCGATTAGCCTCCGTTGCTTCCTAGACCGGAGTATCTATTGTTGTGCTAGTCCAGAGGACGATTAGCCTCCGCTGCTTCCTAGCCCGGAGTATCTATTGCTGTGCTAGTCCAGAGGACGATTAGCCTCCGTGGTTTCCTAACCCGGAGTATCGATTGATTGATTAGTTTGCCTGTGAGTGGCTTGTTTCGTATCTTGTTGCCTGTGAATGGCTTGTGGTGATATTGAATTCGTAAGTGAAATGCTTGGCATGGTAAATGGTAAGGAGTTAAGTTAATGCGTCTGTCATTGTTGGGTTCTTTGATGACTCTTTAATGTTGCTGACTCACTTTATTCCTGGGTTCAAACTGTTATAATGACTTCCGCTGATTTAATTCATGTATTCATGATTTGTTACATTTAATTTATAAACTGTTGGAGGCGAATGTTGAACCTGGCGGGTTCAAGTATTATTATTGTGTTGTTTAGGTTCCTCCGATGTTGTTCATGACGTCGGATGCCGGTCATGTCTAGGGTGGGTTTTGGGGCGTGACAATTTTCAACCACATTTCTCTTAAGACCAAACCCCAATACACCTCCCAAACCCTCTCAAACATTCCTCCATGATCCATGAACATATCAAGCAGCTAATCAATCCATCTTAACACAACAAAGACCGTGGCAATCACGAAACCTTCATTTCTCCATAAATTCGCTTTTCGGAAGAAAACGTCATCTTGAAGCAACTTCTATTTTGGATTGATTGTGGGAATCTAAGGTATATTTTATCCTATTAATCATATCTTTATGATTCTTCAGGTATTTAATCTAAGAAATTTGGAGGGAAAATACCATATGAATAAGTTATGGTTAAAACTTGAAGCTTCTATGGGCATGGCTAACTTGTTGAGCTATTTGTGTTAGGTTTGTTGTATTGTTTGGAGTTATGATAGTAAAAATATAAGTATATATTTTAATTTGCCAAAAATATTAGAAGCGTACATAGGTATTTCGGAGGAGAGGCGGGACAAAATTGGGTGTCAACATGACCTTTTATTGAAAAGTTGTTCCGTTAACTTGGATCGATCGCGTTCCATGATAATTGAGCTGACTTATACTTCATCTATGACTTGTACCAAAGTATATTCCACGTTCCATATCTCCTTTTGGCTATCGAATAAAAGACTTTTCGTTCAACTTGTGTCGATTATGTTCCAAAATAGTTAAGCTTACCTTTTTCTCATGAATAACTTGTATTGAAGTGCCTTTCGCATTTCATATCCCTCTTGATTATCGAATGAAGAATGATATTCGTTACGGTACTCTTCACGTTAAAGTTGAGTTGATTGTACTTCCTTTAATTGAGTTAATCCTTATCTTCTTGTTTATTGCTCAAAGGTGACGAACCTCCCGATGGTACAAGTTGTGTCGATCATATTTCATAAGAGTTTGGCCAACTTTGGGTTTGTGTATAATTTATAACAAGATGTTTCCCTATACTTTTATTTCTTTGGCTTATTGATTAAAGAATGATGAACATAGCGACAATAACGATAGTCGGAGGATAACGGCGATAGGTCACTTTGACTCTTTCTATGATATCCCTTCTGAGGTCGGTCTTGCATTGCACTTATATATATGTATTTATTTTCACTACCGCGCCGCGCTATAGTCGGCCGGGCAGGCACGTAGATGTGCACCTAGATGTATTTCTTGCATGTATATATATTATGAGTATGGCTATGGGTACGTCGGGGCTCTGTCCCCACCAGTTAATGCATATTAGTGCTCTTAGAGGCTTACAGACTATCAGTCAGTGTACAAATGTTGTGTTTGGCCTTACCGGCCTTCTGACTAGTTATTTTTTCCTGGTTGTGGCCTTGTCGGCCCTAGTTATGCATATATGTATTGTTGGGCCTTTTCTGCTTGGACGTTGTCATGATATACTTCTTACAGTTGTTATTCAGCGGTCTTGTCGGCCTATGATTCATGTTACAGAGTTTAGATATCACAGTTGGTTCGCTCGGTCCTTCGGGTGCTGGGTGCCGGCCACACCCCCCAAGGTTGGGGTGTGACAGGTTCGAACCCAGAACCTCGGAGTATTAGGGGAAGGAAAAAATTAAAGACCACAATTTGTGGGACAAAATTTAAAGCCCAGTGTCTTTGAAGGACAATCCACACAAAAAACATGACAAACGAGCCCATTTGATATAGTTGGAAACTAGGAGGGGCCTTATCGTTTTGATGAGCTAAGTCCAGTATCGTGAGGCCCAAGGAATTCAAATATTCCAGAAAACGTAAAGGAGCGGCAACGGTCACAAAAACAGCTGGAAACCATTTCAAATTTCAAAAATCCTCTTTCCCCCTCCTCCTATTTAAATAAAACCCCCACTCTATTTCAAACCCTAGCCCTCTATTCAATTCTCTCTTGTCATAAACTCTCATCCATTATACACTACTCCAATTTCTTCGATATCTCTAAAAGAAAATGAGAGAGTGCATTTCCATCCACATCGGTCAAGCTGGTATCCAGGTCGGAAACGCCTGTTGGGAGCTTTACTGCCTCGAACATGGCATTAAGGTCAGTACATTTACTTCTCTCTTCAAATTTTGGTTAGTACTTATTATGGGTTATTTCTTACAGGGAACATTACACTCTATGTCTTTTTTTTTTAAAAAAATATTTACACTACGCAGCCATACTTTGTGTATAAACACCTGATTTAGCCAATATTTTTGTATAAACACCTGAAAAATTCCTTTTTTTTTTTTGTATTGACCATCTTGTCTAGCCGGATGGACAAATGCCTGGAGATGTTACTGTTGGAGGAGGAGACGATGCTTTTAATACTTTCTTCAGTGAAACGGGTGCTGGAAAGCATGTACCTCGTGCTGTGTTTGTAGATCTGGAACCCACTGTCATTGATGAAGTCAGAACCGGAACTTACCGTCAGTTGTTCCATCCTGAACAACTCATTAGTGGTAAAGAAGACGCTGCTAACAACTTTGCTAGAGGCCATTATACAAGTAAGACTCACTAAACTTCAACTTCCATCTTCTTACATAAAAAGCAAGTTTCATTTGCCCTTTTGAAATTGCACTCTCTGTCTACTGCTAAATAATATTTTCCTTTAATTACCCGGTTTAGCCCACTATTAAACACTTTTATACAAGGTGGACATCTTGTTTACCGTAACTGTATGATGTTTTTTAAAATGTTGTATAATCTTGTATACTGTGTGTATAAGCACTGTTGGGAAAAAAAAAGTTGGTTCTAAGAATGTAAACTGAAAATATGGCATGTAGGTGTAAAAGGCTGGTTGTTTTATATGGTTTTCAAATATGTAATAAAATTTACATATTTGAAAACTATGTAGAAAGTATTATAAGTCACAATAATTGAAAATTCAAAGTTTTTATAAGACATATTTAACTCTTGAAATTTGTAAGTTGCTACATAAATTAGGACGAAAAGAGTAGTAAATACTCCTGGGAAAATAAAATTCTTGATAAAGAGATGGTTTCATTTACCCATTTCGTTTTGTGTTTTATATGGTGTTAATTGATTAATATGTGTGACAGTTGGGAAGGAGATTGTGGATCTGTGTCTTGATAGAATAAGGAAGTTAGCAGACAACTGCACCGGTCTTCAAGGATTTTTGGTGTTCCATGCTGTTGGTGGTGGTACTGGTTCAGGGCTTGGTTCTTTGCTTCTTGAGAGGCTTTCTGTTGACTATGGAAAGAAATCCAAGCTTGGATTCACCATTTACCCTTCACCTCAAGTCTCTACTGCTGTAGTTGAGCCCTACAACTCCGTGCTCTCGACTCACTCGCTTCTCGAGCACACTGATGTTGCTATCCTTTTGGACAATGAAGCTATCTATGATATCTGCCGTAAATCTCTTGACATTGAAAGACCTACTTACACCAATCTTAACAGGCTCATTTCCCAGGTACTGTAGTTTTAACATAGTGTTGTTGTCTTCAATTATGAAATGGGGTTACGGGTTCTTCCCAAATATATACACTGATTATGTATATTATATGTATATTTATACTAAATACACAAGACATATACGATTGCCGGCTATTATTCTCTTGGGTGGTCCAAAAAGTTATTGATTGTTTGATTTAAGAGATGGACTAATTAATTGGTTGATTCTGTAGGTTATCTCATCTTTGACAGCGTCTTTGCGATTTGATGGTGCTTTGAATGTGGATGTAAATGAATTCCAAACCAACTTGGTTCCATACCCAAGGATTCATTTCATGCTTTCTTCATATGCACCTGTGATCTCTGCAGAAAAGGCGTATCACGAGCAGCTTTCTGTTGCGGAAATTACTAATACTGCTTTTGAGCCATCGTCTATGATGGTCAAGTGCGACCCGCGTCATGGAAAGTACATGGCCTGTTGTTTGATGTACAGAGGTGATGTTGTGCCCAAGGATGTGAATGCTGCTGTAGCAACAATTAAGACCAAGAGGACTATTCAGTTTGTGGACTGGTGCCCAACTGGGTTCAAATGTGGTATTAATTACCAGCCACCAACTGTTGTTCCCGGTGGAGACTTGGCTAAGGTTCAAAGAGCTGTTTGTATGATTTCAAACTCTACAAGTGTTGCTGAGGTGTTCTCAAGAATTGACCATAAGTTCGATTTGATGTACGCAAAGAGGGCTTTTGTGCACTGGTATGTGGGTGAAGGTATGGAGGAAGGAGAGTTCTCTGAGGCTAGGGAAGATTTGGCAGCTCTTGAGAAGGACTATGAGGAAGTTGGATGTGAATCTGGTGATGGGGAAGATGATGATGATGAAGAGTATTAGGTTTATTTCTCTATGTTTTGTTTGGAAGATTATGTAGCCAATGGTCTCATTGGTAGCTAATATTAGAATGAGCTCATGTTCAGTAGGTTGTTCATGTATTGATTAAACAAACTGGATATGTGGTTTGCTTATTTCAAATTCTTAATCCTGTGTCTTGACTAATATCCAACTAATTCTAGTACTCTTATTATTTTAGTAAGTTCTAGTGTGATGGGTCTGGCTAATACTAATTCCAACAATGCAATGGCCTTTCTTTGTACGTTTAATTTAAGCTTAACTTCAATTACCTCGAGTAACAAGTGTAAAACCAATTTTTGATAGCTGTAATCAATTTCTAACGAGCACTGGTCTAATGTTAGATGCTAATAGAATCGTAGAACACTCTAAGAGGGATAAAAATTTAAGGATCAAGTATAACTTCAATAATAGCCCCAGCTTTAATTTTTATCACTTTGCCAAAAAGATCAATCTTGTAATTTTGTATAAGTATAAACGCCCCACAAAACTGCTTGTTTTGAGCAAGTAGATTTACTTTCTATTAGCATATCCAAACACATTCAGAGTACACGTGTACATTAACTCTTTTTTTTTCTCATTGACTGGTAGGTAGTCACTATTCACTAACCTTGCCTCTCGTCTACGTATTTTCTTTTTCTATATTTTAAGGTACACGGTGGAGGAGGAGATTTCGTCTGACTTCTTCTGCCTACTACTTTCTACGTATTACTTACTGTACAGCAAAATACATAACAGAAGTGATAAAGAAAGGCACTTCTCATCCTTCATCATCACTCTTTCATGTGGGTTGCGTCTTCAATATTCCTGGTTCAATCAAACCGAATTATTAATTTTACAAGATTGATCACTGATTATAAAGCAAAGATTCTCATAAGCTAAAGACAGGGTACATAAAAAATTATACATACTACTCTTTCTTTCATATATCAATTAGTGTTGAAGTAAAAAAATTCTAATAACAGCTCAAGTACAACGAGTTAAATTAGCAGCTTAAATCAATTTTTGAACCACTTTGTAATTGTATAGTACTTAATATTCTCCGTTTATTAAAGAAGAGGAATCAAGAACTCCTTCATTACATCAGTGCTATAAACACAATGGATGTCAAAAAAAGAAAAAGAAGTCCATTTAAAACTCCAGACCGCTATCAAAGAATCATTCATGCATCCAAAGTCTTTAATAAACGGAGACTATTAATTTTAATTTTTGAATTTTGCGACCGAAAATCCACATTTGATTTTTCAATAGAAAGAAAAGAGAAAGTTTTTTAACATTATGATATTTGAAACAGACTCAATCGAAATTGAGAGGATGAATCAATCGAAATCAAAGGAGAAGAAGGATTAGGATTTCTTTATCTTTTAGGAAAAATTAAGAAAAATGAAACTCAAGTGTTAGAAGTTCAGCAGGGAGTACACGCGCATCCTCTATCTAAGTCGTTTCAAATCCTGAATCCACCTCTATCTGTTAAAGAATAAAAAAAAAAAAATAGAAAATAAACAAGAAGAAGGTGGAGAAGTCACCTTGATGGTGATCAGTGAGCAGACTTAATTGCGGTTTTCCCACTAAGTGGTGACATAGGCCTTGACAGCATTAAAACAGAAGTAACATCCTGGTCAACAACTCTTTCCCTAAGCGTCTTCGCTATATCTTCTCCAAGCTGCGAATCCTCAGCTCTAATTCTTTTAACTTGGTTATGAATATAAGCATTCATCTCCATCCTAGAACGACACTCCATCTCTGATCTCTCTTGATGACCCTCCATCTCACAGTTCTCAGATGAGTATATCATTTTTGCAATAATAGATCCAACTATATATATATTCAGGATGTCTGTAAGATGAAGATTTGAGGCAAGCAAGTGATGATGATAAAGAAACAAAAGTATGCCGCTATGTGTTTGTCATGTTATATTGGAAGTATTTATAGTGGTTGCATGTGTCCCTTGTTAATTACAAATGAACGGTTTAGTGATAAATATTATGTGCGTGGCTTCGGTGTGCCGGTGGGGATATGACTTACCTGCTGAGTTACGCATACGCATTTTAGGTGGAGCTATGCAAAGGCTTTTTACCTGGTTGACACATGTATACCCCCTGCCTAATTTTTTAATTAGAGGTGTATTTCACGTGTTGACAAGTTATATGCTATTTGGTGAGTTGATGATTAAGATTAAATGCCCGCTAAAATCTACTACTAGTATTTTATGCAACATCTAAATATAAAATTACACTTAAATTAAAAACTATATTATTAGAACAGAATACATTGTGTACATTTAATGTGAATGTTATTGCAAATAAGTTTTATATCTATCAAAAAAGCTAATCTAATTTACCTGGTGTGTACTAATGTACTATGCCTTTAGGTTTAGAGGAAGACTTTTACCGGGTCGCATGTGTAAGGATGCCAAAATTTTCAGTTGAGATGTTGACTTCACATGTTGACAAGTCATGTGTCATTTAGTTAATGATAAAGATATTAATATAATGAAATGACAAATTATATTTAAAAAAGACACATACCGTACACTTGTCGATGAATATAGAAATTATAATAAATAAATAAATAACTGGTCCAAGCTATTGACGCCGAGAATTTATTTAAATTTAAATTACGTGACTACCTGAGATATACTTCATCCTGACCTTTTAATTTTGTTTTAAATAAATTAAATTATTCTAATATAGTTCCTTAATCAAACATTTTGAATTGATATAAACTAATGCTACCTCATGTTGTTTCAAACTCAATTTATTAATTTATGAAAGAAGTATTTAATCTATTCATAATTCAAACTATTACTTTGAATATATCTGACCAAATTTAGAGAAGCAATCTATTCACACACTATAATCTTCAAAAGGACGAAGTTCAATCCGATATTGATTGGAATGAAAAGAGTATCTTGCATTAAGATATAGATACTCTCTCTAAATTTTTTCAATTAGTGGAACGTACATTCAGCAAGCTAATCGATATATTTGAGTTTAAAAACATGTGAGGATCTTCTAAATGGCCTAGGTGGATTTGAAAGACTGGATGGGAGGCCCCTATCAAATCTGAACAGTCCCAATAGAGTTGCCAAGCAATCAAGAAACTGATGAAGACAAATTTTGTACAATAATGCAACTACAAGTGGTGTCCAAATGGCATGTTATTTGCAATTAAGGTGGGTCAATGGTCTTACAAGGATTTCTGCGCGAGGAAATTGGAAAACAAGTGGCATCTTTTTTAGCTATTAATCAATATTCAAATATTTCAGAATTAGGCTTAATTTTTTACAATCGCTATCTATAATACCAAGATATTGGTATTACCAAGACACGTGGAATTGTAGGAAAGTGCTTAAAAAACTTCTGGTCTTAGAAAGTTAGACAGTTATTAAGCTAACTTACATTATATAAAATAAAAGAAGCAAAACCAGATATGTAACAAAGACAAAATGCATTCACGGTGTAAATTTACCCCACCCCGATATAAACCCTTCTTCATTTTCATTTTAATCCACACCAATTCACTCTTCTCTTTCTCTCAATTATAGTTACTTTGCAATAATTAGCCACTTTAAATTTCTCTCAAATAAATATTATAAAGTCTTATTATAGTTTCAATTATTAATTTTGCAATTATAATATTGTTGGTGGAGTTAGTGATTTTGCAACAATCCGAAGTAGCTTTGGTGGATTTGCAATTCTAGCCGCCTTCACTTTGTTGGAAATTAATCCGGCAATTTGGTACCTTCATTCCAACTCTATCTTTATTTTTCGCAATTTAATTCTAGCAATTTAATTTGTTGCAATTTATTTTCTTGTGATTTAAATTAATTCTATTTAATAATGGCAAAGAGATTTAGACGTGGTGCTGGTAGTAGTAGTGGTATTGTTAGGGGTGGGCTTAATGAGGAAACATTTGTGGAAGAAACAATTTAGGTATTGATGTTGGTGGAAATAATCCACTTTTAGGTCATGAGGTAATGCAACAACATTTTACCGACACTTTTAATGAAATTGATGATGATGGTGATGATGATGAAACACAACCCCCCAAAAATCCCATAGGAGATACATGTCCTGCACAATCACATATACAAGACAAACCGCCTAGAACTCGTAAGCCAACCGCTAAAATTTGGAAATTTATGACTAAGGATAGGGAAAACCAATTAGCTACATGTACCCTATGTGGACAAGTATTTACTTTTAAGCAAGGAACTAGAAAGGATGGTGGAACGGATACACTAAATGGTCATATGAGAAAGAAACATATGGATGTTTGGGGAGAGCAAACAGGTTCAAATGTGGGGGGTATTCAAATGACGATAGACCCACGAACTGGTAGAAATTTTAAGTATGACAAGAAAAAGAGCGTGTAGAAATAGCTAAAATGGTAGCTTATGATTGTTTACCATTTTCCTTTCCCTCGGGTTTGGGGTTTGTTACTTACATTCAACGTTGTTATAATCCGTTATTTGATGGTATTCCTAGAAGTACTTGTAGAGCGGATGTTATAGATTTGCATAAAAAATATATATTTTATTTGCGCCATGTATTTAATTTTTTAAATTGTAATGTTTCTCTTACCGCTGATTTGGGTCTTAGTCTTAACAAGTTAGATTTTTTTGCTATTACATGTCATTGGGTTGATGACAATTAGGTTATGCAAAAAAGAATTATAGCTTTTTTATATGATGAAGGAAAAGGTCGTCACGATGAATTTTTTTTAGCGGATTCAATGTCTACTATTATGAGATTTTTTAATATTTATAGAAAAACAGTTTGTATTGCTTTAGATAATGCTTCTAATAATACAAAGGCGATTGGTCTTTTAAAAAGAGAAATAAACCCTCCGCTAAGAAATATTTTTCATGTAAGATGTAGTTGTCACATTTTAAATTTAATTGTTAAAGATGGTCTTGTGTGTTTTGACGATTCTATTCAAAAAGTTAGAGATGCAGTTGCGTTTCTTTTTTATAATGCTAATATGGCAAGACTTAGAGATTTTAAGAATGCTTGTGTGGAAAATAACCTTAGACCTAGGAAAATTCAAGTAGAAATTGAGACTAGATGGAACTACACTTACATTATGCTACAACAAGCATATGAGTATAGGCTTCCCATACAACAAGTTCACAATAAATATAATATTAATAGTGATGATTGGTTAAATTTTACGCATTGGGAAGATGTTAAAGAATGTGTTGAACTCTTAGAAATTTTTTATAATGCAACTCTTGCTTTTTCTAGACAATTCTATCCCACGGTAACCAGAATTTTAGCCTACTTAGCGGAAATAGCTAGAGTTTTACAAGAGTATAAATATAAACCCGGTTATCAAGCGGCTATTTTTGAAATGATAATCAAATTTAAGAAGTATTTTTTTCCCATCCTAACTTTATTTATTTTGGGTTTTCTTTTAAATCCTTGTTTAAAAGTGTCTTATACTAAAGCATTAGTTGGTCAAATTTATACATTTTTAGAAATTGAAGAGGGGGTTCAACCATCTTTAGCTGAAGCCGAACTCGCTATTGATGACGAGTTTAGAAAAGTTTTTACTCATTATTCTAATTTGGAAGAACGTGCTACACCCGTTGCTCCACGCCCTACTACTTCTCAAAGTAGCAAAAAGGGCTTGTCGGCTTTGTCGCATTTAAAAGTTTTACATTCACAGCCAACTTCTTCTTGTAATGCAAACTTTGATGAATATAACTTTTATTTGATGCAGCCAAATGTGGATATCAAGGAACTGGATGAATTGGACGTCTTAGCATGGTGGGAGAAGTACAAGGCATGTCATCTGATACTCTCAAGAATGGCTCGAGATATCCTTACGGTTCAAGTATCAACCGTGGCTTCGGAAAGCGCATTTAGCCAAGGAAGACAGCAAATTGGAGACCATAGACATTCATTATCCGGCTTTAGCTTGCAAGTAGTAGTGTGCATTCGCGATTGGATTAGATCGGAGTGACGCAACCAAAACTCAGAAGCGGAGGAAGGCGAAGAGGAAGAAATTGAAGATTTAATAGCAAGTGGATCGGACCAAATGGAAGACTTTGAAGATATCTCCATGGCCGAATATGATATGGGGGAAATTAACGAAATGATTCAGAATTGGTGAATTTATTATTCTACTATTTCTTTACAACTCATGTATTATTTGCAGGTTAAAAAAAAACTACAACTTGCAAATAAATGTTATCCAAGAATGAATAAAATATATGGCTCATTGAGCTTTCTTCTATTTACTTGTGTTCATATTTTTACTTATATTAAGTTAGGAATATACCTAAAATATACTAAGAATATACTTATGATATACATCTACTTAAATTAAAAACTAGAAAGTTATATACTTGAAAAATAACTAAAATATACTTATAATATATAGTATACATATAACTTATATATATATATATATATATATATATATATATATATATTAAGTTATACATATATATAAGTTATATATAACTTAAACATATTTATATATATTAAATTATATAACCTAAGTATATTGATATATATAAGTATATTCTTACTATATTTTAGATATATGTATAACATATATATACGTATATAAGTATTTTAGGTATATGTATATATACGAATTTATAAACTTAGAAAAAAATTAAGCTATAAATAACTTAAGTTATAATATATAAGTTATAAGTATATATACTATATAGTATACTTAAACACACACACACACACACACACACACATATATATATATATTAAGTTATATGCTTAAGTTATAGTGTTATACTACATATACCTAAAATATAGTAAGAATATACTTATATATATCAATATACTTAGGTTATATAACTTATATATATATGTATATATAGTATACTTAAACACACACACACACACACATATATATATAGTATACATATAACTTAAACATATATATATAAGTTATATAACCTAAGTATATTGATATATATAAGTATATTCTTACTATATTTTAGGTATATGTAGTATAATACTATAACTTAAGCATATAACTTAATATATATATATATATATATATATATATACACGTATATTCTGTATTGCTGACTTGCTGTTAGGCTGTTAGTCAGTAAATATTTAAACTTTACTTATAAACTTATATAACATATGTAAATATACCTACAATATACTAATAAATACTATAATATATATATATATATATATATATATATATATATATATATATATATATATATATATATATATATATATATATATATATATATAAATACAAAAAACAAAAAAAAAAGGGTTTTGGACTGTTTGAACCAGACCGGTTCCGGTTTGGGGTTTCAAACCGGTAAACCGGAACCGGTGACCGGTTACCGGTCCGATCCGGTTTGAACCGGTTGACGGGCTTATATGTAGCAAAGTTCAATGACTTTGCTAAATAATTTCTCAAAGTTGAGTAACCTTTTAAGATATTTACTCAATGATTTCAGGACAGAGAGGAACAGTCATCCTTATCCACTTCATGACGTCATGAGATTGCCAAATGAATTCGACTTCATAGAACTGGAAGTGTGGGAAGGCACTTAGCACAGTTCCTATTAAGGCTTTACGTCACAAGGCTGAACATCTTTTCGCTGGAATTGTGAAGGCAAGATTAACCTAATTTCTGGTTTACTGAATCTTGGCTCACCGTGTTATGTCGTACATGCTTTAAATGTTCAATTCAGATATGAAGAAACGGGGTGTTAAGCGTTTCACATTGATGAATAAACTGTGTATCTTCCTATATAATATTGAGCACCTCTCAACTCATAACTAACTTATGAATTTGAATTAAACTTACGTCTTATTTTCTTCGGGCAGTAGACCATAGTCCAATGACGTCTTCATTTCCTAAGGCTGATGAGGCTTCTTAGCTTCTCTATCGATTTAGGGGGTGTCAAATGGGTAAATTGAGCTAAATTAGAAATTTGAGTTTATGAAACCAGCTTGAAGGTTACTTGCGTTATAATAGGATAAATCAAAATAGGCTTAAACAATGGGATCATATATAGCCCAACCGGTGTAATTCTTATCAAGTTTTAATTAAAAAAAATTCTTATAATTTATTCAACTACCTAATAATGGTTTTCCTTATTATGAGTTTTTATTACATATTAAATAAAAAAATTATAAATTTTCATAATGTTTCTAAAGAAATAATTTGAGCTACAAGTCATCGCAACCTTTAGGCCGAATTGGATGAATCAACATGGACAAATTTAATAAATGATCCGTCCAAACTTAAACGGATTATACACATCATATTTTCGTAGGCTGACCACCAACATTGATTGATTATGAAACATCCAATTGGGTCAGAACAAACATAACTTGGTGATGTGAATGATTCAAAATGTGCATAATGGGAAGGAATACAAGTAACAGGGATTCTAATTCTAATTGTTGAATAACAAACCCAAATAATGAAACAGTAATATGAAAATGGGACTGGCACAAGTCCAGTAGTCACATGAGATTGTACCAGCCCAAGAATTGGCGTGGGCCTACGATAGGATAAGGTTCACTTAATTGGATTATGGCCCACTACATTTCAGAGTGAATAACCCATCTGTCTCCTGCCGTTTGTTACCGGAAAGATCCCAGAACAAACCCACATACATTTCTAGCTTTATCTATTTGTTTTGATCAATCTTACTGCCCTATGTTTAACAATTTGAATTATTAAATTTTATATTTTAATCTCAATATCAACTGAAAGAATAAAATCAATAAAGGCAAAACTATATATAGATATATTGAAAAAACCACCTAGTATCCAAGGGCGAATCTATGTATAACAAATGGGTCATGTGAACCCATGGTGATTCGACTAAACTCGGTATATTATTTGTATAATCCTTAAAATATCTAATATTAACTGAAGGAACTCATAGTCAAATTGGATCGAGTGTAGCACCACTAGTTATGTGTTGGGTTTAATTTTTTTCGGTTGGAGGATCAAATCCTACTAAATGCACTATTGCGTCTTTTAAAAAAAAATGTATGCAACCTTTAACTTTTTTTATATCTTATCTTAAAAGCAATGGTGAATTCATCCTCCCGAAATCCTGAATTCGGCTCGATAGTATCTCCGGAGGAACAACAATTGGTAATGGAGAAAGTTAAATTCCATTAAGAGGGTGTTTTGATTGCATGTTAATTTCGTGGGCCATTTCCCGGGGTTAAAAGTCACAAATATTGACTCAAAACCCAATAAATAAGAAAGATGAGAGGATCCATAAAAAGAAAAGGAGAAGAATATAGAAGGAAAAAACAAAAAAAAAGAAGAAAAGACATTGATAGGTGGTCAGTGCCACATAGAAGAAAAGACTCTCAAAATCTCAAGTTTCAACCAACCAACTAAATGTCTCTCTGGTTCGTCATCTTGACTTGTTATTAATCGATTATATGCTTTTTACTTAAATAATAATTCATCAATCAATCTCCTTCCTTTTAATTTAATTGAAAATTTTCTAGTTTCTTAAGTTATCTATCTTTCCCCAATTTGCAGAGAGAAACCCTAAATCCCGAAATTTTAGATCGGTGATTAAAAAGGCGATCGGAAATGAGTGCACAAAAGAAGAGGAATTTCCAGATAGAAGCATTTAAACATCGGGTGGTTGTGGATCCGAAATATGCTGAAAAAACATGGAAGATCCTTGAACATGCTATTCATGAGATTTACAATCATAACGCCAGTGGTCTTAGTTTTGAAGAGCTCTATAGGTTTCTTTTCCTAATCCTCTTTATTTATTTCTTTTGTTGCTCTTTGATAATTGATTGAAGTAATATCTGCTAAATTAATCAACACGCACCTTGGAATATACTTAACTGAGTATTATACCAGGTTAAAAACTGGTATAGCTATTACTTCCTCCGTCCCAATTTTTGCAAAGGTGTTTGACTTGGCACGGAGTTTAAGACGATCCATAAATATTTGTGTGGCCGGAAATCATTTCATTAAGGGTAAACTGGGAAGTTTTAAGTTAAATTATTTTTAAATATAGAAATGTATTGTTCTTTTCTGGGACAGACTAGAACGGAAAGTGTATGACATAAAATTGGGACAGAGGGAGTAAGTGTTGCAGATATAATTCTATCTGTAGTGTTGGATGATTTCTATTTGAACATATTCGGCTGTTTTTTCCCTTGTTAGTTCTGGTTTCCCCTGTTACGGGGTGTTGCTTACCCATGTAGGTTAATTTTGTTCTAATAACTGTGTCAAAGACTCGAAACTGTAGTATCAATAGTTGTATATAGATTTCAACTAGTTACTCCCTCCGTCCATATGTACTTGTCCATATTTGACTCGGCACAATCCGTAAGAAGTAATTAATAAAATGATAAGTTTACTGTATCTCCCTTGATATAATAAATTCAATGTTTTGGGAAATGCACCGGGAAATGATTATAGTTAATTGTAATGTTAAATAAGTAACTAAGTGGTAATTTTGTCTTGGTTTTCCAACCTGGACAAGTAAAAGTGAACATCTATTTTTAGTATAGTGGACAAGTAAAAATGGATGGAGGGAGTAATTGCTAGGAGTCCATTTACTCCATGTGTAGGACAGTAGAAAGTTAGAGAACCTTTAGTGTTAGATAACCCCAAATTATTGAACTTTGGAATGTGCCATTCTATTTAATACCTCTTCGTTCCACATGATCGGGTTCCTTTCCCTGCTGACAGTTGGCAGAGAAAGATTTATGGTCACAATTTTGACCATAGTTTATTAGCATGTTGCTTAAGGTTAGGTTGGGTATTAATGCAACATAAAAGCTGATACGTCGGGCTGGTTGGGCGAATGGAGGTGTTCTTATTTTTATGAAGAGGGAAAAATTACCTCATTCCGATATGCAAGTTTAGTCGATTTAGTTAAGTTTGCACGACTATTTTCGTATTAGGGGAAATATTGAGATACTATTCTGTCGTGTAGGAGGATACATCCAGGGTCCTTGTAGATTCACACTAAAAATCCCACTCATTATGCCATATGAGGGAGAGAGCCAAGAAGCATAGCATAGCGTTAATTGTTAAAGATTTATCTTAGAGGTTTTACTTTTAATAAGTGGAATGTATATCTTTTGTAAGAGGTCTCTCTCCCGTGATAATTTCTACGGATGTATGCTTCTCTTTTAAGTGCACACTGTTAGCTTGTGTCTATGTCCTGTAAGTGCAAAGTGTTAGGTGTGTCTATGTCCTGTAAGTGCAAAGTGTTAGGTGTGTCTATGTCCTTTAAGTTCAAACTGTTAGGTGTATCCAAAACTTGATAGCTTCTTTGCCAAATGTGTTGGTTCATAAACCATTAAGCTTACCAGTTGACAAGAACGAATAGTTTCCTATATATCACTTCACATGCCATTTCTTGGGGAATGGGGGTTTAGGTGTTTATAGAATTACTTGCTTTAATCTTGTTCTTCTGTAATTGAACTTAGTGACAATTACTGTTACCTTTCTCAACCAAAAAAAAAAAAAAAAAAATAGTTACAAGCTTTATTTCTTGTGTTTTTGAAGGAGAAGATGCCACCTTTATTTTGATAAATTTCTTGCCTAACAATGTGACCGTGTTTTATTTTCTTCAATCCGTCTTGGACAATTTTTTTTTTTTTGGGGCATAGTCAGCTATATTACTTTGATGTTCTTAGTATCTGTCATATGCAGAAATGCATATAACATGGTCCTACACAAATTTGGAGAGAAGCTCTATTCAGGACTTGTGTCAACTATGACATC
Organism: Lycium barbarum; assembly: GCF_019175385.1. Classification (NCBI taxonomy): domain Eukaryota; kingdom Viridiplantae; phylum Streptophyta; class Magnoliopsida; order Solanales; family Solanaceae; genus Lycium; species Lycium barbarum. The sequence continues at coordinate 102,540,818 of NC_083348.1, read as the reverse complement.
ACATTTGAAGGAAATTGCAAAATCTATTGAAGCTGCCCAGGGAGGTTTGTTTCTTGAAGAACTGAACCGGAAATGGGCAGAGCATAACAAGGCACTGCAAATGATTCGAGATATATTGATGTATATGGATAGAACTTTCATTCCCAGTACACATAAAACACCTGTTCATGAGCTTGGTTTGAATTTATGGAGAGACCATATCATCCACTCTATCAAAATTCACAAAAGGCTCCAGGACACTCTTCTTGAACTTGTTCAGCATGAGAGGACTGGTGAAGTGATAAACAGGGGTTTGATGAGGAATGTAATAAAAATGCTAATGGATTTAGGTTCTTCAGTATACCAAGAAGACTTTGAAAAGCCTTTTCTTGAAGTCTCAGCTGATTTTTATCGGGTTGAGTCTCAACAGTTCATTGAGTGCTGTGATTGTGGGGATTATCTGAAGAAAGCGGAGAAACGTCTCAACGAAGAGATTGAAAGAGTGTCCCACTATTTAGATGCAAAAAGTGAACCCAAGCTTACTAATGTGGTGGAAAAAGAGATGATAGAGAGCCATATGCACAGGTTGGTTCATATGGAGAACTCAGGCTTAGTGAATATGATCGTAAATGACAAGTATGAAGATTTAGGAAGGATGTACAACTTGTTCCGAAGAGTGCCAACTGGACTCGCACTGATTAGAGATGTCATGACTTCTCATATTCGAGAAATTGGTAAGCAGCTTGTCACTGATCCAGAAAGGTTAAAGGATCCTGTAGACTTTGTGCAGAGGCTTTTGGATGAGAAGGATAAGCATGATAAGATCATAAGTTCAGCATTTAACAATGATAAAACATTCCAGAATGCTCTCAATTCCTCATTTGAGTACTTCATTAATCTGAATCCACGATCACCTGAGTTCATCTCTTTGTTTGTGGATGACAAACTTCGGAAAGGGCTGAAAGGGGTTACTGAGGAGGATGTAGAGATCGTATTAGACAAAGTGATGATGCTCTTCCGCTACCTTCAGGAGAAAGATGTGTTTGAGAAGTACTACAAGCAGCACTTGGCAAAGAGGCTACTCTCAGGGAAGACGGTATCTGATGATGCAGAGAGAAGTTTGATAGTCAAGCTTAAAACAGAATGTGGGTACCAGTTTACCTCAAAACTGGAAGGCATGTTTACCGATATGAAGACCTCACAGGATACGATGCAGGGTTTTCATGCCGCTGTGGGTGCTGAGATCGCAGATGGTCCTTCACTCACTGTCCAGGTCCTTACTACTGGGTCCTGGCCAACACAGTCTGTTACTACTTGCAATCTTCCTTCAGAAATTTTAGGGGTCTGTGATAAGTTCAAGAATTACTATCTGGGAACCCATACGGGTAGGAGGTTGTCATGGCAGACAAATATGGGGACTGCTGATCTGAAAGCTACATTTGGAAAGGGACAGAAGCATGAGCTTAATGTTTCCACTTATCAGATGTGCATCCTTATGCTGTTCAACAATGCTGATCGAATGAGTTACAAGGAAATTGAACAGGCTACAGAAATACCAGCTTCAGACTTAAAGAGGTGCTTACAATCTCTTGCATGTGTCAAGGGGAAGAATGTTCTGAGGAAGGAGCCAATGAGCAAGGATATTGCTGAAGACGATACTTTTTATTTCAATGATAAATTCACCAGCAAGTTCTACAAGGTAAAGATAGGTACTGTTGTTGCACAGAGGGAGTCAGAGCCTGAAAAACAGGAGACTAGGCAGAGAGTGGAGGAGGACCGAAAACCACAGATTGAGGCAGCAATAGTTAGAATCATGAAATCTCGGAGGGTGCTAGATCACAACAATATAGTTGCTGAAGTAACGAAACAGCTGCAGTCTCGGTTCCTGCCAAACCCAGTTGTTATAAAGAAACGAATTGAGTCTTTGATTGAGAGGGAATTCTTGGAGAGAGATAAAACAGATAGGAAGTTGTATCGTTATCTGGCTTGAAGAAACCACAGGCACTGAACCTTGATTTTTTCGGGACTTTGTTGTGCCTTAAGTGGTGGAAATGTAAGTTTAATGTTTGTCAAGTCACTTGATGCCCAAATGGGATGGGCTTTACTGACAGTTCTTTGTTGGTTCAATGCATTGGTTTTATTTCTACATTTTCCTTTCTACTTGTTTACAGTAATCATAGTTCCAAAGAGACTTCTGAACTAGACATGCTTATAAGCTGAGCTGCGAGCCTACTTTTTCTGCTTGATGGCTGATTCTGGAGATAATAATGGCTAACGTGAACTGAAATGGTTATAATATTGATAGATTCTATACGTGCTCAGTTAGCTAGCTAGCTGTAGAATGGTAGTTCCTGCCTTGTTTTGACAAACTTGAAGGTACCCCAGAAATGATAATAGTTTCTTTATAAACTCGGAGTGAATGCTCTGATTCATAATCCCAGGGGTCATGCTATTATCTTTTGCGAAGGTGAGAGAGAAAAAAGTTATTCATATTTGGTGCTTCTGATGTCAAAAGGTCCACATTCTTTCAGTTTACGGGGTTTGATAGATTTTAGACTGATTTTAACCTTTTAACGAACTAAATAATGTGATAAAGTTGAGAAGGGAAAAACATGTAAATAATCTTATGAGACGTCTTTTCTTTAAAGCAAAGAACGGAACAAGATAATCAAAATTTAGGAGGTTATTGAAGAAGTTCCAATGCCATGTGATATTGAGATAAGAATATTAGTTTAACCAAAAGCAGAAAAAGATAAGAATATTAGAGAACAATTAAGCAATTATATGAAGCTGCGGTTGACAAATTTAATGAGAAGTGAGAAAGAACTTTACGTGTGATAGAGGTAGTTAAACACAAGGTAGTAGTGTATGCACGAACAACGTGTTTAGCAAAGATTTTAATTTGGTGTGTTTGGGATGACGCAAAATGTTTCTACTTGGGGAAAATTATTCTGAGGTTCATTTCTACCCGTGTTTGATTGCTAATCAGGTAATGAACTTATATAAAAGGTAGAACATGCGAATGCTGCATGATTATGTAAACACTAGGTGCGGGTAAGTATTAACCGGAAGATAATTTTGAATGTTAAGATTAACCGTAATGTTCAATTGTTCGTTGACGTAAATAATGCAAGAGAAACATGACATGTTCATCACTAGCAAAGTTTGGTCTTCTTTATTTTTGGTTCAACAATTTAACATAACCAAATAATAGTAACCAATATAATCAAGAAAAATAATTTACATCAAAACAAACACATTTGTGTAGTATAAAAGAAAACTTAGATTTCACAATACTCTAGATCGTTTGGTTGGTGGGATGAGATAAGCAAGGATATCCCATGAAGTTATTTTATCACATCTTCTATGGGATAACTTATCCCACCATTTATACTAAGATGGTGGGATATAATAATCTTGGAACTAAATAATACCCATTACCAAAGACGGGATAAAATAATCCCATGAAATGTCACTGGATAATTATCCTTATCTCACCAATCAAACGAATTAGGTAAGAGGTTCACTAATATTTTGGGCAAATGGCTTCACGGAACTCATAAAGGTAGCAAATGCTGAAAATACTAGTGATGAGTGAGTATTCACGTGAACAACTTTCACAAAAGAACGTGTTTCTCATCTCACAGAGTTCCTTTAACTAAATTTAGTAACAAAACGACATCCAAAAGAGGAATTAAAAGGCCAAATTCCCGCAAAACGTTACAAAGTCCTACACGCTATCCATGTTCCAAACATCATCTTGTCCACAAGCACCGACAAATTAAACTCCTATATATACTCAACTCCATTTCCTCATCAAATACACAATTAAACTTGAAAACAAACTAAAAAGAAAGGAAAAAAAAATATGAAGGCAATTGTGATTACTTTCTTAATGTTCCTAGCTGTGGCAGTGCAACTTGGAGAAGCAATCAATTGTGGCCAAGTTGATGCAACATTGGCTCCTTGTATCTCTTACCTGACACAAGGTGGAGATCCATCAGGGCCATGCTGTAATGGTGTGAAAAGCCTTGTACAAATGACTCCAACCCAACAAGACAGGCAAGATGCTTGTGAATGTGTGAAGGCTGCTGCTGCACGTTACACTAATCTTAAGCCAGATGCTGCATCTAATCTCCCTTCACGCTGTGGTGTTACTACCAATATACCCATCTCTGCTACTACTAACTGTAAAAGGTAATTATTCACGCTTAGATTTAACTTATATATACTGACTGTGTAAGGAATTTTACAGTACTCTGTGTTTTCGACATGTTGCAATCAAAAGCGAATACAACCTTATAGCATCGCGTTCATCTGAACCCAGTTGGTACTTTCGATACAACAAGTTGTCCAAAAATAAAAGGAATTAGCTATAAACAACTCAAGTCGCTTAACAACAAAAGCCCATCACTAATCCTCTTAATTTAACGATAGATTAGGATTAGCGACGAATTTCGTAGCTAATTCTTGTTTTATAGTGATCTATCTTATATATTTTCTAGGTTATTGATATCACTTATTATAGACAGTTACTCAGAATTACATTTTAGGTGATCTGATTAATGTATAGAAGTTAAATGTGTTCATGTTTATATTTCGATCGCTTATGTTGTGGCTTTGTGTATATCTTCTTCAATCTTCATTAGTTATGCCTGCAGCCAGTTGCTGACTATGCTCTTTTTTCTTGAATCTTCTTGCAGCGTTCCTTAGGGATCATGCATGGATATTGTGGTACAAGAAATAGTATGAGAGGAAGCTTTTATGAATGCAATATTTACTCAAGTGTAATAATGAGTGCAAAATAAATAGTTGCTGTACTTCAGAATTTACTCTCCTACTTGTGTATGTACTAATATTATGAAAGTAAATGTCTATGCTCTTTGTTAAGTATCTCTTACTCATTCGGTCGTCATTCCCCATTTGTGTGATTGTTTTTATAACTAGCTACTCCCGCTGTTTATTTTTACTTATTCATTATGCTAAAAAAAAATATTTTCACTTTTACTTATTACTTTTAGCATATCAATAGAAAAATATTTTTTTCACGTTGGCCCTTAGCATTAATTACTTACTCCACAAATTATTTCTCAAGATCTAAAACTAAACATCAATTAATATAGAAATAGATAAAATATTCATATTAATTATTATTTGTTAAAGGGTGTATATTTCAAATTGAACAACTAAAAGCGAGCGAAGGAAGTAGTTAGTTAGTATATACTCCTATTCTTATCATTATATTGTTTTCGCTTTTCTTCTCTTGTCGTTTAAGCTAATTACTAACCGGTGTTAGTAACTATACGATTACCATTTTCATCATACATCTTTTTTTTTTTTTTTCAAGAACGAATTAGAATAGAAGTAACACACATTGTAACTTAAAGTACAAAGAAGAGCACATAGGTAAAAAGAATTTATATACTGATAGTGTATATAATTTAAATTGAATTTAATTTGTAAAACATACTTTCATTGTATGATAGGAGGAGAAAAAATTCTGCTAAAAGTGCAGCCATCGTCTAGAGTGAAGCTAAGATTGCACACTACCTCTTTAAATTGGTTTGTATACATGACAGATGAATAAATGTGCCATGACCTAAGTAATTTATTCACACAAATTAATGAAGTCATAGCTTATTCATTCAATGTACATATATCCACTATGAAGAACTAATTAACCACAAATATCAAACCCAAATTACTACAGGGGTAAATGAATATATTCATAAAAAAGGTGTTAAATCAGAACGCTAATATTATAGTGTATAAAAATATTCTCACGTAACAAGCTGGAGTTCCTGCATTGGTTCAAGCTCAATGCTTCCAATCATTGCAACAAACAAGAGAATAGCCCATTAATTATATAAGATATTAATCGCTTATTTTATTTTTTTAAATGATTGGCTGCTTGGATTATCAGGCATTTGAGAAAATGAAAAAGAAAAAACAAGATTATTGGTCATGAATATATGATGACCAACACTCCAATTTAAGGATGTAAGATTTTCGATGTGCTCAGCCTTCTGTCATAATTCCTGCAACCTTAATAGAGAGTTTAAGTTCTATACACTAACAGTTTAAATATATCTACACAATTGAATCACTTATAAATTAGTTATAAGTAAAACTGTATAATAAGCATTAATTAATAAATTACATTAGTAGTTTAAAAAAATTGCATTGTCGTTGTATACTAATGAAAACGTCGAAAAGGAAGTTAATAATGTGTGTGACGCCTTGTGATAATGTTGCGGCTAGTTTCTAGGGGGGTGAATGTGAATAGAGGTTATATGCTGTTCATGTTAACATCAACATATGGTTTTTCCCCTACAATTATTTGATGTGTTATATTCTGTTCTTTTCACGGATTAAACCATAAATTGAATAACCAACATGGGTCCTCTAGTAACTGTAATTTTGTACTATTATGTGACAAAATAGCAGCCATTACTTTATGTTCAATAAAGCATATCAGATTTATCTTCTTCTTTTTTGTAATGAAGTTACCTGTGTTTTGAGAATTGCCTTATAAAATCACTTTTATTTCTTTTACGACTATAATATCACTCACTTCAGTACCAAAAAAAGAAGATAAAGTTGAAGTGAGAGTTAATTCCCTGAATGGTTACCTATGTTTCGAGAATTGCCTTATAAAATCACTTTTATTTCTTTTACGACTATAATATCACTTAACTATTACTATTTTCTTCAAAAAACGCCATAAAAACTTCCTTCCCTCTTAATTGACATGACATGCCACATTAAAACTCTATTTTTTAAAATAATAAACTAATTTAACTCATCAATCCCATTTAATCAATTAATCCAACCTAACCCATGTCTTATACCCGATTTTAGATCTGGTTAAAAAAGAAAAGACGCTATTTTATACCCAAATAATATTGATGATTTAATACCCGAAAGATCCAAAATTATTTACACCAACAACATATAAAACTCAAACTCTATATTTAAATGTTCTTGAGAAGATATTTTTTATTTACTTACCAAACACCAAAATATAATAAAAAATCACCGATTTATCAAGAAAACATTTTTCATTGTACCAAACACACTGTAAGTCTTGCATGTTTTCCCCAATATTTCTTCTACCCTTTATCTTAAATCAAACGCTAATTATAATTATGCGAATTCTTATACGACTAACCTAATGTTTAGGATTTTTTTTTTTTATCCCTCTAATCCCTCTCTAATCAAAATATCTTTTTCTTCACTTTATCCTAAGATGATTTTTCAATCCGTCCAATCCGATAATGACCTTGATTTATATTACTGTACCTAAATTCTTCTCGATTATACAAGACTTCTTCCATTTGTCTATATAGCTAATTGAATAATCGTTGAATATGCATAACTTAAATTCCATATATCTTATCATTGATTGTTGTCATATCTCATTTGTCTATTGAATGTGCTGTCATTTTTTTTTTCAATCGGCCAATAGTTGTTTATTAATAGTGATGAAGAAGCTGAGTTCGTAATATGGTTTCGTTATTAAATCATCTTATATTTATTTCCACATATACACTATACTTTCAATTAATACTAAATTCATAATAAATTAATTGATAAAAATAAAATAAGAAGCATCACAGACTATACAAATGCACATACTCTAAAAAGTCCGCATAATTTTTTGATAAAATCGCGTCTTTGGATCTTTTAATCAGATTTAAAATCGGGTATTAGATATGAGTTGGGTTGGATTAAATGAGTTTGATGGGTTAAATAAGTTTATTATTAAAAAAATAGAGTTTTAATATGACATGGCATGCCAACTAAGAGAGAAGGAGACTTTTGTGGTGTTTAATATTTTTTTAAAGAAAATAGTGCTAGTTCAATGATAATATAATCCTAAAAGAAACAAAAATGACTTTATGAGGCAATTCCCAAAACATAGATGACCATTGAGGGAATTAACTCACTGAAGTGATGGATATACATATTAGCTATTAGCAGCAGTATTGATATACTCCGCGGTCCGCGCCTTAACTATTGGAAGAAAATGAATATTTGTGAAGAAAACTAGTGTGCAGAAGATGTAGATTAAATACAACCATTCTATCTCAAAAAAAAAAAAAAAAAAAACAAATATCTTTGAATTTCAACCTTACAATAGTTAAGTAATGTCTCATAATGAGAGCATTAGTTTATTCGTGAAAACTGTCTCTAAATGTACAAACAAAATAATTTCTCTCCCAGGATTCCATCAATATATTATATATGTATAGTATTTTTTTTCTTCTACTGATGTTAACTGATTTGCCAACGATGAACGATGTTTTATGGAAAGCCAATCAACTAGTCTTGGTAGGCTATTTCAATCTAGAGTAATGCACAAAATTTTCAAACAGCCTTATCACTTTCTAAATATACATTCCAGCGTCCAACAGGTCACAATTCAAACTATAGTAGTATTACAAATTTAACAACTATAATTCAATTGAGACTTCTGAACTTTCCTATCAACTATATCAGCATAAATCAGCCCCATCACCTTGTTCATTTTCTTCCCGAATATAATATAAACTGCCGTGTGAATAGGAATTGAAGCATAATGCATCTGAAAATTCACAATAAATAAATTAGAGATATGGTTTCATTAGATTCTGAGAAATGCAAATAATGATTAAATTTTAATGTCACTAGTCACATTATGTGAATGTTAAATATTTAGTACTGCAATTACTACTTCTACAGCTAGAACGTCCACAACCATCCCTCAAGCACCCTTTACCGTCGCCCCCCCCCCCCCCCTCCCCCACACACAACTCCCCCGCGCCAAAAAAAAAAAACCCCAACACACACACACTCACAAAATAACCAACACGTACTCGACAGTCGACACAACGTTATCAGGTTATCATGAGGGGAAAGTAATATTTCCCAAACTTTATGATTTTGTTGTGGTCATATATCGGGTTCATCTACGGAGCATAAATTTATGTAAAGAAAACATTATAATTATATAAATATTAGATCCAAAACCTATAATTTTCAAAATACAATAGGTTAATCTTAATGATTGAATTCATAAGAGTTTAAATTAAATTCTTGCAAGGTTCTGCTTTTTTGCTTATTTACAAAGTAAAACACCACCCCTAAGTTCCGCGACAATAATTACGATTGTACTATTCAATTTTCTAAAACATATGTTTATAATAGTAATAATTTAATGACACTCAGAAAGATGGTGGTTAGCACTGGTTACAAAGAACTTTGACCTGCTCCTTAAATTGGAAATTGAGATTAACGAGAGCCGTAAACGTTAAAAGAGTTGTATTGAACAACTTCCCCACTTACTATGGATTGCTTATTTGTTAATTATATGCTCTTCAGCCAGCAGACATGGGGTTAGCACTCTAATGGAAAGACTCCACCAAGCATTGTCTAAATTAAGCTATGCATTTTTCTCCCACTTGATAAATCAGGAAAATGCCCCACAAATGTCATGTTAAAGGGCTTATGTATATCCATAAATGATTAAATCCTTACGCAACAAGTCTATAACACAAACGCCATCATTTTACATATGCAACCATAAGATTCATTTTCAATTGTATAAGTATTACTATTTTATTAAAGTGTGCATATAGTTTGAAGGTGTGATGTAATTCTTTGAAGGATTTATGTGACTTTTTCATCACTGCAGAGGAGTGGGGTGAGAGAAATTTCCAACCTCCAAAGCAATTTGTGAACTCCCTTTGAAAATTGACTAGAATTTTCTCGTATCTTAAGGAAATTCAACAATTTATATATAACGAAAAAAAAATGTGTTTGCTCTATTTACATGGGTCCAATTTTTTAACGAAGGGAATTCATCCACCACCTACTTCCAGTCCTGACTCTTTAAGAAAACAGTGTCATTCACTATTAGAAAACCATAAATTAGCGACGAACAAAACATCTTCGTTTAAAAGCAAAATTCAATGGTAATCCTATTTAACTACGGATTAACGGCACATTATTATAAGAAACAAAGAAATTCAATTAACTAGGAGCTATTTAGCATCGGATTAACTGGGGATCACCGATAAATTCGGTAGCTAATTCCATATTTTCTAGTGGTGTTTTTTTTCTTTTTGTTGGATGTCTCCTAGCAAATTTTTTTTCCAATAATAGAAATAATGATCAAAAGATTACAGAATCAGTCAAGCAGTTAGTCAACTCTAGCTAGTAGGTGAGCTGCTCGTTGCTTGCTGTTTGGTGAACTGCAAAATTTACCCCCTACCTTCATAGTTGCACATGCTCACTACTTAGACGCTGGTAAATCGATATGTGGTTAACCTAGTCTTGCAATATACTCAACCTTCTACAAATTCCAACCTAAATCAATGCACTGACGTAAATTTCCAGATCCATCAATCTTCTTATTCAACTTAATTTAAACATTTTTATCATCTTAACCTCTTTTACAGTTTCAAAAGAAGATACTTTATGGTAAACCAAGTCTCATGTTGAGATTTTCTTAATGGAGAATTACTTTTATCCTCTGTAAGACTTCAACTTTTAGAGGTTTCTTGATAAATATCTTGAAATTGCATTCATATCTCACATTGTACATGAATTCAATGGTTTTGTAACGAAGTGGGAATATGAAGAAGTACTGAGAATTAGTAGACCACATAAATGGATTTTTTGAAAAGACAAATGTGACAAGACAAACACTTAAGACAACATTTTATGACGAGTATTGCCTTATCCAACTTTAGACTATTAATTCCAAATGGAATGCCAATTAAAAGATATAACCATGACATATATCTTGCGTTAGTTAATTTGGTATAAACACCAAGTACGAGTTAAAGAAAAAAATCATTTTTGTCCTCTAGTCATTTGAAAGGGGTCGGTGGTTATTTACTAAAAAAAAATCAAAATTTTGTTTAATTAATATCTACGAACTCCAAAATATGAAATTGGGGCAGGTCACGTGGTCGTAGATGACAGAAAGAATAGAAGCTTTAATCAGAGAATAGAAACTGCCATTTTTAGATCCAATGACCTAAAGTCATAATTTAATCAGAGGATGTACACAAAATATTGGCAAACGGTTAGAATGCATCATAAACAAAAAACTAGTCAAACTCCATATTAAAATATTGTACACTAATTTCTTTAGAAGATTGCCTTGTCATTTTGTTTTGATTGCCCGAACTCAGACGAATATAAAGGGTAGCAAACAATAGCACATCATGGGAGGTGTAAAAACATATCTCCATACACACTAACTTTTTAGTCTTTTCGAGATCACAAATTTGGATTTAAACAACTCCGTGAACTTCACTTTGGTCCCAAGGTAGCAGTTTTTAAGGAACAATATTTCCACAAACTTTGTCACTGTGCTCTAAGCTACTATCACAATCTAAACTTTGCCCTGAGACTTTTGCTAGAGGATTCTTGATTTGCCCTGAGACTTTTACTAGAAAGAGTATGGATGACAAAAGTGATGTGGAAAAGCTTGATGAAGTGATGCTACCTGGTTTTCGATTTCATCCGACAGATGAAGAGCTGGTTGGGTTCTATCTGAAGAGAAAGATTCAGCAGAGATCTCTTCCTATTGAGCTCATCAAGCAAGTGGATATTTATAAATATGATCCATGGGACCTTCCAAGTAAGAAAGATAATTCCTCTACATCTCATGTCGATACTCTTTAGGTTCATTTTCCATTTCTAATTTCGTGATAGCAAGTAATTTGTTTTACTTCTCATGTTACTGATCTAACTTTTTATGGACAGTTATCTTACTTAGGTGATCTGATTGTAAAAAGATTCTTTTACACTGTCAAAGTATAGGAGTTAAACTCAAAAAGAACCACAGAAAACTTCATGACAATTTTTTCAGGAGCTATCTGCTGCAGTCACTGAAAATGAATCAATCTGTTTTAAGAATAGCTACGGCGTTATGAAACAAAGTTACAAAACTAGACTTTTTTTAAACTAAATGTTTGTTTCCTTTCAGAAGATTTGACACTATTTTTATTTGCATGTCACACTTACTGATTATGAACCATACTCTAATATTCCCTTGCCATACCATTTTTTGTCCAGAGCTAGCATCTACAGGGGAAAAAGAATGGTATTTTTACTGTCCAAGGGACCGTAAATACAGGAACAGCGTTCGTCCAAACCGTGTAACAGGAGCTGGTTTTTGGAAAGCCACGGGAACTGACAGGCCTATTTATTCCTCTGATAGCACCAAATGCATTGGTCTTAAGAAGTCCCTAGTGTTCTACACAGGCAGAGCTGCTCGAGGCTTAAAAACTGACTGGATGATGCACGAGTTTCGCCTTCCAACAACTAACAGCGAGTCAACACCACCTAAGAAATTCTTGGATAAGAATTTTCCACCAAATGTAGGTTCACTATGCAGCCTAATTAACCTCCTTATTATCCATTGAAGACTTTGATAGCTTAGTTTAAACCGATATAATTTCTTGGGCTTTTTTTATTTTTCGCCCATCATCCGCAATTAATTGTGGGCGCTAGCCAAAATACACAGTAAATTATGTATATTATATGTATATTTTGGGTATACAATATGTGTGTGTGTGTGTGTATATATATATATATATATATATATATATACACTTAATATGCAAAACCTATACATTTTCTGGCTCTTATTCTTTTGAGCGGTCCAAAAATGTAATTATCCCTAATTCTTTGTCTTTGGTCCTTGCAGGATTCATGGGCCATCTGTAGGATCTTCAAGAAAACCAACTCAATGGCAAATAGAGCTCTATCTTACCCATGGATAAATCCTTTATCTGAAGTAGCATCTCCAGAGGTGTTCAATCAAAGTGCAACTTTCGGTTCGGAGAATGTCTCTTCTATAACTGAAAATGGATCAGTTCTCCACCTATCTAGTAATAATGACTTACTACAAGGAGCCTCAAATGTTCCTTCATATAAGGCCATCAATTCTATGGTTTCAAGACCATCTTATCTTTCAAGTCCTAACACAGACATTTCCTGTAACTTCATGGATGCAAATTCCATGTTTTTCAACACATCCCTTGGCTTAATCACTGATATCAGCAAGAACTCTGAGACCATAGATTTTGAAGGTCAAAATCAACAACTGAACAGCTTCTCAATTAGTTCTTCATCACAAGAGATGCAAAGAAGTATAAGCATGGAAGATGATGAAGCAGGATTAAGGAGTAATCAAACTTCAATAAATGATAATATTACTCAATGGGAAAACATCAGATCAGTTGGATTTCCTTTCAGTTTGACAACTAGTTTGACTGATGAATGGAAGCCTAGTTTGTCATGGGATTCTCCTTCCTGTCCTAGTGAAATATCCACCACTTACTCAACAAACAAATGCTACACCCAAACATAGAACCTCCTGGCTTTGTGTACAGGCTACAGCTAGTTTATCCGAATTAGTCGAGTCAGTCGATTTCAGATACCGGAACCTATGAAGAAAAGAAAAAAGAAAGAATCTAGCCATAGTGCTGAAAAACAGCAATATTATGTTAACCGTTATTGTACAGCTTTATGTTTTATTTTTACTCTTTCGGCTTTCCTCGAATTTAAAAGTGATATGTTTGGATAAAATTTTCATGTTTCCTTCTTAGTCTTTATGTAAGTTCTATTGCATGTTTTCCCTTTCTCAAGTTGGACTTTTATCTTTCATTTTCCTTTTTCCAAACTTCTAATATCAGATTAGACACTGTTTAAAGCCTAACAGGCTAACACCACTTAAAGTAGTTGAGATAGTGACGGTTTGTGAACTCTCTAAACCTGAAATTCTGTTTATATATATGGATCAAACTTGATAAAAAGGATCCTAATTCTACATTATTTTTTATGGATCAAAGACATCAAACTCAACACATTATTTGTTTTCAAGGAAAAAGTAGTTTCTTTTACTTATTTAAGATGCTGCTTTTACCTGAAAAAAGTCGCATACGAATTGGATAAATAGCAAGTTAGATCAAACTTCAGACTAGAATAAGATTGGATCAAACGTAACGTAATCCTTATCATAGAATTACCAAGATGAAAATAAGCTATCAAGTGCTCAATTACCAGGGAGAGACACCTTGTTTAAGAACATATATAGACAAACAATTTGTTGAATTAATGACGTCAAAACTACACGTTCACCTGAACGATTTGCCCCGGCGTATGTTTTCTTCACTCATTGCCCTACCTTCTTCCATTTGATCAAGAAAATTTGGGCCAAAAGAAATTATCCCATTTGTATCAAATAGCCAGAAAAGTAGCAAAATTTTTGTTTTGAGAAAAAAGCAAGAATTTGTCAGAAGTGGGATTTGAAGTTTGAACCCACGCCCTCTCACGAGGACCAGAACTTGAGTCTGGCGCCTTAGACCACTCGGCCACCCTGACATCTATGAGCAAACAATCAAACAGATAAATAACTCAAGAAACAATAGAAACTAAAATTGAAATTGATGAATAATCACTGGAAATGTAAATTAATAAGAAGTCAAGATGGCCGAGTTGGTCTAAGGCGCCAGTTTCAGGTAGGGGTGGGCGTTGAGTTTTTCGGTTCAGTTTTATCAAACTTCGATTTGGCTATTTCGGTTTTTTTAAGGTGGACACCGAACACCGAACCAAACTAGTTCGGTTCGGTTCTTTCGGTTTCGGTTTTTTAAAGTTCGGTTCGGTTTCGATTTTTTCAATTCGGTTTTTTTGATATAATATTAGAAGAGATTCCATTGACACTAATTCATATTCTCAAAAGCAATAAAACATAAAACTGATAAATTGAAATCAAAATCAAATAAACAGGATAAACAAGAACAGAAAACTATAATCATGACATAGGATTACTAGGTGTTATATACATACCGTAAGAATAATTAAGAAAACACATAAAGGACATACATTAATCCTAAAGAGACATCCTAATTACCTTTCTTTGTTAAGGATATTTGATTTGTTTCAATTGAAGTGGAAACTTAGGAATACAAATGCAAAAGAGGACTTATTACAATTGGGTTTTTTTTGCTTTAAACTTAATGGGCCTGGACTATTTTAATTTTTTTTTTTTTTTGGATAATGTATTAAATTTCGGTGCGCGTTCGGTTTTTCGGTTCGGTTTTATCAAACTTCGATTAGGCTATTTCGGTTTCGGTTTTTTTACGGTGGACACCAAACACCAAACCAAACTAGTTCGGTTCGGTTCGGTTTGTTGAAGTTTCGGTTCGGTTCGATTTTTCGATTTTCGGTATTTATGCCCAGCCCTAGTTTCAGGTACTGGTCCGAAAGGGCATGGGTTCAAATCCCATTCTTGACATTACAATTTTTGCACCTTCCGAGAAATTGCATTTAGTTTTGTCCCTATTCCTTTTTATAATATACTGTCATTGTAAAAATATTGACTTGCTATGATAGATTAAAAAGCTTTACACTGATAGTATATATAACAATGAACCCATGTATTTTTTAGATTGGCTAGTCTACTTGTCATACAGTGTCCTTAGGAACAGGATTTCTCTCCTTGATTTGGCAAGGTCTCGTCACATTTAAGTGTTAAAAGAAGAACTAATCACTTCAATCTCCTAAAACATAATCTGAACCAGCTAATTATGCGCGGAGGTAAAAGTAAGCAGTCGTGAGTTTGAACCAACTCCCGTGCTTCATTGGGGGAAATTGAAAACTGGGACCTTTAAAAATCACAATATAGATTATCACAAACATATTTTGAGCTGTTCTTTGGGTTTGGATCCACACAGTTAACTCTTCTTTAATGTTTGCACCAGCATTTGATTCAACTATTACCAATCTATCTCTCCTGTTACCCTGAATTGATACCCTTTTCCATAAGTAATTTTACTATCAAGTATTTTAAAGGGAATCACAAAAAAAATCTACATTTAATCTTCTGTATCATCGCATATTGAGAGGCTTGCAAGGACAACCTCCTGGCTCTCTAGCAATTCAAGGTAATACTAGTAATTTCCTAATGACTACCACTCCCGTATCTCATCCAAAAATGAACTGCAAAGTGCAAAAAGGGTAACGGGAGTTCATGCAAGCGAAAACAAATAAGTAAACAAACAAATAAGCGTCACAACCGTAAAGTAAATTGAGTTATCATGCATTAAAATATCATTGAACTGGAAAGAGGAAACAACCTCCTCCAGTCAGGAGCCAATAGTTTCAATAAGGAGATTACAAAACCATACGAGAGCTTAAATTCTACTTGAAATCTAGTACTTGCATTCCAAAATGTTCTTTCACACATCTTCATCGTCATCAAAGCTAAGTTATCTGAAATCATAATAGAACTTCAGTCTATCTACTTTGAGGCTAGCTTTTCCTTTGCCTTCTGAATCTTCAAAACCTTCTTCACAATTTTTTGTTCTTCAACCAAGAAGGCACGGATGATTCTACATAGGGAAATCATGGACAGATTAATGTACTTGTGTGGAAAAACTACGAGCTAAAAAATATCCAAAAGCATATATGCAAATTTGCGGACACAAAAAAAAATAAAAAAATCATACCTCTCCCTTACGGCACTTCCAGACAGCACACCTCCATAAGCACGATTCACAGTCCTGCGGTTTCTTGACAATCTGGATCTCTTGTATTCAGCAGGTCTCAAGTGTGGAATCTAAACAAGATAGAAAAACTCATCAAGAAATAGTTGTTGCTTAAAGGTTCTCTCTTAGACGTGGAGACAAAGAGGAGGGGGAATAAAATTAGTTTTCGTTTGGTAAGTTCTAAGGGTTCCTACTGCAGTAAAAATAAGACAGCTAAACCCATAAACATGAGTTCACCTAATCACGAGGGAGGGACATGGATATCTAATGGATATTTTCGAACCATTTTCCAGTGTCCTCTCTTCCCTCACCAAACGTCCAGCTTCCAACAACCATAATCCTTTTTCTATAAGGTAACTTTTTTTGTCTAGCTTCTTACATGATAACTCAAATCAATTTTCCTTAAGTAACGTTTCGCACTCTCTTTTTGTTGCCTATGTAAATAGTCCAAGCAGAAAATTTTAAACAATCTGATATATAGAGGTATAGGATATTCTAGTCTCAAAGAAAATTACTTCCATACTCCAAACAATGGATAAAAGATACATAGGCAAGCAATACTACATTCACTATTAATCTGGAAAAAATTCTAAAATGATCCGTTTTGTAAACAATTAGCTCCATAAGAGTCTACACGAACTGTACCACTAGAATACAAACACCATTCTTTTGTTTGCTAAATGCGACAAATTTTACAGACATGTCTGAAGATGTGAAAAGACTCGGGCTAGAAATGTTTGTCTATACACGCAAGATTCCAAGGTCTTCCATTCTTGGTAGTTGGTAACTATGTCCTTTAGCATGAATAATGTGATTCTTATCTTGTTTATGGATAAATGCATAAAAACAATTATACAGTTCTACTTCCTTTATGCAAGCTTTACTCTATCCGCTAGCTGAGTTCTAAAGGGGAAACAGAGAAAAAAGTTAATTGCAAAGCCTTTAGGATTTTAGCTATCCCACTTAACTACTTGAGAACAATTCCAGATAGTTTAGATTCTCTTGAATAAAGAGTACATTTCCTTGTTTTAGTATCACATCATTAAAAGGAATAATACTCTTAAAGCATTAGTGTGGCATGGAAGTGTACAGCCACAAATAAGACACGGCTAACACAGAACACAGGTACGATAGAAACCAAATACCCGGAAGATGGCATACTGAAAAGAACTGAATCATAAAAAAAAACAAAAACAAAAACATAAAGGGAAACATGAAAAATACCCCTTGGATTCTCTTCCCAGTAACTGGACACTTAGGACCGCTGGCTCTCTTCTTGGTGGTCTGGTAAATTAGCTTTCCACCTAGTTTTCAACAAAAAACATAATAGTACATCAATGATCACATTAAACGCACAGTGTGAATCAGTGCAAAATACCATATGTTAGTTGAAGTAGTTATATATATATATGCTATGGAAAACAAAGGAATTTGACCGAGTAATATATACCATGTCCAATTCAAGTTGCATTTTAATTAATGAATTCATACGTTCTGTCTCAGCAAACCATATATAAAACAAGTTGTAGTGACGGATGTACATAAACACTACTAATCAAAACTATCTTCAACTCGAGCTATGTATATAGTTTAAAACTTTTACATATATGATTAATAAGTATACAACAACAACATACCCAGGCTGATTAATAAGTATACAAACTAATTTAAATTCATAACCTGACTTGGATCAAACAACTAGCACAATGTTGAGGCAAATACAAATCAATGAAAAAACCGAAAATAATAAGTTTATGGAGCAATTTACCGGGAGTTTTGACAACCCTATGTTGATTGGATTTGGTGGCATAACTGTGCCGCTTACGATATGTAAGTCTTTGAACCATCTTTTGGAGTAGCCACAGTTGTCTACAATGGAGATAAGAATAGACCAAAAGAGTGAACAACTTATGAGGAGAGAGATATATATGGTGGGGTACTGTCGCAAACCCTAAATCCGCATGCCTTGCAATTTACCCGTGTGCCAAAAATAGCCATTTAGTTTTGAAAATATTACAAAAGCACCTCTCATGTGGGTAAATAAGACAAAACAGATCGGTTCAGTTTTTTTTTTTTTTTTTTTTTTTTCTGTACATTAAGGTGCGGGCCGAGTTAATTTCTCACAAGGTCACTCAATTTTGTTTTATAACTGTAAAGTCATTAACTTTCATCTTTATAACACAAAAATCACTTAACTTTGTTTTGTAACTGAAAAGTCACTCAACTTTATCTTTGTAACACAAAAGTCATTCAACTCATTTTAGTCAACTTTTGCTGATGTGGCATTTTTGTAAAAGTTAAATTCTTATTTAATATAAACCCACCCATTTTGCTCGGGCCTTAAAATTTTGCCTCAAGTTCATCTGGTTACTATGACACTACTGCTAAGCTATTTGCAAGTAGTAAAAGTTCTTCAAGGAAATTTATACATTTTATTCACAAAATATTATGCAAATCGACTGAGTCTAGTTGTACTTTTGTTCTTCTTTTCATCTATGATATATTCAGAATACAATTTACACTATTGATCAGTTCTCAGACATCCTCATCAAGTCCTACACCAAATTCATTGGGTAGCTGGTCAGGTTAGTGGGGCGGCTCAGTGAAAATGAGTGAGTGTATGTTAAAT
This sequence comes from Lycium barbarum, assembly GCF_019175385.1. Taxonomy (NCBI): domain Eukaryota; kingdom Viridiplantae; phylum Streptophyta; class Magnoliopsida; order Solanales; family Solanaceae; genus Lycium; species Lycium barbarum. The sequence goes on along the minus strand of NC_083348.1, from coordinate 102,521,660 downwards.
AAGGATTTAACTTTTAAAAAAATGTCACATCAGCAAAAGTTGATTAAAATGAGTTGAATGACTTTTGTGTTACAAAGATGAAAGTTGAGTGACTTTCCAGTTGCAAAACAAAGTTAAGTGATTTTTGTATTACAGTTGCGATAATTGAGTGATCTTCTGAGAAATCAACTCTTAAGGGGCCGTTTGGTTCAAAGACGAGTTATATATAGATTAATAATGCAAAAATTAGTAGTGCAGGGATTTATCGGGCGTTTGATTCATTGCACTTAAATTGAACACAAAATATACTATTTGATGCCCTTGGATGCTTGACCTTTATAGATTTCTTGGAACAAAACACAGCTAATTTTGTCATTTTGGTTTCTTATCCGTGTGGTTGTGGTATAAGATAATACACCCTTTGAAGTATTAAATGATCCCGATATTAATTATACATGACCCACAATATCAACCAAACATATTATAAATAATACCATGACTATTTTATCTTAGATCTTCTAACAACGAGCTCAAGTGTAGTGGGAGTGACCCCATCACTATGGTGATGAATTTTGGGTAAAAACAAAAAAGTGTGCTAGGAGAAAAAAAAAAATCTTAGAAGCTCTTCTTCATATTTTTGTCCTTCATTTATTAGAAAGAATGCATATTTATTTATATTTCTTCAAACTTGTATGTCATTCGCTTTATTGGTTTTCAATAAGTATTTGTAATCTTCAATAATAATCATAAAGAGGATGATATCGCATTTGCTCTTTTTTTATAAGCTTGACAACAAGTACGCTGTTTGTTTTCACTTCTACTTTGATATATATATATTTTTACGACTAAGAGTCTCGTTACGAGGCTTGAAGTAAGTCACATCTTACTTGAATATCTAGATATCCACTTTTCTTAGACCATCTTTTAAGATTTATCTGGAAACATCATCTCTAGCTAGATCTTCATATTGTCATCAATATTTAATTTCATTTTATGCACATTAAAGGAGAACAAGCTATTAGTTTCATTTGTCTATACACAGAGGATTGTCTGGGAAATAAAACAATAATATACCCATTATAATCTCATAAGTGGAATTTGGGGAGGGTAAGATGTACGCAAACCTTATCCTACCTTTGTGGGACAGAAAGGTTGTTCTCCCAAAAAAAAAAAAAAAAAACGACGCAGGACTATATGACATATACTTCGATAATTTTTCTAACATAATCCCTACTTTGTTTGCATAGAAATTATGTGCGTAGACATTTTTCTTCAATTTATTTTTTTCTTTCATATATGCCATATAATCAAATATACAAAATTGACATTATAAGATGATTTTCAGGCATTGTTAATAATATCATCAATTTCTTTCAGCATGATTTCCATTCTAAGTTTTTTTTTTTTTTTTAAGGATTATTGGAGTATGTGTATTGGGGCTGTTATCAACTTATGGTTTTTTTTTTTTTTCTCTTTCGAAAAAACAAATTTTAATCAAGATTATAATTTTGGCTCCGAAAAATGCCTTATCCCTCCGTTGACAAGAGAGGGTAAGTTGGTCAATCAAATATAAAAGTGACGGGTTGACGTAGTAAGACCGGGTCGGGGCATTGCTATTAAAAGTGTGAATTAGAATTACAATTGGGTTCCAATTAAATTGAGGATTTCCAAAAAGAAAAAGTGAAGTATATATATGTAGCTTTTCTTTCAGAAAGAATAGTAATAGCAGATTGTGATTGAATATTATGGTGAATGAGGTAAATGCACAAATGCAGAGCTCCGAAAACGAAAAAGATAATAAGAATGTTTTAGAGTTAATGGATTCGACGGACAGCTATCTCCTTCTTATGAATTCTCTCTCTTCATCACTTCGCCAGGTTACCATTTTCTTTCTTTACCTTTTTTTGTGATTATACTCATATTTTTCTCCAAGCGTAAACATCCGAATGTTGAACTAGATAAGTATCCCTAATTTTACTTGGAGTGTATTGGATCCAGAATTTAGTTTAAATGGATTTGTAGTGATGTGTTATATGTGTGTATATAATCAGTGGCGGAGCCAGGATTTCTGCCGAGGGGTTCAAAAATATAAAAAAGTAAGACTACGAAGAAGCTAAGGAGGTTCAACATCTACTATATATATAAAAAAACTAATTTTAATCTTGTGAAAATAGTGTTTTTTTCCGCCCGAACCCCTCGGCTCTATGTGGCTCCACCACTGGATATAATGCATAATCAACTGGTTAATGAATTGTATTCAAATCCGTGCAAGCAGAGAGATGAATCTAGGATTTCTAGTACACGGGTGCACAGCTGGAAAAAAAGGAGGAGAAATGTATCAAGTGGTAACTGATCCCTATTCCTCTTGGCAAATAATGGGTGCCAGCAGTTAATATTATAATCCGTTTCAAAATGTTTATCTTACTTTCCGTTTTACTCCATTTAAAAAAAAAAAAAGGGAATGCCTCTTTTCTTTTTTGGCAACTCTTTAATTCCAACTTTTACCCTTACATGTTTAAGACTATAAAATTAGAGGGGATTTTGGTACATTCTACACATCTTTTATTTAAGATCACAAAATTAAATGACATTTTGGTACATTATACACATCTTTAATTATATTTAAAAGTCTTCTTTACTTTCTTAAATTTCGTGCCAAGTCAAAGCCAGACAAACACTTTGAAAGGAGGGAGTACTAGTTTTAGAAATATGAACGTAAAATGTCTAATTTTGCAGAGAGACCATGGGTTCACGTGCCCCATAATCTCTCCCATAAATTCGCCAGTGCGTGCAAGTGACAGCTATTTATCTGAGAGGTTGATATAGTATTGACCTTACATTTGCTTACATGGCAGGGATGGCTGGAGCTGGCAAGTGCTCGGCATTCTATGGGTGCTTCACGTATCAATAGTGCATTGTTCGATCTCAAATCTCATTCTGCTGCCACTACATTGCAATTAAATCATCAGGATGGTAATTTGCAGTATTTCTGGCCTTTACTTGATTGCACACGAATCGCCCGTGTCATCTTCTTTCTGCCATGGACTTTTATTCTTAGAACATGCTTGAGTTCTTCAAAGATACGTGGGACTCGTGGAAGGGTTCTAATTTTAAGTAACTATTTACTACCTAAATTATGGTGAATGGAATTTTTTATGTGGAGAATCCTTTATAAGACAGTGGCATCATGCGTGAATTATCTTTTCCCTCATTTACCTGTTTAGGACGCAGCTCTTCTTCCTTTCTCCATGTAACTGATTATATGGATAAAGTGGTCTCATGGACCTGTATTTGCTTATATTTTTCGTTGTGATTTTTCTTAGATTGGCTATGATGTGGATTTTTTTTTTCAAGAATTCCTAATACTGATTTTGTCATGCAGCTGGGCATGAATCGGAGAAATTGCATATCAGTTTGTGCAAGTGGGCGGCATCGTCTGAGAGTCCAAAAAGCTGTTCCGAGGAAGCAAAATTTGGGGAGGATAAACCGTTACAGAAGAAATCCGATAGCCCAATGGTTCTGAATCAGGATGGTTCTCTAAATTCTGGTACAGATGCATGTTCCTGGCTCTTTTAGCATTCATACTGTTTCTCAAAAAGCAGTTTTAAGAAGAATAGGCTACTAGACTGTTAATATAAAGTAAAACACCTGCTTGTTTCAAACATGATAATAGACCTGGATTTTCAACTACTCCTTACTGAGGTAAAAGCATGAAAATACTTCTCTATCTTGATTTTTGTCATGCAAACTTGCATGACAATATCTCCAACCTTTTTCGTTCTGCACCCGATGTTTGTTAGTGCCATGGAAGTCCAGTTTAAGGAATGCTTCTTCTACACTTACAGCAAAAGCTGATATAAGATATCAGATATGTATACAAATAAATAAATAAATAAGTAAATAAAGGATGCATCTTCTACTCCTTTACCTGAATTGAGCATCTTTGATAAAATATTTATAACTTTCTTTTGCTTTTGCAAAGAAGTTCAGGAAGAAGCGGCAGAAGCTAGTGAATCACCACGCACGCTTGAGGATCAAGTAAGTGACTCACCAATGAATATTATCATAACAACTTCTAACCAAGCAGTGTTTTTCAGGTGGTATGATTTTATAAGGTAATGCTTGCCTCTGGCGCCTATACATGCATTATTCAGTTAATCTCCCCAGCCATGCAGTACCTCCCCCTTCCCCCAAAAAATATATGAAAACGAGCATTCCAAGATATTCAATCTCTGGTTTAGTTTAACTTCATGAGAGAGAGTTATAAAAGATTGGTTTACCAGGGTAGGCTTTAGGTACATAGACTATGCAGGTAGTGACAACATATATAAATGCTGCATGCCCAATAAATTCCGTATCATCTGATAATTCTGTTCAGAATCATTGAATCACCTTGCACTTCAGTTTTGCTACCAAATTTTCTTTATGATGTGATTTAGAAGTTAACATTGATCAAGGTTAACCAAAAGGTTTTTATACGTTAATCTTGGTTTCGACTAACATATCTCCTCAATAATATGACCCCTCTCTTTATCCAAGTTCCCTGCAATTTTCCTCTGGGAAATTGATAAAACTGAAATGAAGAAATAATCTCTCTCTCTCTCTCTCTCTCTGCTTCTCTTTCCTCCTTTGCATTTACATCTCTATGTTCTTGACGGTACATTTAGCCGAGTGTTTTTAGCAATGTGCTGCAAGGATTTCAGGCATTAAAGAATTCCTCAGATTGATTATGTGGTAGTTTTAACTCTTCTCATGTAAACAATGTCTGCGCATCTCCGGAATCAAGTCTCCATCCCTCCTATTTTTCCGACTCTTAAATTTCTCTGATCATCTAAATAATTAACTACAAATATTTAGGGTTTACCAATCAAATTGAGCCAGTTTCTGTAACTTTTCCTTATTCTATCTAGCACTATGAAAGCTATAGCTAGTTTAATTTTGCTTTAATGAGGAAAATGTTACATTAATTATGTTTCTACAATCGCTCCATATTGCCATTTGCCTCTAGTACTAGTTACAAGAACCGCTAGTCTAATTTAGTTTGTGGACACGCAAAATGTAAATTCTATGTCTCAACTTAGCTTGCACCATTCCCAAAAATGATAAATATCCCCGTCTTTAAGAGTAAACATTGTGTTTATTATTTGGTCCTTCATGTGACATCTTCTCAACGGACTATTTCTCTTTTACATGTCATGTTATCTATCATCATTTCAAAGCATCCTTCACTAACTTCAATGAAATAGTCCATCAAATCTCCTCTACTTTTATCTAGGAGCTAGTTGCCAAAATTGGATAGGCGGGGTGCAAATCTGCCATTTTGAGTTTTACCTTTCCCAGCCTTTTGTCTAAGATCAAGTGTATAAATCTGCAAATGTTTGGATTTTCAGACTTTAGCTCGGATAGATAAATTTAACTAACTGGACTTCATTCTTCTTTGGCAATATTGTTATATCTCACATTTACAGAAATTTTTAATTTCAGGACTCATATCAATCTTACTGGTCTCTTTTTTGTTCAATGAAACATCAATCTTACTATTCTCTTATCTCGGGCACCTCTCTTTTTATTAATTTGGCAGGGTTAGGCTAGAATATATTGAGGATTATTGTGTGCATTAAATTTAGTTGTACTGTTATTTCCTTACTAGGCTCGAAAAGAACGACTCAAGTCATTATCCATGTTTGGGATGCTGGTCTCTCCAAAGCTTCGAGCTGCCCAATCATCATTTGAGACTGGTAATTTACTTTCATCCCTCCAGTAACCGTCAGAAGTATCTTTTCACATTGGTATACTGGATATAAATGTGGCTTGGAGTAACAAAGAATCCTGGGTGAAGTCAAACTTTCGAGAATTAAAAGCACCCAAAATATTGAATAGAAATGATGTGTGTGTGAGAGACAGTGTGTGCGTATGTCTCTTTGTTCTCTAGCTAAATATACAGCATTACTCTAGGATTGGTGTTTCTAGCCCATCTAGAGAACTCACTGAAATCTGGCATCAACTTTGTGGCTTATCTATTTATGCAATCTTTCTGTGCCTCATCTTGATAGCATGAGGGGCTTTATCTTTTGCAGCTCTGGAAACTCTAGTAGAAGTAGCAAATAAACAGGCAGACCTGCTTAATGCTTATGACCAGGTACGAGCAAAGATGGAGAGCACCACCAAATGACCAAAGGTTATACTTCTCTTGCTTTCTCTGATTCCTTTTTCTTTCCCTTTTTGATTCAGAGAAATAATCAGTAATGGGTGCAAGTTAAGTTCAAGTTCACGTTATTCTTGTTGTATTCTAGTAACGTGAACTTATGTTCCTTTACCAGACCCTCTGTCTGGACATCTCGCCTCCAGACCTTGCTCAGTAGCCTGCCTCCTTCACCAAGGAGAATAAATCAAATAAAAGCAAACAGCCCCCCTCCGAAAAGGGAAGCAAAAGGAGAAAAGAAAAGAAGAGGAACAGACTCAAAGGTGAAACAGAGATATGATGGGATTAGTTGAATTGATCCATCTTTAAAACAAGTCTCTTCATGCCTGTTGTCCTTACTGGAAGTTCATGTTTGTTTTCTGGTTAGCTGTAAGATTCTCCAATGTACAGTTCACGTATTCATGTAGCTTTTTCCACAGGGCAGGATTTAATTTGTTTAATTAACTCAAAACATATGAGCTACAGTCTTTTTTTGGGGGTGGGGTGGGGGTGCATGTTTCAGTGGCCAACAAGAATCAAGTCTTATCATGTGAAACATTGATATGTAGAAAAAGAATTATTGTGATGGAATGTTTGATAATTCGGTTTGCAGTGTCATCTACTGTTTTAAGCAGCATATTTACTGTATTAAAGTGCCAAGCATTACTATTCCCTGTTTAAGGTGTAAGCGGTGTCATAGCAGAGGAATCTTATGGTGCTTCATGATCTTATGACATTCCAATTGTTACGTTTTTTTAAGGTATTATTCCTGTAATCGTTTCCACTTTATTTCAACCATAGTGTGAAAAAAATTTACCAACAGTTGATGAATTAAACCAGAAGTACCAACGACGTTGAATTTGAGCAGAGTTTGCCGTTGGATAGCCCAATAGAAAAGTGTAACCATCGATTCGCTCTTTAAACACCGTCTGTTCATTATTTTACTCAATCAACAGATCGTTTTATGTTAACAGAATAACAGAGGTCAGTGGCATGCTCGATTGCGGTTCACCCCAAGTTTTTGAATATAAATTACCCATAGCGTATAACTGGGTGATTTACTTTAATTACGTTAGAACTCCACGTATAACTACTACTAGAAGGAATATATTGAGCAGGCTAGTTCCTTCTTTCTTTTCCCTTTCTCTCTTTTCACCTTTAAGGAGCCGTTTGGACATGATTTCATCTCATGAGATGAAATCATATTTGGATATGCGATTTGGATTTCTTAAGTTCCAGTTTTTTTTATAAACATAAAAACCCCACAAGTTGTGAAACTCATCAAAAAAAATTCAATTCTTATACAATCTTATAAAATGAGTAAATCATAGTTCATAATAAAATTAATACGCTACTAGAAGGCCTTTTTAAAAAATACAATATCAATTGATCAAACTTTAGTTCAATAAAAAGAAAAATTTAACATGAATAGTGATGTAACTATTTAATATAATCCTCCCACATGGTAAACATGATTGGTAAATATATTTTACCAACTTGCAGATTAATATTTAATACAAATGGTTAGTAAACATGATTGGTAAATATATCTACCAACTATGAATCTTTTATTATAAAATATAAACGTATGAGTCAAATTTTACATTTATATTTTTTGGAATCATGATTTCAAATCTCAAATTATGCCTTTTTGGATGATTTGAGATTTCATTTCATGAGATGAAATTGCATGTCCAAACGATGATTTCATCTTGCATGTCCAAACGCCTACACTAAGTTATAGAAAATGATGTAGTTAGTCCAATGCACGTTTCTTCGTGCAAGAGACACAAGACTTTCCCAACATGTCACTTCATGTTCATCAGAAGTTACCTTCATTTCCCAAGTCAATCTTTGGAGTTGGGAAAACTTCCTATTGTAAAAGATATAGTACCTATTTTTATGTTTCCGCTCCATATTTACTATTCGACAATTAATGAATCTAGGGTACATAAAATGGCAACAATATAAAAGGTAATTTGTTGCCATAATTGATACTCTACCTAAAAAAATTTGACTAGTATTAACAAGGGAAGAGCAAAAAAGATGGCTCTACATGTATTTTCCTATGTACAAAACTAATCCTGCTTAATTTATTGTGACACCACACTAGTTGATCTTTGGTTAGCCTTGAGATGTTGAGGACCCTAGAGACTAATTTCATGTCTACTTGAGAGAAAAAATAGAGTACATGATCTGAATCCTCTTCTCTGTTCTTCCTGAACTTCCTCAATATGCAATTTCCACTTCTCAAAACTTCCTGCAGTTTCTTCTCCTTCTGCATTCCAGTAAAAAAATAAAGTTAGACAATCCATGTAATTATACATTCCAGACATCAAAAACAAAAAATATGCTCTCCCTAACAACTTAAACTTTAAGATAATAAAGTTACACAGTTCGATATATGTAATCGCTACAAAAATGAAGTATGCGTAAAATTTACGAACTAACCTTTTCAAGATTTTTTCTAGTCTCCTGTAAAAGCTCTAAGTCCTCCAGTTCTTGAACATCTGGATGAATTCCCTTTTGACCTTTCGCCATCACACTATAGCAATCTTTATCAGCTCTGACAAAGCGCCAAAATATTCGTATTGATTCTTCCAGTATCTCCACTAGCTCGTCACTGGTAATTGAATAGTCACCTTTCTCTCTTGTTCTTGCCTTGTTTCTGTCTTTCACTCTGTCATCTGCATGTCACTTTTAAGTTTAATACACTAGATTTTACCTCTAACAAAAATCAGCAACAAGAGGAATAAGAAAGTTGTATCATTTCAGATACTAACCTCTAATAACAGGAACTTGTAGAAGATTACGAAGATCATATCGACTCTTGATAAAATATTGAACTCTAGGCCCTTGAAAAGGTTCATTTTCTATAAATCTTTGCATTAGCACTTGAAACTGTTGAAACTCTCCAGCAACTTCATTATATCTTCGGATACGACGTGGGTCAGAATCCCACAAACTTAAAGCCTTCATATATTGCCAGTGTAAAATTTCCCAAGAAAGGCACATCTGTCCAACGTATACCACTTCCAAATCACTCTGCAATTCTTTGATAAACTTTACCATTGGGTCAATGTCATGACTTTTATGTTTGAATATCCTAATGTTTTGTGAGAGAAGGGATTTTAGTGTTGGACCTGAAGATTTCTGATTGAAGAGTAATTGCAACGGGTCTTTTAGCGGATCTTTCTGCAGATAACCTGTAATTCATTTTGGATTAGAGCAGCAACAGATTAAAAAAAGATTATAAGTTATATACACTGACACTGTAAAGAAACAAGAAACTATTCCGCGAGACAACTAGGTGGGCATTTTAGGGAAGAAAACTATGATCCGCTACGTAATCAGTCAATCCTAAAAATATTTTAATTAGAATTCTAGGTCAAGATCTTCTAGAAAGTACAGTAAAGGATATTTTGTTGCGTAATCTTCCTCTTGTTCACCTGTATGGTCCTCAACAACATTTTTGACATATTCAAATGGAATAAACATTAAAATAAGAATGTCGAATGTGTATGAGTGTATCATTATCTAACCTTTTGTTTTTCGTATGGACAACATAAAATAGGAGGTAGTAAGCCTTTTCACTAGGGCCAACTTTGTTTCTTACATCATGGATCCAATGCATTGAATTTGATATTATTATTAATTTCAGGAGCCCAAGCTAACAAGATCTTGTGGGTCCAGTATTAAACTTTTTGAATAATTAAAGGTTAGCCACTTTATTCTATTTTCACTCGATTATGAAATATGATGATAACCGTGGACACTAATCTTGGTGCGCCTACTACAAAAAAAAAAAAATTAACTTTTATACGCTCACAACAATTTATAAAAAGAAATTACGTAGTAGTTTAGAGTTGTCACTGACCTATTGCATACATCTTCTGATACGTCAAGATATCAAATTTTCGCATTTTCTCTCGATAAGTCTTGTAAAATTTGTGAAGTTCGCTCATGCAATCTTCGCGATGAAGCATTTCATCAATCTTCCATGGTTGTAATTCGTCCATAGTTGGAGACTCGGATTCTTCCAAAATAGTAGGCAAACCCGTGGCTCTGACTTTTCGAATTTCCATCTTTAATTGTTCAATCAATTCTTGATGTTCCCATAGGGACTCTAATTTGTTTGCATCTCCAGAAGAATCAACAATAGCTGTATTTTTTGACTTGAGATTTTCAGACTCTTGTGGACCATTTACTATTAACTTGTCATCTTCTGTAACAAATTCTACATTTTTAACCATGCCCAAATCTTCATCAAAATCATTCTGAGATAAAAATTGTGAATCATTTTTCTGTTCCTTTTGTTGTAATTTCCCTAACTCTTCCACTAAATCACTATCACTATCCTCAAAATCCTCAGATTCAAGATTTTCTTCAGACATTTCAAGATTTTTTAACTCTGGATCAATATCAGTATTCAAAGGATCAAGCTCAAAACCACCTCCAAAGTCATCATCTGATAAAAAGCCATCACTGTAGGAATTTACTAACCTGCTCATAAGTGAACGCATATGATCAAAACCAATTGATGCAGTATCCGAATCCGTACCCGAAGAAGAATCTTTCTCTGAATCACCCAAAAATTGTTTGCACACAGTATCAGATTCTCCCTTCATAAGTTTCATTCCTTCAATTTCCTCAATGCCTTCTTTTTTACTATCACAACCAATTTGTTTAACATTGAGGTTTACAATCTCAGGTTCTTGAATTAAGCTGCTAATACTCTTTCCTTGTACAAAATCAGATGTGATAAGTTCACCAGTTTGTGTCTTGTTTTTACTAAATTCCTCATATGTTGGGAATTTAAACTCAAAACAAAACTCAGTTTTCTGCATATCGTCTTTCTTGTCCAAATCCACAGACTCAACAAATTCCTTAAAAGCATCAAACTTTGGTTCAAATTCTTCCTTGTCCTTCACATTGTCGGATTCTTTCTGGTCTTTTTCTTCAGGCACAACTTCAAATAATTCTGAATTGTTCAAAGGAGCCTGACCCCTTCTTAATCTGTAATTCCAAAAAAAAGGGAGAAAAAAAAAACTGAGAATGTGATTTAATCACAAACAAATTAGAAATTACTTCATTTATCCCAATTTATGTGACATTTTTCGCTTTTTCAGATTCAAACTTTAGAATTTGACCCGTGTGTGAACATATAATCTTTAAATTTTTCGAAATAAAATTTACATAGAAAAACTAGATAAAAAGTACTATTAAGTCACAAGAATTAATAATTTAAAATATTTAAAAAACTAGTTCGACTATTGAAATTCGACCACTGTCACATAATATGGGACGAAGGGAGTACAAAAAAGAATGAAATTTGATACCTGAGGAACAATGTAGGGATGAAGTTGAACAGAGGAAGCAAATAGATGGAAACAGAGACAAAGAGGGTAGCAAGTAACAAGAACGCTTTTTGATAGACAAAACTAGAATAAAAATCCATATTTAGAGAAACCACAAAGGTGTAAAGAAAGAAGAAGTTTCGAAATTGCCCATGGACTTAACAGCACTGTGCAAAATTCAGTTTGAAGTAAAGAAACAGAGGAAATTTGAAGGAAAACTCATAGCACTTTTGAATTTTGCAGAGCAAGAAACCGACACAACACCTGTCAAAAAAAACACGAACTCATGTCAAACGTTGAAAATTTTTGCAAGAAAAATTAATTGTGGGTTGAGAAATTGAAACCTGACCTAACTGGAGAATTTTTCAGAGATTTAAGAGCAAATATACTTAGAGAGAATGATGATAGCTACCAGTCACCATCTTGGCCTAACTATGGTTTAATCTAAAGAAAGAAGAATTGAGTTTGTTATAGAAAAATCAGTCTACAGAATCGGAATTATCAGTTGACAAGTCCTGTTCTTGTTGCTTATTCTTTGCTGAGTTGAATATTGGAGAGTGGACGTGGTAGGTTGATAATGGGCAAGGTACCACAAGTAGATATATAGGGGTAAATTGGGGTTTAAGACACAGAGAGTTGATGTGTCCTCTTTTTCATCAGTTTGTACTTTGTAGTCGGCTGCATTTCAATTTAATGGATGGGGGCTCTTCATTTTCCTTTCTCCCTATTTTTTCGAGTTCCATCTTAGATTAAACACATATGGCATGACTTAGAATTAATAGTTAAGAATTAATTAACTAAATCAAGTTTTTAATATTAATTTACATAATTTATAACTTATTCATAAATATATTAGAATATTTTCTCTCTTTATTTTACTTTTCTTACCCAGTAAAATATTTTTTTGATTTACTCGATTTTTTTCCCTACGCAGAAATAGACCCCATTATTCAATTGGTGATATTTTTCATTTTTTTCAATTATGATGCTTACTAATTCACATAATGTATACCCTATTATTCAATCGGTAATAGTATATTTCTGAAAGAATTGTCTATATTCTGAAAAATATCACCATTAAAGAGTTGTCATAATTGAAAAAAATGAAATATTAAAATAGGAAGAGAGAGATAATATTTTAATATATTTATGGATAAGTTATTAATTATATAAATCTTGATTAGAGTTTTGTTTTGGTCAATTAAATCTTAGTCATTAATTCTAACTCATACTATGTGTCTCTAATCTAAAGTAGAACTTGGAAAAAATAGAGAAAAGAGAAATGGAGAGGAGCTCAATCCCCGTTTAATAGGAAAAAAGGATTAAAAAGTAATCCTATTAAATTATTTTAGTTTTATCATTTTTAGTATACTTTGAGAATAGTCGTGCTCACCAAATTATCTCGTACTTACTCTTGACCTTGAAAAAACTTCTATATGAAAAATAATTTTAATATTATATAATTAAATGTAGAAGAGTAAAATGAGGGAAAAAAAATGCCAAGTATTTTGATACATGAAATCCATTCAATTCATTTAGAAATTTGTTAAAATCAAGGGTAAGTACGAGACGATTTGTTAACGACAGAGATATATATAATTGGCCACAAATTGAAACATGGGAGTAACAATAATAATAACTGTATCTAATCCCAATCAAATTTAGGTCGATTATATAAATTCTTAATATTCCATTTAAGTTCAACTCATTCACACTAGATATTATGTTAAATAAAGGAATTTTATGATCATATAATTGTTTATATTTCCTACTTAAGTTTTAATTTGTGCATATTATGCTGCGGACTCTGTCAATTATTTTTGTAGAGATCCTAACTTAAACAAATTTTTTGAATGGACATAATTTGGAATTGAGCGATTGGCGTGTTTGCGTCTAAATTGTGCTAAGGAGGAAATTTTTTTGCTTTTGCTCACACCGCGTTGATTCTAATGGTAAAACGGTACTATTCATAATTACATGCTCTCAAAAGAAGAATGATATTATTAATGAAAGTTGAATTTTTTTAGGCAGCTTTGACCTCTGCATAATCTAATCTAATTACACAAAATAAATGAGCAATCTATCCCCTACTAATAAATTTTCAATAAATGAGTTAAATTTATCCCCTACCATTAAATATTTTTACCTACTTACCTAACTCCCAATGCATCATCGCTAATTGACCAACCCTTAAAGAAATTATAGCTATTCTATCTTTATATCAACTCTTGTGGATTTGTTTTTTCAAGCTTTTTATGCCTTTTCGTTATTTAACTACCTTGTAAGCATATTACTATTAAAGAAACAAAATATATCAGTTGACAAGTCCTGCTCTTGTTGCTTATTCTTTGCTGACTTGAATATTGGAGAGTGGAGGTGGGGAGTTGATAATGGGCACGGTGCCACAAGTAGATATATAGGGGTAAATTGGGGTTTTAGACACAGAGAGTCGATGTGTCCTCTTTTTTATCAGTTTGTACTTCGTAGTCGGCTGCATTTCCATTTAATGGATGGGGCTCTCCTCATTTTCCTTTTCTCAATTTTTTTTCAAGTTCTACCTTAGATTAGATACATATGGGCTGACTTAGAATTAATAGTTAAGAATTAATTAACTAAAATAAGTCTCTAATCATGATTTATATAATTAATAATTTATTCATAAATATATTAAAATATTTTCTCTCTCTATATTACATTTCTTATCCAGTAAAATATTTTTTCTGATTTATCTGATTTTTTTTTCCTACGCAGAAATAGACCCCATTATTCAATTGGTGATATTTTTCATTTTTTTTCAATTATGATGCTTACTAATTCACATAATGTATACCCTATTATTCAATCGATAATAGTATATTTCTAAAAGAATTGTCTATATTCTGAAAAATATCACCACTAAAGAGTTATCATAATTGAAAAAAATGAAATATTAAAATAGGAAGAGAGAGAAAATATTTTAATATATTTATAGATAAGTTATTAATTATATAAATCTTGATTAGAGTTTTGTTTTAATCAATTAAATCTTAGTCATTAATTCTAACTCATGTTATGTATCTCTAATCTAAGGTAGAACTGGAGAAAAATGCAGAAAAGAAAAATGGAGAGGAGCTCAATCCCCATTTAATAGGAAAAAGGGATTAAAAAGTACTCCTATTAAATTATTTTAGTTTTATCATTTTTAGTATACTTTGAGAATAGTCGTGCTCACCAAATTATCTCGTACTTACTCTTGACCGTGAAAAATCTTCAATCTGAAAAATAATTTTAATATTATATAATTAAATGTATAAGAGTAAAATGAGAAAAAAAGAACAAAGTATTGTGACACATTAAATCCATTTGGAAATTTGTTAAAATTGAGGGTAAGTACGAAATGATTTGTTAATGGCAGAGGCATATATAATTGGCCACAAAATGTAACATGGGATAATTCATATATTTCCGTTTCGTAATGTAATAACAATAATAATAACTGTGTCTAGTCCCAAATAAATGGAGGTCGATTATATAAATTTTTAATATTTCATTTAAGTTCAACTCATTCACACCAGATACTTCGTTAAATAAAGGGATTTTGAAATCATCTCCTTGAGTACGTCTTGTCTTTGACAGGCAATTCGTTAATATATGTTTTCAATTGTTATATTTCCAACTTAAGTTTTAATTTGTGCATATTATGCAGCAGACTCGGTCAATTATTTTTGTAAAGATCCTACTTTAAACAAATTTTTTGAATGGACATAATTTGGAATTGAGCGAAATGGCGTGTTTGGGTCAAAATCGTGCTAAGAAGGAAATTTCTTTGCTTTTGCTCACACCGCGTTGATTCTAATGGTAAAACGGTACTATTTATAATTACATGCTCTCAAAAGAAGAATGATAAAACTAGGTTATTAATGAAAGTTGAATTTTTTAGGCAGCTTTGGTCTCTGCATAATCTAATCTAATTACACAAAATAAATGAGCAATCTATCCCCTACTAATAAATTTTCAATAAATGAGTTAAATTCCCCTACCATTAAATATTTTTATCTAGTTACCTAACTCAGTGCATCATCGCTAAATTGACCAACCCATAAAGTAATTATTGCTATTCTATCTTTATATCACTCTATTTGATTTAATCTTTGTGGATTTGTTTTTTCAAGCATTTTATGCCTTTTCGTCATTTAACCACCTTGTAAGCATATTACTATTAAAGAAACAAAATATATCTTGGATTGCAGTCCCTGCGAAATATTTACTTTATTTGTTTCAATTCATATCGTTCTCGCTCAGGGGATCGACAAATTTAATAAGTTAAATTGGACTTAATTAATCATCATTAATATAAAAGTTAAAAGTTAAACGGTACACGAAAATGTTATATGTTGCAATTCAAATATCGAATGGTGAATAAAAATAAAATATTGAAATAGTAGTCAAATTTTGTTTATTTTAGAATTTGAAAATAGTGAAAAGGGACGAATCTTTTTATTGGTAGTCATAGTTCTTCAATGAATCTTTTTCGGAAATTTTCTTTTTACGTAGGTGTGAGTTCACAAGATGTCGGTTTTATGATATTTTGACTGCAAGGTTGAGGAGAAAACATAGAGCTTGGGAATCACATTCTCATCGAAACCACAGTGATAAATTACGTATAGTCTTTATATTGCTATTTGTAAACCAAAACCCACGCGTACATAACGATGATAAATGCGCATATTAAAACACAACAAACGAATATTGGTTTTGTGTTTGACGAAAATTCCCCTACACAGTCAAAGATAGTAACAACCACACTGCAGACTTTTATAATTGCAACAAGAATATGAAATTAGATACTCCCTCCATTCATCTTTATTTGTTCACAATAAATTGCATTTTCTTCATCATAATATCCACATTTATAGGTGTATATCTTAAGTCTTGAGAGATAATTTGGGGGAAAGTAATTAATATATATTTTTCTCTTGCTATGCTAAAGTGGACATTCTTAGAGAAAAGGACCAAAATCATCCATAATGTTTGGGTTTTGATCAAAATCATACATATTCTTTCACATGGTGCACTAATAGTACATTATGTTTGCATAAGTGGTGCACTTTTAGTCACAATCCCAAATAAATTTAACGGAAAAGAACAAAATTGCCCCTGAACTTTTAGAAAAGGTATAAAAATACCCTTTATTCATCTATTTTGCTAAAACTACCCCTCAATTCAACTTTTTGGCTCATTTATTCCCTTTGACTAACGGACAACACTAATTTAAAAAAAAAAATAAAAAAAAATTGCACATGACATTTTATTACTGAAAAATTGATTTATTCTTTTAAAAAGAAATCTGAAACCTTGGAATTTTTTTAAATTTGGAAAGCTTTTTTTTAACGAGTAAAACCTTGACTAACGGACAACACTAATTTTTTTTCTTTTCAAAATGTGAAAAATTGGATTTTTATAAAAATCTGAAAAAATTAAATTTTTTATGGAAAAACTGTGTTTAAAAAAAAAAACCAGAAAACTATCTTTTTTTAAATCTAGAAGAAAATTATGGAGTATTAGTTTTGCACATTTTACTTAAAAAAACAATCAGTTTTTCAGATTTAAAAATTGAATTTTCTAAAAAAAAAAATGGGGTTTCCACCCGTTATTTTTTTTTTTCCAAACTTAAAAAAATTCCACATGTTTTAATGAAAATCCAATTCTGTTATATATATATATATATATATATATATATATATATATAAGGCTTACTACATTTGTTTTTTTAAAGAAATGGATGTTGAAAAATTATTTTTCCTTATTCTACAAATAACGATTTTTCAGATTTCTTTTTAAAAGAATAAATCAATTTTTCAGTAATAAAATGTCATGTGCAATTTTTTTTTTTTTTTTTTTTTTAAAAAATTAGTGTTGTCCGTTAGTCAAAGGGAATAAATGAGCCAAAAAGTTGAATTGAGGGGTAGTTTTAGCAAAATAGATGAATAAAGGGTATTTTTATACCTTTTCTAAAAGTTCAGGGGCATTTTTGTTCTTTTCCGTTAAATTTATTTGGGATTGTGACTAAAAGTGCACCACTTATGCAAACATAATGTACTATTAGTGCACCATGTGAAAGAATATGTATGATTTTAATCCAAACCCAAACATTATGGATGATTTTAGTCCTTTTCTCGACATTCTTATGAGTTATGATTCTCGTTTCATCTTGCAGATGATTTATTCTCCGGGGGAAGCAAGTGCAAATTCGACATCACTTTCCTGAAGGAAATCAAGTTGCTCACCTGTTAGCAAAGGAGGCTTCAAAATCTAAATCTAGTCGTGTTAAGAAATATGCTATACCACCTACTTTTGTGTTAAGACAACTAAGTACTGATCTTTCGGGTAGTTTACTATGTACAAAGTATGTCAAGGTTGACACTTGTAGTCTCCTTGCTAGTCTGGGCAATCAAAGTGTCCTAAGTGACACAATGCAATGTAATATTTTGCACTCTACTTAGTAAGTCATATAATTATCCGTATTCCTCAAATAAAAAGAATAAAAAAAAGTGAAATTTATTTTTAGTATAGTGAACAAGTTAAAGTGAAAATTTATTTTTAGTATAGTGGACAAGTAAAAGTGAAGGGAAGGAGTATTTCTTTACAATTTCCTCCAACAATAGTATATTATTTGTCTTTTAAGGATCGCATCGATCATGTTTAATTATATATTTGTTTATAATTTCCTCAATTTCATTTTCTTGTTTATATCTACATCTCTATTAGTATAAGTTTTCGATCAGCCTCTTAAATCTAGATACTTTTTTCATCTTCAGCAACCAATTTTTCATTCAGAACTTGTTACTGACTTTATAAGCCCTTGTTAGTTCACAATCATTTTTCATTATCACAATAAAGTTAACATTGTTATAAATAGCTGCTTTTATGTGTCGTTTATCGTTCTGCTTTTTATCGATCACATGACAAACATGATTAACAACACTAACTGTATTAGATGAATTATGGTTCATCATATTCATTTGGCTTAATATGAGTTGTATGATCATGTAAAAGATTTTCACTTGATACTACACACACTGTAACTTAGTATGTATGCAGTCACTTTAAAATGTCTACCTTTTTAAGATCTCAATCTTAAACTCAGATCTAGGCTTCCCTTTTTTCTTATGATGGCGTATTAATTATGGTCACGTAATTAGTTACTAGACCTCAATTTGACTGCTCCTATTGGCTACTGATTTATAAAAGGAGAAGCTACTTGCTTCTTTCTGAAAAGGTTCCTAGATATATATTGGACGGTGGATACAGAGACACCCTAATAAATGAATGAAAAATAACTTCAGATTGTGACAATGAAGAGGAAGATTTTCACAACTAATCAGGTCCCGGGGCAGAGCTATCTGGGAAATCAATTGACCCCTCCTCGTCTAAAATTTACACCGCACATATTAACTCTGCTTAGTGAAAATCCTAAGTTTGCTATTAAATTGATCATGTTCACATGAATATTGGCGTAATTAGACGAAGATCGAAAACTCTGTGTGAATGACTCAAGTTTGTTGCTTTGCTAATTAGGTAGAAAATGGAAAATGAAAAGGGTCACGCCTTTTTTGATGTCTTTTCAGCACTTTTTCTAATACTCCTTCCGTTTTAATTTATGTGAATCTTTTCGGAGTACGAGGGTCAAACTTTATAATTTTGACCATAAATTTCGACAATGATTTTTCAAGTTTGTAAAAATAAAATTTATATATTTAGAAATTACATAAAAAGTACTATAAGTCATGATAATTTATAATCCAAGTAATTAAGAAAAAATGTAAGAAAAATGCGATCAAAGAACCACCTCGTCGACTCCCCAAATAGTAATAGGTTTACATAAATTAAAACAGAAGGATTAGAATTAAATAATCTTGTTGCCAGCGGCGGAGCCAGGATTTTCATCTAGGGGGTTCAAAAATTCTAAAAGGTAAATACACGAAGAAGTCAGGGGGTTCAACATCTACTATATATACATAATAAAATAATTTTAACTTTAAAAATACACTATAATTTTTCGTCGAGGGGGTTTGGATGACCCCTGGAGCCAATGTGGCTCCGCCCTTGTTTGTTGCTACCCCAGTATACTCATATTCAAGGAGTAAATAATCTCACACTTTAGTTTTGCTTTTGGGCCGAATTTCTTGGTTTTTGGGGCAATATAACAGGGGCCACCTTCTGTGCTTTTTCAAACTGAAAGATTTAGATAGATTTTAAATGAATAGTAATGCTGAAGTTGATTATGAGATGTTTAAGTAGTTACATGAAAAGAACATGCAAGGCATAAGTAAACAATTTGTGTAATTTTTCTGTGAGCGCAATTAAAACATTAAAAAGTACTATTTTGAGACAAGACTAAAAAGAAGTAAAGATATTTAGTTTGGAACGGGAGGCGATAATTTAGCGATATGGAAAACAATATTCCAGTACTTGAGGGCAATATCTTCCATTAACAATATTTATTTCAAATTACAGGATAGTATTAGTTTGTGATAGTAGAAAAGAATAAATAGAGATGAAAACAGAACGTTTGAAGCGCTGCTGGAGGGGGAGCGTTCGGCATATGGTCTCTCAAATTTCATTTTATTATATCAAAGTCACTAGTTATTTTTCCAGAATTAAAAAAAATCACTCAATTTTATCTAAGCATTAGAAAACTCACAAAACTATTTTCTGTAATAAAAATGTCACTCAACTATGACTAAGCATCACAGAAAGTCATTATGATGAAACAAATGAGACATTTGATATGATACTCAAGCAAAATTGATTACTTTTTTGTTATAAAAAATAATTTATGGACTTTTTATGATATTTGGCCAAAATTGGGTAATATTTATGTTACAATTTAACGGCTTTGGTGCAATAAAATAAAATAAAAGGTTGAATGATTATTTGTAAAATTATCCCGGGAGCGGAAGGGCATAGTGAGATTACATCACACCAACGCAGTGTTAACTCCGGCATATACAATGAATTTTGAGTATATCTAACTCTATTTGTACAACTTCGAAATAGAAATATTGGGTTATGTGGAATTATTGAACTGGGTGGTTAAATTATCCTCCAGTAGTCCAGTGTCATGACGTGATTGCATATGTTCGTACGTAAAGATGAGACGATAAGGCTCCTAATAAGACGATATATGAAGCTCTCAAGTGTGGTTCAAATTGAAGGTGCCATATCTGCGGTTATTAAGAAAACAATCTATCAACATGACACGTAGGTGTACTATTTCAGTTTTAATGGTTAAATGGGCCCCTCAGATTGTTTCTAAGTTTAGGGAATAACAAAAAGTTTTCTATAGATAGGATAGGTTTGATTTTTCTTTTACTTCGAAACCAAGGACCATCAACTATAGGAAAGTCTAGACTGAATGTACACCATTCGACAGGACATGGCCATGGTAAGTTGACATGAACATTAATGCAGTAAAACTTAATGCATAACTTTTATGGAAGAAAAGAAATTATACGCACCTGAGAGATTGAAGTTTAGTGGATCTTTATGCCTAACTATACACCACCATTCCACCTTCAGGCTAGACCTTCCTTGTGTTTCTGAAAATTGATGATATCAGTCTTGAATGACTTAGGGCCGTTTGGCCATAAATATCAAAAACTTTTTCACTTTTTTGGAATTTTTGAAGTTGGAGTTGTGTTTGGTCATAATTTTTGAAATTGTAGTTTTTGATGAAATGTAGTGTAAAAAAGTGAAAAAAAATTTGAAAAACAATTTTTTTTTGTTTTTAGTATTCCGGAATACAACTCCGGAAAAAAGTGAATAATTTTTATGGCCAAACGCCCACTTAGCTAAAATATTGTCATATTGAACATAGAGTTAGGAACAGAAACAGTGCCTGCATTTGACACTTTCAAATGCAGATATAGCCCGAGCACAATTGTTAGCTTCAGCATTGTACTAGAAATGACCAAGCCCTTTAGGGAACATGAAAATCTTCTCCAGTTTGCAATGTTTAATTGAAGATCTTGTTCATGGTTTCAATGAATCCCACTTGCAGGCTAAGTGTACACTTATTTTGAACCCAAGAATCGCATAATTATAAAACACATTCTCCCTCGGAACTACAGCGACAACCACCTTAACACCAATGTAAATAAAGAAACCATCAAGGTCAGTTTGGATATATCATTTAACAATAACCCAGTTCAATCAGAATTATCCTCTCTACATTGCTAATAACAACCTCCAAACAAGTTAGCTTATACAATTTATAAAAAATGTAAAGATCTAGAATGAAAGAACTGAATTAGTAACCTAAAGGTCAACCGAATTCACCTCTCAAAGCAAAACCAGTGGCGAATTTATGTGGTAAGAAAAGGTCACGTTAACTCATGCTCATTCGATTAAATTCGGTATATTATGTATATAATTTTTAAACTATATCTAGTATTACCTTATGGAACTCATGCTACAAAAGGCTTAGTGGTGCACTTAATTGAAAGCTAAATTATTTACCTATAGGTTCAAAAATCAATCCCCACTCAACGCATTTCTTTCCTCTTTTTTTTTAGATAATGCACTCATCTTTTAGAAATCCTAAATTCACTATCACATCCCAAGAACACACTGCCTTGGCCCTCCAAGCAAGTTTCCAGAAGAGTGATTTAAACTAACCCCAACAGTAAAAAGCCCACAATAAACACAAAAATAACTCATACTTGTCCTCCAAAACCAAACGCTACCCACCATTCTCACATTAAATCCAATACTTTTCTTTTCATCCATCTCTTTATTCATAGCATCAAAAGCCCATTTCTCCACATACGACCCTGAAGAAGCAAAACCAACTTTTTGAGTGGTCTCATTACCCTTATAAATAAATTAAAAAAGTGGAACATTAGTATCAGAAAGTGAGAGTGAATCATAGAAAATAGCAGCTACAATATCTTCCAAGTATAGAGTGATTTTCTTGTTGGGGTTTTGAGCAGAAAAATGGAGATCCCAGTTGGAAGTAATGAGGGAATTTGAAAGATTGAGGTGTGAAACAGCGAATGATTCCACTTGGATATTAGGCATACCGGGAAAAATAATGAGAGAGATTGTGAAGAGAACTCTTCCGATGATTATTATAGAAGCAACGATTAGGGTTATTACTCGGCGGAGAATAGTATTAATCATTGATGCGTAAGGGTTAGCCATGGAGCATCAGATTGTTAGTACAACTTTAACGATTATTTCAAATGCGAGGGGATATACGAGTATTTGGATAATAAGACTTTAAAATTTAAAAGGATTTTTTTCAATACGTACAAAAATTGGATAATACTCCCTCCGGTCCCAATTTACGTGGCACTATTTGAGTAGACACAAAGTTTAAGAAATTAAAAAAAAATAAGTCTTAGATTTTTATGTGACTATAAATTATTTCATAAAGTTAAATTGTTGCTAAATATAGAAAGGAAACATTCTTTTTTGTATAGACTAAAAAGAAAGTGTGCCACATAAATTGAAACACAGAGATTAAAAAAAAAAGGGCAGCCCAGTGCACTAACCTCCCGCTATGCGCGGGGTCTGAGAAAAGGGTCTATTGTACGCAGTCTTACCTTGCATTTCTGCAAGAGACTGTTTTCACGGCTCGAACCCGTGACCTCCTGGTCACATGGCAGCAACTTTACCAGTTACACAGAGATTATTTATCCATTTTTTTGTGCGGAGTGCCTTTCAAATGCACTGGTCTTTAATTTTTGCCCCCCAAATTGGTGGTCTTTAATTTTTTATCCCTTTCGCCTAATACCATAAGGTTTGGGTTTGGAACCCCAACTCAATAAAATAAAATAAAATAACGCAATGCAGAGTTTTGTAGCAAAGTTAGGCCTTAAGGTAGAGTTTTGAGCCAAACTCTCCCTTAAGGCAGAGTTTTGCCTTCAATCATGCCAAACTAAGGCAGAGGTTTGCCTTTTGCCTTAAGGCGGAGTTTGCAATCAAACTCTGCCTTAAGGTAGCAAAATTCTGCCTGACGCATAGTTTTGCAGGCAAATCTTTGTCTGAAGGCAGAGTTTTTCTGTCTTGCGAATTCAAATTCTACCTTGCGATTTTTATTTTTTTTAATTTTTGACTGAATGGGGTTCGAACCCCAAACCAAGGAGTTCTAATGCAGGGCAAAAATTAAAGACCACCCAAAATAAGGGCATTCCTGCCAATTGCCCTTATTTATCTGGTTTAGAGAGATTTTGGGGTCTCAAAAAGTAACCGGAGTTTTTCATAAATATATAAACAAATTTGATCAAACCATACAACTTACATATAACTTGCATACAACTTTATGTTGCATAGAATCTGGTCAGCTTACATACAACTTGCAAACAAAAACTTTTGTTGAATATAAATCTGATCAAAACATGCAACTTACATACAATTTGCATATAACTTGCATACAATTAAGCTATTATATGTACGTAGTGGTAGCAATATAGATCGAAGGATGGTCAATTGAACACCCTTCATCGAAAAATTATATTGTGTCTATAGAACCTAATATTGTGTGTATTAGTTAAAAATTACTTTTATAGTTATATATTAAATCTTGAACAACCTTAATGAAATTTTTGACTTCGCCAACTTATATATATTTTGTATATTGTATTACATATTCAGTGTGTATGTACGCAACTTAATTATGTCTTCCACTTTGAGTTTCAAATTTCAACCAAAACCAATTATAATCTTCACCAAATCTCTCAAAGTTGATATATAAACTCCAAAAGATATTCTCATTTGTTTGCAACAACACCAGTCCAAACAAATAACAATTTCGTAAAAAAAAAAAAAAAAAAAAAAAACTTCGAATCAAAACTTTGAAATTTTTTAATGGTTATCAATGGAGTTTTTTTAGTTTTGGGCTAAAATTATTCCTTATCTATGGGAGTAGGTTTATTTTAGTCCCTCAAATATAACGCTAAGCATATTTAATCCCTTAACTATGTTAAAGTGGAGCACTTTTGACTTCCCTAATAAAACCCATTTAAAAAGTAACGGTGCTAAACCCTTGTGACACTCACGTGACTCGTAAGAGGCTAAATCCATCGGACAAAATGCAAGGCAGAGTAGTGGCATTTCTCTAAAAAAATGCAACTCATTTAAGATATTAGCAAAGCAACTCATAATATTTGGATCATATTTTTTGTAACCAACTCTTAAACGGTAATGTGGCAACACACATGGAACCGTTCCACTTATTTTGGAAGCATCTAACTATATCGTTTTTTTTTAATATTAAAAAAATCTAAATTCTTTTTAACAATTGTTATAAATTATCTTAATTGGCGGAACCGCTCCATTTTTTTTGTTTGGAAGCCTGTGAATGCAAATTTCACTATATTTAAAATTTCTGCCTGTTTTAAAAAATCAGCTTCTTTTTCTTCCAACCAATTGAAGCTTTCTACAGAGAGGCTAGGGCTTTTTCCAGTGAAGTGTTTCTTCATATGAAGTTGGGGGGGGGGGGGGGGGGGGAAGGTGAATGAGTTTAGTATTTTTGTCCAATGGGTTTAGCCTCTTGCAAGTCACGTAAGTATCACAAGGGTTTAGCACTGTTCTGTTAGGGAGACCAAAAGTGCTCCACTATAGCATAGTTAAGGGATTAAGCATGCTAAGCATTATATTTGAGGGACCAAAATGAACCTACTCCCATAGATAAGGGATTAAATATGCTCAGGGTTATATTTGAGGGACCCTACTCCCATAGATAAGGGATAATTTTAGCCCAAAACTCGGAGCTTTTTTAATACATTTTCAAAATTTCAAATTCAGAAAAAGAAAGCTCCATTGTTTTGAGTCTGAGTTCCTTGTTTCGATTCATTTGACTTGCATTCAAAAATCTGTTGGTGTTTGGAGTTAGAATTGGTTTTAGCAATTGTGGGATGAAGATTGATTCAAATTTGGATTTGTTCGAGATCTAGCTTGGTCTTTGAGGAGGGAAATCGACACTCTAGAGTTCAAGTTATTGGAGCCTAAAACAAGAAAGATTGGAGTCAAATCCCTTATAATTGGTAAATATATTTATGTTAGGTAATTAACTTGACCCTCCCTAAAAGTAATAATTAGGTACATAATTTTGCATATATTGATTAAAATTCCCAATTTGAACTGTCATATTCAATTTCAGGAGAGTTAATACAAAATTGAAGAGGCCACACCTTATTATACGCAGTGTTTTAAAAGGCGAGGGCGTAAGGCGGGGCGTTTTACATACGCCTCGACGAGACGTAAGCCCCATGGGTATTTATTTTTAGTATTTCTCAAAATAATATAATTACAATAAATATTTTTAAATAGGTAAAATTACATAAAAAAATAAAAGAAAACTGTAAATAAATGAAATATATATATATATATATATATATATATATATATATATATATATATATATATATATATATATATATATATATATATATATATACAATGAAATAAAAGCTATTATGAAATGCAAATCAATTCTAACATTTTAACTTTCAAACACGGAAAAAAACATAGTTTCTTAAAACACTATTACTATCATACTATTCATTTTATCTCCCTATAAGCAAATAATCAATAAAATTTATCAATATTACAATTAAAACATAACTTCTTCATGAACAAAAAATAAAATTATATGATAATTCTGATACATAGGACTTATGACCAATGACAAGTGAAAATGTACAATTCCGCTATGTATTTTTTTAAAAAAAAATTAAGTGATATTCACCCTCACGACATTCTCAAATAGTAAATATCCAATTCTATGACTTGTTATATGAGTTACACCCAATCTTCTATTTCTATAGATGAAAAGTTATTAAGTATCATTATTTTATTAAACAATTATGAGGGTGAATGATTTTAATTAAGGAATTTAAAATATAATTTGTGTAAGAATTGTTAGGCGAGCCCTGGGCGTTGGGCGTTGGGCGTTAGGCGTGTTTAGGGCGTACGGTTGGACGCTTAGGACGTAAGCCTCATAGGAACTAAGCCCCGCACGTTAGCCCCAGAGCGTTTTGCCACTGCCCTGCCCCGAGGCGAGCCCCGGGGCGAGTCCTGACACTGTCTTTTAAAACAATGATTATACGCCCTCCCTCTAAACGTTGAATCGTTAAATTTGACGAAACAAATTTAGACTCTGGGATGGGAATCTCGTCAATACGGGCTCAAAGTAAAATGCTCATGAATAGTGATTGGATTGGAGGTTTGCTAGAAATATAACAAACGCTTTTGGGTATAATGAAGGGGGTCCAATTGAGAATGCCATAATAATCCAATGAGAATGTGAACCCAGTTTGATTTGTCGTGTCTTCATTAGAGCCCAAATTGAATAAAGGAAAAGTCCCTAACAAATTTGAAAATAGATGTTTTGTTATGAATGAGAAGTGACACACAGTGAAGTCGAAGACTCTGACCACTGGTAACACATTTCAATAGTATACTCAAAAAGAATCAAAACACACGTGATGGTATGTTGAAGACCATAAATGAATACATATAAATATTTTATATCCTGATGGCTTAACCTTTTAAAGTAAAATGATCACACAAATCAACATGTAACACTAGCCACATTCTATCTAACTACATCACATATGGTGACTAATCTTTTGTTTGTAACAAATGTGAATAATCGCATATTCGCGCTCGATGTTTAAACTAAGAGTCAAGGGTAAAAAAAAACATCTCGAGCATCACTTTTTATTGAGTTTCCTATCTGAATTATCATGTGTGAGAGTTTCCTACCTAAATTATCACCAACTAAATTGCAAAACACACCTCAATTACCATTTTTCACTTCAAAGTCCGTAGGAAGATAGCAGACACTGGTTGCATGTGTTTTCAGCTGACTAAACAAGTATTTAAGACATATACTTCGGTTTCTTTTCATACGAAATTTAATGCTGGTATTTGTATGTTCGATGTAGACGTTGACAGAGGTTTGACGTAATGGATGACCTATGGATCTTAATTGTCAAATAATTTGTTATTTGTATATGATTCAGCTCGATAACATTTTTCTCATTTTCAATTATAGAAGAAAGCAAGCGAGCATGTTATGTTTCAGAAATCCATGACAATTTCTAATTCGGTCCAAGACCTACTATACATTCTAGAAGACACAGACTGTCTTATTGCTTAAATTAGACTGCTCCAATCATAATTAGACTGCTCCAATCATAGTATGAAATCCTAATACTATGATTTATCGTTAATGAAAGGTCATTCATAATTCACAAGCCCTAATGTGGCAAATCGTACTGTCCTTAGTTTACAACTTCGAAACAGAGGTTTAACGACTCTAGGCCCATACCCGTAAGCCCAGTTGATACTTCTTACATTTGACAACAGCTTGATTGTGAATGAATGCTAATAATGTTAGGATTGGAAAAGTCTTCTATTCATAACCGGAACAGAATTACAATAGCAGGAGCAACTCTCACACTCAACTATTACAAAAAACCAATCCTAAACTGAATACCTATATCTCACTCAAGTGTTTTCCTTACAGTTTTTCTCTCTTGCTCTTGGTGATGCTACAAATGATAGAAGGCTTCCCTATTTATAGGGATGAAATGAACCCATTGATGTCATTTGTGACTCAAGCAAGCACTTGACAATTTGCCAAATACAAGGAAGATGTTTTCTTCCTTAAAACAAGGAATATGTTTTCTTCCTCAAAACAAGGGAAATGTTTTCTTCCTTGTTTTCTTCCTTAAAATGAGGGAGATGTTTCCTTCCTCAAATTATGGGATGGACCCAACAAATCTCCCCCTCCAGTCCCATACACCTGAAGGAGAGTACACTGGCTTTTAGTTTGAGTGTATGCCAACAAGTTCTTTGCACAATTCGAACTTGTCTCTCGGTACCACCTTGGTCAGTATGTCTGCAGGGTTGTCGTTTGTGTTGATCTTGGAGAGCTTCAGTTCATGTTGCTCGACTGCTTCTCTGAGCCAGTGATATCGAACGTCAATATGTTTTGTGCGTGAGTGGTACCTCGAGTTTTTTCTGAGATCCATAGCGCTTTGACTATCACAATGAACTGTGTATTCTTCTTGTCGGAAACCCAGTTCTTGAAGGAAACGTTTCAGCCACACAAGCTCCTTCCCAGCTTCAACTGCGGCAATGTATTCGGCTTCTGTGGTTGATAGTGCTACACACTTTTGTAACTTGGATTGCCATGACACAGCTCCCCCTGCAAATGTGAATATATAACTCGAAGTTGATTTCCTGCTATCATAATCTCCTGCCATGTCAGCATCAGTGTAACCTTCCAAAATCGGCTTAGCTCCCCCATAGCACAAACATAGTCTGGATGTACCCTTCAGGTACCGTAGTATCCACTTGACAGCTTCCCAATGTTTTATTCCTGGATTTGATAAGTATCTGCTCACAACAGCGACAACATGAGCAATGTCTGGCCTTGTGCACACCATTGCATACATCAAACTTCCAACTGCTGAAGAGTAGGGCAGTGCTTTCATCTTCTTCTTTTCTTCTTCGGAAGAAGGACAACTTTCCTTGCTCAACTTGAAGTGATTTGCTAGTGGAGTACCAACAGGCTTGGTATTTTTCATGTTGAACCTTTTGATCACGCGTTCAACGTATTCTTCTTGTGACAAGAACAACTTCTTTGCCTTTCGATCACGAATGATTTTCATGCCCAAGATATGTTGTGCAGGGCCTAAGTCTTTCATATCAAAGAACTTAGACAAATCTTTCTTCAAGTTGTTGATCATAGTTGCATCCTGGCCTACTATCAGCATATCATCCACATAGAGCAGAAGGATGATAAATTTTCCATCGGGGAACTTCTTCAAGTACACACAATGATCTGCAGTTGTTCTTTTGTATTGATGTTTCAGCATGAATGAGTCGAACTTTTTGTACCATTGCCTTGGGGCTTGTTTGAGACCGTAGAGACTCTTCCTTAACTTGCAAATGAGATGCTCTTTCTTTGGGATTCGGAAACCATCGGGCTGCTCCATGTATATTTATTCCTCCAAATCACCATGCAGAAAAGCTGTTTTCACGTCCATCTGCTCAAGTTCAAGATCCATACTTGCCACCAATCCGAGAACCACTCGGATAGACATCATCTTCACAACCGGCGAAAAAATCTCATCAAAGTCGATTCCTTCCTTCTGTTGGAAACCTTTGACTACGAGCCTTGCCTTGTACTTCACGATATTTCCGCTAGCATCTTTCTTGAGCTTGAAGACCCATTTGTTCTTCAAGGCCTTCTTTCCCGGAGGAAGTTTCACCAACTCATATGTTTGATTCTTTTGTAAAGAATTCATTTCTTCCTCCATGGCCTGTCGCCAATTGGATTTTTCACGATGAAATTGAGCTTCTTGAAATCTCTCTGGCTCCCCTTCGCTGGTAAGAAGGATCCATTCTGTTGGCGAGTATGACCTTTGAGGGATTAACCCTCGTGCAGAACGTCGAACTTGATTATTTCCAGCTGCGTCTTGGGGTGAAGGCTCCCCCTGCTCAAGAATTTCTTCGTTTTTATCATCATCAACATCTGCCGGATCAAGGTTTTCTTGTTCATCATGGGCATTATCATGAAGTTCCTCGTTGTTGAGAGGAATGTGTGGTGATTCAGGGACATCATCTGGAGCATGATAACTTCGTTGCTTGTTGACTGTTGGAGCACACTCATGAAACTGGTTTTCATGGAACACGACGTCTCTACTTCGAATCACTTTCTTCATTTCGGGATCCCACAGCTTGTATCCGAACTTTTGATCTCCATAGCCGATAAAGATACACGGAGTTGATCTGAGATCAAGCTTCTGCCTCAACTCCTTGGATACATGCACAAATGCCTTGCACCCGAACACTTTCAAGTGAGAATATGAAATATCTTTCCCAGACCATATCTTTTCTGGAACTTCAAAGTTCAATGGGACTGAAGGTGACCTGTTTATAAGATAACAAGCTGTCAGAACAGCTTCGCCCCAGAATGGCTTTGGCAGTTTAGCCATACTGAGCATGCATCGGACTTTCTCAACAATAGTGCAGTTCATTCTTTCAGCTACACCGTTATGTTGTGGTGTTCGTGGCACCGTTTTCTCATGTCTGATCCCATGTTCAGCACAATATGCAAAAAACTCCCGGGAAGTGTACTCGCCTCCATTGTCGGATCGGAAGCATTTCAGCTTCTTTCCAGTCTCCCTTTCTACCATAGCATGGAATGTCTTGAAACGACCGAATACTTGATCCTTCGATTTTGAGACAATAAGCCCAAACCTTCCGTGATGCGTCGTCGATGAATGTCACGAAGTATTTGCTACCACCAAGAGATTCTTCTTCAATGGGTCCACACACGTCAGAGTGGACAAGGCTCAGCAACTCGGAACGATTCTTTCTGGTGGAACTGAAAGAAACTCTATGTTGTTTCCCGAATAAACAGTGATCACAGGATCCAAAGTTACGTCTTTATCTATTGAGATGGCTTCTTTCTTTGCAAGAGTCGTCAATCCCTTCAGACTCATGTGGCCCAATCGTGTATGCCACAAGTTTGGCGATGTCTCTTCTTCAACTGCATTGAGACTCGGTCGATACAACTTTACATTGGTTTTGTAAAGAGTACCACAAATATGTCCTCTAGCAATAACCATAGAGCCTTTGGACAGCTTCCACGTACCATCCTTGAACAGATTTCCATACCCCTGTCGATCCATAGCTACTCCTGAGATCAGATTCAATCTCAGATCCGGAACATGACGAACCTCTTTTAACACAAGTGAGCTTCCATTGCTGGTTTTTATGTGCACATCACCAATGCCAACAATGCTCGAGAAACTGGTGTTGCCCATCTTCACAACGCCGTGGTCTCCAGATTTATAAGTACTGAACAAATCCCGGTGTGGAGTGGAATGGAATGATGCAGCAGTATCAATCACCCACTCAATATCATTTGTGCCCACGTGTAGGCATGCTTCCTCTCCGCATGTAACAAGTGCAATGTCTGGTGACACGGTGACCATGGTCTCACCATCTTCCTTGCTCGAACTCTGGTTAGTTTGAGGCTGCTCCCGTTTAAGCTTTCGACACTCCACCTTCTTGTGGCCATAGTTGCCACAATAGTTACAATAGCCCTCGAACCAAGTGTTGGTATCGACGGACTTTCCCCGCTCTCGTGATCTCCCTCGAACTTGAGATCTTCCTCTACTTTGACCTCGACCTCTACCTTTGCCTCGGCCTCTTCCTCTACCTCCGCTTCTACCTCCGTTGCGTCCACTATTTTCAGAAACAAGGGCATATGATTGATCTACGCCGACTTCTTTTCTTCGCGATTCCTCGTTTATTAAGGCGTCCGTGACCATCTGCATGGTCACCTTACCATTGTGGGCGGAATTACTAAGAGTGATGACAAGAGTCTCCCAGCTATCTGGTAGAGAACTTAGGAGCAAGGTTGCTTGCTCCTCATTTTTGAGAACCCATTCGGCTGCACTTAGCTGGTTCACGAGATCTTGGAACTGACTTGTGTGTTATGTGACAGAGGTACCGCTACGTAGCTTGTGATTTACCAATCGCCTCATCAACAATGTTTTATTTCGAGCCGTTTTTGCTTGGTACATGCTCCCAAACTTTTCCCAAAGTTTGTAAGCACTCGTTTCCTGCGCGACATGATGGAATACACTATGGTCAATCCACTGTCGAATTTGTGCGACCGTTTTCCTATTCATTCTTGCCCATTCTTCGTTTGTCTTCTTGTCGGGTTTGGCACCTTTATTTTCAAGCGGCTCGGCTAAATCCTTCAAATTTAACAAGTCCTCCATACGAGATTTCCACATGTTATAATTTGAAGATGTTAGCGGAATCATGGTATCCGATGATGATTTCTCCATGATAAAGTGCACCTAATCTGCTTGTACTGGACTGTGGAAGTAGAATCAGGCAAAACGGGACTCACGGTTGAATCCGGAATGGTCGAAAACCTAGGGAACCGGTCTGACCAATCTGAAAAACCGGACAAAAACAGAGTGAACCGGGCTGCACTAATTCAAACCGAATCGGGCCGGTTTAACCACTGGCTGGTTGAGAGTCAACAAAAGGATGATGTGGCAATTGGACTTTGACCAGATCTGGTTCTGGTCAAACGGGTTGGTCTGGACAAAACGGGTTGGTCGGATCGGGTTTCTCCGGTCATCTTCTCCGGCGAGCTGGTGGCCGGAAGGTGGCGGAGCGGCGCCGGCGATGGTGGACAGAGAAACTTTGACTGGACTTTTGGAGGCCTTCCGGTGGTCGAAAAATTCTGAAAATTATATATTCGGAATCCTCGGAACGAGATCTTTCTAATGGTATACTCAGAGCACAATTTTGGGACAAAAAATTTTTGACTGAAAATTTTACGAAACTTTAAAAGATTGGCCTGGAAGATTAACCAAGCTCTTGATACCACTTGTTAGGATTGGAAAAGTCTTCTATTCATAACCGGAACAGAATTACAATAGGAGGAGCAACTCTCACACTCAACTATTACAAAAAACCAATCCTAAACTTAATACCTATATCTCACTCAAGTGTTTTCCTTACAGTTTTTCTCTCTTGCTCTTGGTGAATGATAGAAGGCTTCCCTATTTATAGGGATGAAATGAACCTATTGATGTCATTTGTGACTCAAGCAAGCACTTGACAATTTGTCAAATACAAGGGAAATGTTTTCTTCCTTGTTTTCTTCCTTAAAATGAGGGAGATGTTTCCTTCCTCAAATTATGGGATGGACCCAACAAATAATAGTGGGTAGCGTTCAATTAGTACATATTAAAGGTACTCACCGTCTTCTTTGATCGTTGATTGGAGGTCCGGTCCGGCTGATTAATACGCATATGAATGTCATTGTCCCTTGTCCCTCCATTATGAAATTTACATGCATTAGATATGAAGTGACTTATTAGATGCATGTGGCATTGTACAGTACGCCCTCTGTTCTATATGGCACTGTTCGTGATTCATTAAAATATCTTGGAAGTGTTACTTATTACTCATGACTTATAGTAGTAGTACATTTTACATAGTTTTTGTATATATATAAATTTTGTTTCAAAATGCTTAAATATTTTAAGTTCGAATTCAGGATGAAAATTAAGTAGTGTCAATATCGTACCTGTTGACACCCAATTTTGTCCCGTCTCTCCTCCGAAATACCCATTTTGCGCTTCTAATATTTTTGGAAAATAAAAAATGTATATACTTATTAGTCTCTTATCAATACCGCCATTGCATTATTCTATCAATTTATTATTATTTACCGATTATTATTATTATTATTATTATTATTATTGTTATTTATTACTATTATTATAATTATTATTATTATCATTTCGGCATTTTACCAGCTTACGCACACGCATCGCATTTATCTTTGCATAATTAAATAATAGTATTTATCTTACTGTGGATTTTCGAAATATTATTGCACGGCTATTACAACGTCATTTTTTATCTGAGCATTAATGATCGCATATTTCATGTCGAACAATATTTTAACACAAGTTATTTAAATAAGTCTCTTAATAAAAATTTAGAAGCCGAACTATTTTTTGCACTCGGTCCGTATTTTGACTCACCGAATCCCAAATCAAAATCCGATTAACTCCTAATATTTTTGGACTAGCCCATATCTCTTGTCTCAATTTTTAAAACAGTCCGTGTTTTAATTCGCTAGCCCATTCTTTTAATACCCGGTTTAAAAATTGACCCAGTCCATAAATGGACCGGGTCTGACCCGTTTCACACGAAAAATAATTTTCTCTTTCGTTCTTCCATCACCGCCTCCATCCCCATCGTCGCCTCTACGTCGCCACTATCCCCATCGTCGCCTCTACGTCGCCACCACCTCCACTCCTCACTGCCATTCCACTTCATTGTGTCGCTCCACTATCACGTTATCCCCACACCCGCCTGCCACACACCCACACTCCTCTGACACCACCCCCACGCCACCATCTCACCCATATCACTGTCACGCCCACTGCCCTTTGTCCCCCACGCTCCTCTGTCGCCTCCACTTCGTCTTGTCCCCCCACTCCTCTCTCTCTTCGTCACAAGAAACCCTAAAATTCGCCCTATATATAATCGTTTTCAAGTCAAGAACAGGGGGGGATTTTGGGATCGGTGAAACCCCCCCAAGAACCGAGAGGAGACTTTTTCAATTCATGAAATTCCCCAAGTTTGAAACCCTTGGAATCGCAGAAATCCCCCAAGAATCAATGTTCCTGAATCGCTAAATTTCCCTTGAAAATACAAGTCTTTAATTGCTCCAGTTCTCCTTTAAAACATCGGCTTTCAATTTTCTCGATATCATCACAAAATATTAAATCTTGTTCTGTTTTACTTTGGGTGTTCGTTTGAATCTGAATACACGCGAGTTCGAATTTTGAAGTGTTTCGAGGTATATCGGAAGCTCGAGCCTCACTTCGCTGCACCCGAAGAAGGTAATACCTCTTCCATTAGTTATTTTTTAATAAATGTTTGAGTGCTTAAGCTGCTTGCGTGATTCGTTTGACCAGTTATGATTTAATTCTTGTTTGTGTTTGGTTTAGTTGAATTACGCGTGTTTGAGATTAGTTTGATCACGTGTCTAGTTCTGTAGTTATTCAGTTCTATGTTAGATATCGATTTGGATTAATCATGTGTTTTGCTGGGCTCACACTACTTATTTGTTCTTCATAAGATTAAGTTCTGTATACTAGTTCAAGTTAAACATTAGCCTATTTCTTTCGCCATTCTTAGTTTGGTTGCTGTTGTAATCTGTATACAGTCTAGATATTAGCATATGATGTAACTTCAAAATGGTTTTGAAGCTACTGCTGACTCAAACTGAGAACAATTTTAAAGGTGTAACTTTGGTTTCAATATGGTTTGTTTAAATTTCTAGTTTGTAGCTGTTTCTTGGAAAGAACCTGCATTGCTATATCCAGATTAATCCTTGGCTAGACTCTAGGATCCAGTATCATATATTGCGTCTCAGCCATGCATTTGTAGGTCATATCACCCTTTGCATTGTGCCTATACTGTTCTGATTAATCCCCTGTATGTTGAGGTTGACATATCTTTTTCCCTTGCTATCCTGCCTCTCATCATAAGCATCCCCTTTCATCTCTGTGTATGCTTCCTTATAGTTCACGGCCTACTTGTGTTTCTTTGCATCCACTCCTCCTTACCTTGTTATGTCCTCCTATGTGTGATTATGTGTCTCCTCTGCCTTCTTTTCTTGCATCTCAGTTTGCCTGCTTGTGCATATTTGTTTATCCTGTGTGACCCCCCATCTGAAACCACCCTCACTATGCATTTAACCATCTATACTGTAATTTGTCAAGCCCCTCTCCTGTTTCAGCCTAAATATAAGACTATTTGATAAGCATGACTTCTTGCTATAGATAAAGTATCTACATGGTTTGACCATTATGCTAGTTATGTCTGCATCCCATGTATGTTTTCTTGTTTGAAATCAGTATTGCCTTCTCTTTGAACTGCCACCTTATTTTGAAGGATTTTGTATATCTGGCTTACTTATTGTTGCATTAGGTGTATGACCACATATTGTTGATTCCATTCTAGCTTAAACAATGAACTTGATGCACTACTAGTATGACTGTCAGTTAGCTCAATTTCCTTATTTAAGGTGTAGGATAGTCTTAGATTTCTTTTAATTGAATGTTATTCGTGTGATATAATTACATCAGTATCTGTTATTAATGTTGTGGGATGGCTATAAGCCTGGTTTGTTAGGAATCAGCAGCTTAGTGAATCTCAGTTTAATAGGCATTGTTTGGACCAGTGTGCTTTAGCGTCATTTCTCGCTGAAAATGAAGATGATTTGATTAAAGCATAACTTGAGGAGTACTACTAGTTCTGTCCAGATTTGGTTCTGCCTGATATATAAAAAATAGTAATATTCATCTATGCATCTCCAACTGTCCACTTAAGAATGTGTTGTTTCTCTTAGATTCTGCGACTGTTCATCAGATCATGCTTAATCCGCAAGTTGTTAAATATGTGTAGATTGGTGTGCTCATTTTGTTTGAACCACATGACATATCTGATTTTTTTTAAAACATGTTTAAGTTGCAATGAAGTTTACACTACTGGTTTTGCTTATGTTCGTTTAATGTTGCCTATACTCATGTTTGATGAACAACATCTCCTTGTCAGTCCCTACCGTTCTGATTATTCAGCTCTCTTTAGGGATGAATGAGACAATTGCCTCGTCCAAGTGTTAGTATACATCAAATATACATAGTATATATATATATATATATATATATATATATATATATATATATATATATATATATATATATATAGTGTCTCTGGAGTTTGCTTTGGATTCGTACTTTTGCTTATTTAAGTCTTGTTGATCGTATACTAATCCTTTTCCTTTTCATTTGTTGCATGATCATCGCATACGAGTCCGAGAGACTCGTCCACTTCCGCATTCGATGTTGGGCTAAAGCCCAACGAAATCCCCTCCCGTGTCAGACCAACAGCAGTCCAGAAAAAGGAGACTACTGGGCCGAAGCCCAGCAGTGGCCTAGTAACAGCAGCAGCGGCCCAGCAAAAATAAGAGCTGCTGGGCCGAAGCCCAATAGCCCCAAATGGGCTGCCCATTTGATTTTATACCTCTACTATTTTATGCCTTAATTTGTATATTATTTGACTAACACCTGTTTCTTATTTCGTTCTCTCCCTTAGCTCTTTGGTGAATTATCGGAAATTAGTAGGGATAGTTTAGCAAAGAGGTAGTTAGGTAAAGACTAACGATCAATCTCATAAATCCATTCTTTTCTTTTATGTCAAAATTATTTATAAGCATCTAATATTTACCTTATTTAAAATAACTGATTTATAAACAACCTAATTTCATATCTTGAGTCAAAGAATTCATATTTTATTGGGAAATTTTGAAATATCACTAACATGCAAATAGGAATTAAAGAATATTTTGTACTTCTGAAAACGCAAAGTCAATTAATACCTCATCGTTTAGTTTTGTTTCAAATATTTATTAAAACATTGCACTTAACTCGTATTTTTCCCATTTATATGCAAATTATCATATTTCGTAAAACTAATTTTGAATAGCATTATTCCACTTCCATTTAAATCATTAGCAACATTCATAATTTTTTAGCATTTTAGAATATCCTTTTATACAAATCGTTAGTCTCGTTTTAAGTAGCGTCATTATTCGAAGCCTTTTTCTACAAGTCCTATTATAAATAGCATTTGAAACATTTTAAAAGTTTTAACAGTATTTATAAGTTTCATTTTAAAAGCATTCCTTTTATGCAAATTATTATGTTTTCCTACCGGTCAGTTCAAATGACACTACTATATTTTACAAGTTATTTTCTTAAAATTCAAACATTGTATTTAATTAATTAACCTAAGTTTGGTCGGATAACCGTAAGTTAACGGATTCTAAAGGATGCCTAACCCCTTCCCTTTAGGATAATATAGAGCCCTTACCTAGAATCACACTGGTTAAGCAGACTATTAACGGAGGTTTAGTTTTAACTTTACCTTAGTTAACATTTAGGTGTCCTAATTCACCGTTAAATTAATTAGGTGGCGACTCCTTAAATAAAATAAACAGGAATCACCAATACGTCATACTCCCTAAATTCAACCCGGTTAAAATGGGGTGTGACAGTACCCCCTCATGTAAAATGGATATGAGAAAGTATTAGATCTTAAGAATTAGAACAACCAAAAATACATAGTCAGAATCAGTATTCATAGAGAGTTAGGATCAAGCGTTTACCTTGATTTAAAAGCTACAGCTTATAGCAAGGCCGCAACCACCATGTTAATTCAAGATTTTAGTTATATGGGTCAAGTATTTAAGGTTCATTGAACCCATTTCATTCGTAAAACTCTGGCTTTAGAATTACTATTTGTTGTAATTTTAGTAGATTTTTATAAATAAATTTATGTTCCGCATTAAAAGTACCGGATTCAAAAGATCCGGTTATTTGCATGCTGCATCCGTCACTTACCGCTACTTTAACTTTTAACCTAATCTATCAAGTAACCATCATGTTCGACCATGACTCCAGTCCTTACCATCCCAGACCACATCACTTGGACCTCGTTATATGCAGGATGTTGGTGTTACACGATATAAAGTAAATACACAGTGTAATTGCATCACCCTGTATCTACAATTAACATTTTTTTTTTTTAATCTCCATAACAGAAGACAGTGAAGAAAGTGGGAAACCCCTGTCCCTGGAAACCACTATATATCTTGGAACAGAGTAGGTTTGACTTATTCAAATTACAATGAGTTGAAATTTTCATTAATTGTTACTGCTTTATTTGATGAGGCAGTAGAGTTAGTAAAAAGCACACTGAGCCTTAACTAGGATTGTTAAAGGGGAGAAGTAATGATTTATAGCTAACATTGAATGCCCACGCGGTTTCGAGGAGGCAGAGAGAGAGAGAGAGAGAGAAGCTGACTTTTTAGCTGAGCCTCTCCCATGGGAGGAGTAAATGCTCTTGCTGTCACTTTTTGACTCTTTCACTACCCCCTTCCAGTACTCCTTTCCTATTCTTATTTAATTTGGGGTCAGCGTATTCTCTCTTTCTATATATGCAGATCAAACAACCTTAGCACCTTAAACCTTTGTCTTTGCTTTTTCCAAGAAGAGAAAGAGAAAAATAGAAGACTACTAACTCATTATTCGTTATAGTATAAAATATACAAAGAAAAGAAAGAGGGGTGAGAGAGATGGGGAGACCACCTTGTTGTGATAAAATAGAGGTGAAGAAAGGACCATGGACTCCTGAAGAAGATATTATGTTGGTCTCTTTTGTGCAACAACATGGTCCAGGCAATTGGAGATCAGTTCCTACTCATACAGGTTCTTTTCTTACTTTACTTCTCTATTTCCCTTCTTATATTCACAATCTGGTTTACTAAATGAGTTCATACAGTAAGTTCTATCGGGATTATTTCTAAGTTTATATAGTAAGTTATATCAGGATTTTTTTTTTTCATGTAGGGTTGCGCAGATGTAGCAAGAGCTGCAGGCTAAGGTGGACTAACTACCTCAGACCAGGAATCAAGAGGGGTAGCTTCACTGATCAAGAGGAGAAGATGATTATCCAGCTTCAAGCTCTTTTAGGCAACAAGTATGCTCTCCTTAATTATACCTATCTTGATGCTCCTCATTTCGTTTTATATGACTGTGTTTGACAGGACAAAGGACTATGTAGTGAGCTTAAAAAAGAAAGAGTAATCTTTGGCATATGCTAAAAGTAACTTTAGACATTATCGTCTTAAAACATGTCATGACATTTTTATGGCAGTAAGAAGAGCAAATGCTTAAAGCGTAAATAGCTTTCAAATATAGAAAGGTATAGTATCATTTTTTAGAACAGACTAAAAGAGAAATGTACTCTTTAAATGTAGCAGAGGGAGTAGTACTTTTTATGGGATTGAATATTAGGGAGCTTGAATAATGCTTATATGAATCTGGATGGTCGCTTGATCTATACCATTTGTCATTATGGAAGAGTTTAAAAGTAATTGTTTCCTAAATAATAATAGTAGTAATCACTTTTTCCCCTATTACTGATTTTCTGCTTCTCTGTAACAGATGGGCTGCAATAGCTTCATATCTCCCGGAGAGAACGGATAACGACATCAAAAACTATTGGAATACCCATTTAACGAAGAAGCTGAAGAAGCTTGAAGCAAGCTCTGGTAGTGATTCATACTCTAGTGATGGACAATGTTTATCATCTTTAAATTCAACATCCAGGGGCCAGTGGGAAAGGACACTTCAAACTGATATAAACATAGCCAAACAAGCTTTACAAAATGCCTTGTCACTAGATAAATCAAGCCCAATTCCCGACTATACAATTACTGATGTGAAGCCAAACATAAAACAAGAAGGGAAAATTTCTACTTCTACTTACGCATCAAGTGCTGAAAACATAGCCAAATTACTCAAACAATGGACCACAAGTGATTCCACGAATAATTCTGAGCAGTCAAAGACTTCAACAAGTACTCAACTCTCTTGTAATAACAATGCCATGACCGAATATTCGTCTTCATTTGAATCACTCGAGTCATTTGAACCATCTTCTCAGGCTGCGACACCTGAGGCTGGTAAATTTCATGGAGAAAGCAAGAGAGAAGTGGATGATGAAGTCCCATTGTCAGTAATGCTGGAGAGTTGGTTGTTTGATGAAAATGACGATTTACTAATTTAGAAGGATTTTTTTTTTGTTTTTCCATTTTGG
This sequence comes from Lycium barbarum, assembly GCF_019175385.1. Lineage (NCBI taxonomy): Eukaryota > Viridiplantae > Streptophyta > Magnoliopsida > Solanales > Solanaceae > Lycium > Lycium barbarum. The sequence goes on along the minus strand of NC_083348.1, from coordinate 102,480,860 downwards.
GGGATTCTATTGGTTGCATTATGTTTTTGTTTCTTATCCATTAATTACCAGCAGTTTAACTAGGTATGGATGTGAGTTGTGACATCCTCATTCTTATTTTTTGTCCGGTACAACGCTTTTAACATTAGTGTATATTTATCTTATGATTAAATTGAGCAGTACTCAATTAAGCTAGAAGAATTTTATGTTTTGCTAATTAAGAAAACAACTCATTCTCTAATGTCTACTGGATTTAAGTCATATATATAGTTAATATACTAAATGGTACAATAACTAATTGTAGTAAGTTCTCAATCTGTTTTTCAAGTAACTATGTTCAATTTGATATAAAGAATTATCTGTTGATGAGGTAAAAAAAAAATCTATACAATACTATATTGGTACACAAAACTTAAATTCAATCTCTATTTGGTTTATCTGAGCACTAACTGCATGAAACCGAGGATACACGCAGCTTAGACGATATGGATGTTTCCTGCAGCAATCTTTTTGACCTTCTAGAAACTAACCTCTTGAGCATACCTAGAAAACCTCAAAGTCAACGAGCATTTCTTTCTATAATAATATGCCCTATGTATAACTAAAATACAACAATATCTAGAGGATATTAGTAATCTTCCTTTGCTTGCAACATTTCTGTTATCATCTTGATGATTATGGACAGACTAGGTAGAATATGCTTAACGATGTATCCCGTTTATTCAATATATTTCCCTTCAAGTGTGAAGAATATTTTACGAATACATATTCATTTTGAATGTTCCAATCTTATCTTACGAGGTGCATCTAGCTAATTTATTACTAGTTATTACTAAACAATTGGAAAGAACAACTACTTGTATTTGAATATTCAGGTGGTATAAGGGAGAAATTGGACATTCCATTTAACATACACCCTGTGACATGCTAAAGTCGCCCATATTCACAATTATAGAAAAGCTTGAATGTGATTACTTACTTCACATGATACACTTGTTCACTGATCAAGCGTTGCTATCATACTTTACCAATGTATGTGGGCAGCAATTGCTTTGGAAATTTGCATGTATTTGCCTTAAATGCTCACGTGTCAAAGTGCCCTCCCCAATTTTCAACTATATAACTTGATTCGGCGGATAAACACAACCGCCCAAGTCAAGATTGTACTAAGTACTCTCTCCGTCCACTTTTACTTGTGATGTATTGACTTAACGAGTCTATTAAAAAGCTAAAAATAGAATGAAAATTTTATTATATCACCCTTTGAATATAATAAATCCAATGTTTGGGGAAATGCATTTAGAAGTGATTATAGTAAATAATAAGTGTAAATTAGGAACTAAATGTTAGATTCTATCTTGGTTTTCTAAGAACAAGTAAAAGTGAACATCTATGTTTAGTATAGAGGACAAATAAAAATGGACGGAGGAGTATGATTTTGTTGTCATTAATATAAAACTTTAATCTGGTTTTTACTTTGAATTAAAAAAGTGTGGTGATTGCCAAAATCTAGATGTATGTGCTTAGAGCCTAAGACCAAGAGGTTTCTATGTTCAATTTCCATCTAAGTGTGACTTTATATTCAACATTTAAAGTTGGTATTTTCCTACTGCTCACTCTATCTCATTTTATGAAAATAATTTAACTATAAACTTTCAATTATACCTTTAGTGACATAATTTTATAGCCACATGAACGCTTATAGCCTTTTTAGAGCACAAACCCCACGGTAAAAAACTGTCGTATAAAATGGGATGGCACGAACGGAGACTAGAGGGTGTTGATATACGTCAGTTGGTAATACAATGATACAAATACAGATAACTCAGATATTTAGGATGTAAACTGTTAAAAGGAATATTGTACAAAGAGCATCAAAGTCAAACTCATAAACAAAACGATCCGTTAACTCTGTTGTCCTGAATGGTCCCTGCTAAATAGAGACCCCATAACCCCATTAGATGGCATTTTTTAACAATCATTGCTCTCTTACTTTTCCAAATCAAGAGAGTCCAAGTAATAATAAATGATTAGAAATTTTAGGATTATGTAGTCACATGGGGTAGGACCATACAGTTACTCAGCCAAGAAATGGACAAGAGTCAAGGGCGGATCATATATAGGAAACAGAGTCATGTGCTCCACTGGACAAAGACCTTTGCTAGTCTTATAGGCCACTTCATGCTGCATTTAACTCTTCCATGTGGTTTTCTTTAATTGCAATTGGAGATAACAAGCAGCTTAATTTTAGGCTTTACCATTGAAGCAGATAGGGGTGTTCAAATTGAAAAACCGAATAAGTTCATGTAACGATCCTTCCGGTCGTTATGGAAATTTAGGACTCCATTGGGAATTCTGAGGACGCGGTTGGATTCGTAGGGCGTCTTTTTGTATGTATCCATGTTTTATGTTGTGTTTTGAGGCCTTGGATGAAATGTGGGGTGATAAGGGGAAAAATGGACAGAAAATTGAGCTACTGCCCGAAATTCACCGCTGTGGCTAGGGGTGTTCAAATGAGACCGAAAAACCGATTCGAACCGGTAAACCGAGTCAAACCGACTTAATAAACCGAAAACCAGTTTGGTTTGACTTGATTTGGTTTTAAATTTTAAGAAACCGATAACATTTGGTTTGGTTTGGTGTTAAACCAAAAAAACCCGAACCAAACCGATAGATACATACATATTTAAAATATTATATATATATATATATATATATATATATATAATTTAGCTCAATCCAAGTCCAATACAAATTCAAATAATTAGCAAGAAAAATGTAGCCCATTTAAGTTTAAGATAAAATAAAAAGAAATTTGCTAAAGGTAAAATAGAATTTTCGCCTTATTCAGTTTTACGGTTCCTTTATTTACATGTCATCTGAATTACTATTGATAAGTTAGCATTTTATCCGTAACAAATTAAGGGGAAGAAAATGGCAATTGGAATTTAAAAAGATTTAGTAGATGACTTTGTCTTTCTGTTTATCATTCTTCGTTTTAACTTCTGTGCTTTCTTCTCAATGCTTCATAAACATGATGAGTCTAGATAACAAAAATTCCTGAGGGGCTGCGTAATATCAAAAGGTTATATGTAGGGAGGTAACTAGAATCATGAAACGTAGATATTATGTTTCTGTAATTCCTATACCCAAGCCATAGCCTATACCTAAATAAAGTTAATGAATTAATTAAGAAGATTCTTAGATTTGAATGGATCACGGTCATAGTTGCATTTAGTTACCATTTGATTCAAAGGTTCTTTGTATTAATACATTCTTAAAATTCAAAAAAACCCGCAAAAATCGAACCAAACCGATAAAACTGACAAAACCGAAACCGATAGAATTTATACTATGATGGTTTGGTTTGGTTTGAATATTAAAAAAAATCGACTTAATTGGTTTGGTTTGATTTTAACCAAAAACCGAGTCAAACCGGACCATGAACACCCCTAGCTGCGGCGGTGGGAGTACCACTGTAGCGGTGGGCTGACCTAGGGCTGTGCATGTTAACAGTTAAATCAATAACCCGAACCGATTATTGGGTTATTGGGTTAATGGTTCGGGTTAATGGATTACCGGTTCGGGTACCGGGTGGTGTTTTTGGGTTATTGGCTTATTGGGTCGGGTTGCGGGTTGACCATTTTTGTTAACGGGTTACCCGATAACCCGATAACAATTTAATTAATTACACTTCTACCCTTTCATATATATTAAGTCACTTACACTACAATTAGGGTTACTTCATTTCTTCATAAAACAGCCTCTCTGCCTCTCTTTAAGTCTCAAGCCTCTCTTACGTCTTACCCATTCACGATGATTCTCAAGCCCCTCTTTTTCTTGCCTCTTCTTTGACGATTTCGGCCTCTTTCACAAACAGGTACGTTTTCAATTCTCACTCTTCTGTTATGGGGTTTTGTTGGGGTTAGGAATTTAGGGAAATCACTTCCTTAGAATTGTAAATTTAATGTCTTTTCTTTGTTGGGTTGAGAAATAGTGGGAATTTCTTCTTGTATTGCTTGCAAATTGAGTTTTTGGTTATGGATTTGTTTTTTTTTTTTTGCTGTTAATGTTGCAAACCTGGTAATAATTTGTGCAATTTCTGTTTTTGGTTGAAGCATTGCTTGCAAAAAGGGTTCTCTACTTAATTTTTGTGTTCTTTCTTTACAATGTAAGATGAACTAAACTCAAGTTACACAAAATTCAAATGGAATCTGAACACTTAAGCTCCATTTCATCTTATTCTTTTGGTAGTTTGTTTTATTTTTCTCGTAAGAATGCTTCTATATATGTCTTCTTTTGGATATATGCAGAAATTTCTACTTTTTCAACAATGTGCAATAAAAGTATTTAAGCCTTTCCTTCTATTTTATCACAAAAAAACTAATGATTATTTTGTATCTCGTGCAGCTCTATATTCTGCTCTATATAATCGTCATTCTCAGTTCGGCAAATCAATCAGTTTCCGGTAAGTTTCTGATTCTCCTCTTCTTTTCCTTTGGATTTAATTCGAGATAACGAACGTTTGTTTTGTTTTGTGCTATTTGGATTTTTATGTTTTGTTTTCTCGCTGTCATCTGTTTGATTTTTTATTTTTTTTGAAAAATCATAATTCACAGTGATACAAACACATGGCTGAAAATATGATAATTGATAAAGTAGTTGGTGAAAGTGAAGCTTTTAACTCAAAAGCAAGTCAAACTCAAACAATTCAGTCCAAAAAAAGGAAAGAAAGGAGAAAATGGTCTGTTGTGTGGACTTATTTTGATCCAGTTATTGATCCTGATGGAAATGAGAAGGGTGTCTGTAAATTCTGTAAAAAAGAATATTTTGCTGACACAAAAGACCATGGTACAGGGGGAATGCTTGGTCATATACCCAAATGTAAAAAGATTCCTCGTAATGTTGATACTAATCAAGCACAATTAGTGTTTAAACCTGTTAAGGTGGGTGACAAGGGTGATGTAGTTGTTGCAGCATGGAAATTTGATCAAGAAACCTGTAGAAAGGCTTTGTGTCGTATGGTAATTATCGATGAACTTCCTTTTAGGTTTGTCAAAAAAGAAGGTTTCAAAAATTTTATGATAGTGGCACAACTTTTTTCTAGATTCCTTCCCGTACTACTGTCACTCGTGATTGTTTAATTTTTTTGATGAAGAGAAACAAAAATTGATGATTGAGTTTAAGGAAACACAACAGAGAGTGTGTCTTACTACTGATACTTGGACTTCCTTGCAAAGAATTAATTATATGCTATTACAGCTCACTGGATTGATAATAAGTGGAAATTACATAAAAGGATTATCAATTTTTGTCCAATTTCTAGTCATAGAGGTGAAGACATGGCAAAGGCTATTAGTAAGTGTTTGCAGAAGTGGGGGTTACAAAAGATTACTGTTACAGTTGACAATGCTAGTTCAAATGATTGTACAGTGAAAGAGTTGTCTAAGCAATTAACTAAATGGGGGACCAATCTTATGACTGGTACTCACCTTCACGTGAGGTGTATGACTCATATTATAAATCTTGTTGTTCAAGATGGTATAAAAGAATCAATTGAGTCAATTGAAAGAGTTAGGCAAACAGTGAGATACATTAGGCGGTCTTCTGCTAGGTGGGGGAAGTTTCATGAATGTTGTGAAGATGTAAATCTTGTTAAGAAATCTTTATGCTTAGATGTTCCCACAAGGTGGAATTCCACCTACTTGATGTTGAATACGGCTATTGAATATGAGGGTGCAATTTCAGATTATTCCGATCGTGATATTGGCTTGTCACATCATCTTGAGTTTATTGATACTATCGATGGAAGTCCTGCAGGTACACTTTTGAATAGTGATTGGGAGAGTGTAAAAAGAATTGCAAAATTTCTTGAAATGTTTTTCAAGCTTACTGAGAAGGTTTATGGATCACTTTATGTTACATCAAGTTTTCATTTTCTTGAAATTTGCCAAGTTGTTGTTTACTTGACAAAATTGACATCATATGAAGATATTGTTTTGGGTGAAATGGCAAAGAAGATGAAGCTGAAATTTGATAAATATTGGGGTGCTCCAGAAAAAATGAATAAGATGATTTTTATATCATGTGTTTTGGATCCTCGCTATAAATTTAATTCTCTTAGTTTTAGACTTAAAAAGATGTTTGGGGACAAAGGGCAAGGTATAGAAAAAGATGTGCTAAAGTACATGACTTCATTGTTTAATGAGTATGTGAAGAACGATTCAAAAGATAAAGGTAGTCAACTTTCTTCAATAGAAGTGGCAACTTCCAGTTCAAGGCTCGAGCCTATAGGAGAATTTGGTGACTTCTATGAGGAATTATTTAGACATACATCTGGAAGTGGAGGTGCAGATTCTAAGTTAGAGTTAGAAAAATATCTTGCAGAAGATATTGAAATTGGAAGACAAGATTTTAAAATATTGCTTTGGTGGGAAGTTAACTCACCTAGATTCCCCATTCTTTCTAAGATGGCTCGAGATGTGTTAGCTATTCCTATTTCAAGTGTGGCATCCGAATGTGCTTTTAGTACTGGAGGGCGCGTTCTTGATTCGTTTAGGAGTTCATTAACTCCTAAATTGGTACAAGCTCTAGTGCGCCTTCAAGATTGGATTCGGAGTGAACCAACGCCCGTAAGTATTGAGGAAGATTTAGATTCCCTCGAGCAACTTGAAAAAGGTAACAAGAACCTTGTATTGATGTAAAATTATAAATAATTTATTTACTATTATTGTTGCTTGACTTGTTAATATAATTCTCTTTAGATATGGCCAATCTTGGAAAAGAACCGTCTGTTGATGACATGTAGAAGTGTAGATTGTTAAGACATGAAACTTTGGTAAGTTAATTATTCAACTCCTATCTTGGATATTACATTTGCTGATTCCAAATATTTTCTCTTCCTTTCTATATTCACTTTGTGATATTGCTTGTAGTTCCTTTTCTCTTTAGCAAGAGAATATGTTACTTTTTTCTTAATCTTTCCAGTGTTGTAGACATTAAGTCATCAACCGATACTTTCTCTGTTTCTATGTTAATTAGGTTTAACCATGCCTCAACTTTATGGTCCTAAAGCTCGATCACCTGTTTGGGATCACTATGAAAAGCGTTGTTTGGATCGCTTGGAGCAAGAGCATAACACTATAAGGATTGAGTAGTTTTTGTTTTGTTGACTTGACTAGAACTATTAGGACTATGTTTGGATTTAATTTTCAGGTTCTTTGACAGTTTGACTGTTGTTTTTGGTTTTCTGAAATTCTGATGGTGCTAGACAAATTATTGCTAACTACAACACCACTTGCATTAGCTACTTTCAGTTTTGAAGTTATTAATATGGAATGGTAACTTATCTTTTATCTGGTGCTAATATGTTTTCAAATGTTGATGGTAGCCTAGCCTTATTAGACTGTATACTTGTGCATTGCTAGATTTTTGGTGTTGTGGTGCTGCATTTTTATGAGATTAAATGGAATGAGAAATTTACTACCTGTTTCCTTTTAGAATGTCATAAGCTTGTTTATTCATGGAGTTGAAGAGAACTGGAAAGCAGATTTGCTTGTACACTGTGATCTTGGATCTAGACTGTTTCTTCTCATTACTGTTACTGAATCTCATTCTTTCTGATACTTAAGTTTCTTTATTTTTCTTTTGTTTTGTTGAACGATAATTAGTTTTCATGTATTCCTGTTGTTAGTGAATCTCATGGCCTAGAAAGAGAATGCTAGGATGATGTAAACAGACAATATTTATGATGTTTTGACTGTTTACTCTATGAAGCTTACGTCAAAAAAAATTCTGCTTTAGGTTCTTCCAATTCTTTCCCTTGCCTATATTTAGTACCTCCAGCAGTATCATCCTGTGATACTCGTATTATTATTTCATATGCTGCCTAGAGCAGACTGGCCGGAAAGAAGTATTCAGTTAAATTGTCATTTAAGTATCTTGCTTGATTCAATATTAGGAGATGTATGAGTCTAATATCAACGTTCAAAGGAAGTAGTTTTAAAACAAAAGAAAAATAGAGTTCCGTATGATTATTTGATCTAATGGATGAGGTGGAAGAAGTATTCTCTCAGTACTCCTCATTTTCTAATTACCTGTGCTAACAAAGTTCCATTCTGTGCTTCATAATATCTGCTGGATAAAATGCTTCTTTGGTTGCCATCCCATAGTTTATTTGGGAGCAATAGAAAGTATAACTGAATGTTGACAGACAAATCAGGTTCCACTTGTGGTCAAGCCATTTTTTTGTTGTGTGAAATCTTAACGGTTAAACCGATAACCGAACCGATAACATACAACAACCGATTAACCGATAACCCATTAACCGATATTTTAACGGTTCTTTAACGGTTTAACATGTCTACAAACCGATAACCAATAAGTTAAACCGATAATTTTGAAACCCGAACCGAACCGACCGATATGCAGCCCTAGGCTGACCGCTTCCAGCGGCCAGCTAATTTCTCTTAGGGCCGCTATGGCGGGCCTTTGCCCGCTACAGCGATGCCGCTATAACGGCGTGGCGACCGCTATAGCGGTGTGCCGATTTATCTTGGGACCACTATAGCGGTGGCTTGGCCGCTATAGTGGGACCGCTGCAACGGCGTAGTGACCGCAGCAGCGGTTGACGGGAAGCAATAGCAGGATTTTTAATGCCTTAGTCTTATTTTCTCATTCATACCTTAGTCTTATTTTCTTATTCATAACACCCCAACACACTTCCCAACAAACACTTAGATAGAATTTTCAAGCTAGGGCAAGACAACCTTGTGAGGTAAGTTCCATTGCTTTTCATTCTCTCATTCCTTTCCCCTTAATTATTGTAATCATCTCCATGGGTCTTTAATGGTGAAATTGAAATAGAAACCCTAGAATGTTAATAAACCTTCTAAACTTGATGGGTTATGGTTATTATCGCTTAGTTATCATCTAAATGCATTAGTTAGTTGCTCTTGATCATAAATTGAACGGTTAGAGGTATAAACTAAGTGATTGGAGACCTAGGGTTCTATAAAAATGGTGCCTTTGACATAGGAAACTGTTGTAATGGGAATGTTGATGGAATGTGGTAGAAATTAACGGTTTATGAATATTAGGGGCTTTTGATAGGTTGTCTATCACCTAGAAAATCATCCACCCTTAGAATGGGGAGAGAGAAGGGTATTTCTTGCCTTGGTATTTGCAAATTGAGCAATGTGACTTATTGAGTCTTCTATTTCTAGACCATGAACATATTGAGGCTTTGAGGAAAGGAAAGGTTGTGGCAGAGTGACATACATTGTTCCAAACCTACTTTGAGGTAGGTTATGGTTTACTTGAGTTAGACTTTGGTTAGTTGAATGTATGTTGTGATTCCATTAGGAGAAAGCATGTGTAGTATTCATTACATGATATTGTGTGGTTAAGCTCCTATGTGCTTGTGATTGAATGTTGTGTAGGCTTTATGCCATTATTCCTGAGTGATTTAATCTGTCGTGGATGTATTGTGATGAGAAGTTAATATAGTCTTCTTGAGGATATTAGGACATGAAATGATGAGTGAATATGAATATTGAGAAGGTAAGAAATATCGTTCTGTAAAAGGTATGACAAGGCACACATGTGGCCTAGATTATGGGCTCGTGGTCCGAGGATAGTTTCGGAAACTAGAGGTTTATTGTTGTATCCCGCGTCCGAAGTTCGTTCCGTAGCGGAGATTGTGCTTGGGTCCGAGGAGTGTTCCTGAACGAGTGGTACATAGACACCATGGGTCCCCTGCAAGTCATGACTACTGAGCTATGACATCAGATAGCATGTGTGTACAGCGAGTGAGGGTATAGTGGTAAATTTATCTCCGTTGTGGTTGACGTGTTTGTGATTCTTAACAATTTGGTGATTTGTTGTGATGTATTGATATTCGCGTATGATTGACTGGCTTGTTTATTTTATTGATTTCATAAGATATGCATGATACTAATCTTAGTCGGCCTATGATGCTTACCGGTACATAGTGTTTGTACTTATACTACCTTGCTGCATTCTTTGAGTGCAGATTTTGATATAGAGACCGCTATTCGTCCTCACATCTAACGTAGAGGATAATTGCTAACAGATTTTAGGGTGAGCTTATTCTCATGTCAGGCCGCCCGAAGATCTTCTACTTATGATGTCTTTTCTTATTTTGGACATTATGGATATTTATTAGGTAGATTTCAGTTCTTAGACATGTTTTTGGCTTAGAGTCCTGTACGATATCTTTCGGATTTTGGGGATTGTAATAGCTAGAACTTCCGCACTTACTACAACATTTATGGCATGATTTACTTGTTCTTTTGTTGTTAAATAAGTAATGATTGATTAGCTTGTTTTATTTAAAAACCGTATTGAATGGATTAGGTGGTTTGTATGTTAGTTCGCCCGTTAGGATTTAGATGGGTGCCTGTCATGGCGGGTTGGGTCGTGACAGTTCAAAATTGTTTTTATAATTTGCAAAATGATTTACTTTTGCCTCGTTTAAAGTTGGAATCAACTATGCTCTAGCCGATACAAAAGTGACACATGTTTGCTCTTATTTGACAACTTAACTGACGGAATCATTACAATTTTTTTTTTTTTTAAAAGGATAAAAAATTACCCCCGTGATTCGTGAAATATCAGAAAAAATGCCCCTCAAGTTATTTAGTTCACGAGTTGTTTTATATTGCATATATTCATGACATTTGAAAGTTTTGTAAATATTCCTCTTTAATGGATTAAGAAAACGTTATCCTCTTCTTTTCTTTTTTCTTTTTTTGAAAAATCTTTTTCATTTTGGTTAAATGTCAACTTCGGATATTGGGGTCTGAAGTTAGATTTTACAGTTCCCAACTTTATATCTTTTGGATCGAAAATTTTCAAACTTTTGAATTACGGGTACGAAAGTGATGACTATCAAGCTTACGCCATACCCAAATGTTTCAAGTTCAGTTGGTTTGACAATACCATACTTTAGATCTGTATGTTTGAAGTTTCAAGTTTCAGAATCACAATTTTCTACTTCAGTCCCGCATACTTCATGTTGATTCTGCGACGACTTTGCACTTTTTATCCCTATTTTGTGCTAGTCTTTAATTTTTGTGCCTCAAGAAAAAATAACTTTTTCCACGGGGCATAAGTTTATATTTTCGTATCATAATATTTCACAAGTTATGTCTCTCGCCATTCAAGAAATTATGTTCTGCTAGGCGTAAGTTCGACTCTGAAGGCCAAAAATTAAAGACCAACCCACGTGAAGGGAAAAACGTACAATTTCTTTAGAACTTATGAAATAGTATGATGCGAAAATATAAAATTATGCCCGCGAAAAAGTTAGTTTGCATTGAGGGATAAAATTAACGATCAGCACAAAATGGGAACAAAAGTGCAAATGGCCCCAGTTTCTTCCTAAATGTTAAGTACATAATTTTCAACTTTTCTTTAAACAGTGGTGCTCCAAGTTAGCTATTCGTGCTCTGGCCCAGTAGAAAGCGGAGAGGGCAATTTGCAGGATTGCCGCTGGCTGGGGTTGGTATTTAATTTTTGTCCCTAAAATTGGTGGTCTTTAACCTTTGTCCTTCGCTAAAAATTCTTTGGTTTCATGTTCGAATTCCTGCTCAGTAAAATTTTTTAAGAAAAATCGCAAGGTAGAGTTTGGATTAGCAAAGCAGAATTTTGGCGTTAAGGATGGACAGAATTTACAAAATTCTACCTTGCGAATCCAAACATCTGTCTTGCGATTTTTTATTTTTTTTGGACAAAACTTAGACCACCAATTTGAAGGACAAAAATTAAAGACCACCCCAAATGAAGGACAATCCGCGCAAAAACAATGAAGTGGAGATGAAAACAAAAGTAGACCACTCGATAAAAAGCGCCTATTAGGACTGTGGATGGTTATTCAGCCCATGTTGGTTTTGCCGACTGAAAATTGGGCTCTGCAACGGTTTTGGACTCTTCTAATTTATTGGGCATGAAGCCGTATACATTTTGTTTGCAAAAAAAATTCTAGGGTTAAGGATAAAAACACACCTCAAGTATCATATTTTTTTGAGTTTTTTATCTGAACTATATTATCACTAATTAGTTTGAAAAACACACCTTACTATCAGTTGTTCACTTTTCCTACCTGAACTATCACCAACTGGTTTGCAAAACACGCCTCATTAAAAGTGATCAATTGATAGTTGAAGTGTGTTTGACAAACTAATTGGTGATAGTTTAGGTAAGAAAAGTAAAAAGTGATAGTTAAGGTGTGTTTTTGCAAACTAATTGGTGATAGTTTAAATAGAAAACTCTCACACATGATAGTTCAGGTTGGAAACTCAAAAAAATGTGATACTTGAAATGTGTTTTTGACCATTATCTCAAAATTCTATTTTGGTAATTTGAAGTAATTGCACGGTTTTCCCTTCAAATGGACTGGTCTTTAATTTTTGCACTTCAAATGGACTAACCTTTAATTTTTGGCCTTCAAACTTGAACTTATGACTAGTCATAAGTTCTTTAAGGGCACTGACATAACTTGTGGATATTATGATGGGTAATCTATGTTCCTCTAGGTATAAATTCAATTTTGAAGGGCAAAAATTAAAGATCAGCTCACTTGAAGGCCAAAAATTAAAGAGCAACACAAGATAGGGACAAAAGTGCAAATGACCTGTAGTTTAAAAGGTGCTCTAATTGCTATACTATATATTTAATTTCATGTTTGTTCAAAGGAAAAATTTAGGTAAGAGGACGACTGAAAGAATTTAAATTATTATTTTTCGTAACAGCATATAGTAAGATGAAAAAAGTGTAAATCACCTTGAATAATTACGGTCCTGTAGATAAGTGCAAAATAAATATTTACATTTTATATTTTATAAATACCACCATGTCTTATAATTAAACTGGTCTATATTGCAGTTGCTAAACTTTAACTTGGGTGGTTCCTATTTTGTCAACTTTGACTACTTTCGCTGTGTGATGAGTGATGACTTGCATTGATTTGACTTGAAAAAGAAACAGAAGATACTACACTACAACAATTGGGCCAGATGAGATCTTATATGTTCCACAGCTGTTTGAATAGCAATAAGAATTAAACAAGAAACAGAAAACAAGTCAATTCGTAATTAAAGAACTAGAGAGTGATAGAAAAAAGAAACAGAATACTCGATTAAGTTGACCTTTACGATACGTACGTTGACCTTGCCTCTTAATTATTCTTTCAAGACTATTTAAATAGTATTAAATTTCTATATATTAGAAGTCTTCCAGATCATAGTTCATCTCTATAAAATAAGGGGATCATAGAGATGATGATAAAGGTTATGTAGATCCAGGCATTTTTCATATTGAAAACTTCAAGGATAAAATGTCTTTGTAATGTCACATGGTTATTTTGTGAGACGAAAAAATAAATAAAATGAAACTAAAGTTGTAGACCCAATGGCAAGATCTAAAATTTACAAGTCGTGGCTGCTTTACTAATTTCGATATAAGTTTTACAATGATCATAGAAACCAAACATGGGTGCTCATGGTCACTTTATTGGCATTTTAAAATATTTTCATTCATATGGAGTATAATACAATTTGGCTAAACCCAATGGGTGCTTCAGCACCATAACTCCATACATAGGTCCACTAGACCCATTAGTGTAAGATGTGAGTCCATTTTTTTTTTGTCTCACAAAAAGATATCTCACACAACTAATGTCAGTTGTGTGAGGCACATATTAAAACTTTTCGTTGGAATACTTTCTATTTTCTAATCGCATGCATTTTAAAAAGAATTTCTACAATTGTCCATGCATTTATCATCTTTTTGATTAGTCACCCCAAGATATTTTAATTTTTTAAGGTGTACTAACCGTGTGGAGAACAACAAATTAAAAGAAAGAAAAATAATGGACTAGATATCCTATTAATTAAAGCAAATGCTTTTTTTGTTTTGCAATTACAAAAGTACGAGACGGCATCTAACTTGTGTCAAGTAGCATCAACAACGCAAAGTTTCCTGATTTAAACAAACAGTTTCATTGTCAAGGTCAATAATTTAAACCGTGCTTAGTTGTCTTATTGATTTGATTATTAGTTACGTCAATTCTATTCACAAACTAACAGAGGAAAAAGCTAAATTTAGGTGCCTAAGATTCTTTGTTTACTGGTCCCAAAGCTAATGAAATTCAGAAGCCTTTTATTAATTTTTCTGTGGGCATCACAAGATGGGTCGGGTAGGTGAGAAACAAACTCTGCCTCGTGAGTCATAATTCAATTTAACCTTCACAAAAGCACAATCATTCTTATCTTTAATTAAAAACCTATCAACCTCAAAATCCCATTATCGTTAACATTTACTGACTACCTTCTTTATGCACTTTATTTCACTTACTTTATCTAATGCATATCATAATCATAATTATATTAAATTACCTTCCTTCACCCCACCCCACCCCTCCACTTTTTTTATCGACTTAACATATCAGACGTACGTGCAGCTTTCATATTTTTATATGTTATGTACACCAATGTGCGCAAACAATTTTGACGATTCTATTAGATCTTATTGGAAGCTATCGTATTTTATAGTAGGCAACATTTCAGTGAGTCACTTGATTAGCAATGGCGTCTGGTTCCAATTAGGTGTCCATTTCATTCTCAAGTTGCAAGATTGTTTCCAACCATTTCATTCTCAAGTTGCAAGATTATATTGTTTCCAACTGCAATTTTTGATATCCTAAAATTCAAAGTTGCTGTGTCATTTCCACTTTCACCTATCAATTTTGGAGTTCACACATAGATTATTTTAACATCGAATTGTAACATAACAAGAATGAAGGAAAAGTGCACGACCAAATTAAATTAGTCGACAATAAGAGCTCAGAATTGGAAGCACGGCAACTTTCAACCGACCTATAAGTGTGTAATAGAAATGGGTGAAAAACATTTAAGGCTCATTGAGGTCGCTATCCACCATTTCCAAACACATTGTCTCCATGAATCAAATGTTATTACATGTGAGGCCTAATTTTCTGTTTGCGCAAAATCTGGTGCCAACGTTAGAGGAAGAAAAGGATTTTGCTCCTCTAGTTTTATTTAACACAAGTAGCTAATAGTCTTGCTTAACACATCCTTGACGTGTCTAAATGTCTAATCATATAGTAATTTGGTAAATGACGACAGAAATGACATTGTGTTTAAATAAAAATAATGGCGACTAATTATACACTTGAAAAATAACAGTGCGAAAAAAATAGTAAAGAGTTTCATAAGCAAATTAAGAGTATAAAGCTAGCTCGTTCCTTTTTAGTATGTGTAGTTGGATATCCGTCCTCTTAATGTGTTATTCACTACGCTAAGAATTCCGTTTTTACATCTGCATGGAAATAAACTCAAAGAGAGGACAAAAGGTTTGTCTATGCAGATTTGGTATGTTATTTTACTATAATAGTCAAATTACATGTTGCGATTAGACTCTTGAACTTTCTTGACAGCGCTGGATTAGCTAACTTTAATTATCATCTGTGAGGGCCACATGACTTTAATTAGGCTTATATAAAGGCAAAAATATATAGCTGTTCATTCCATAAAAATACATCACTGTTACTCGCCAAAAGGAAATAATGTAATGAATTAATAATTATTAAGATGTTTCCAAAAAAAAAAAAAATATAGCGGCAAATCCTTTTAAAGCAAGATAATTTGATACTACATAATTAGAAGTTGCGCAATCAATTCATGACAATGATCATTATATATTGAAAAAACTTACCAACGTAAAAGACCCCGATAGACATTAATTAAAGAACTGTAAAAACACTGTAGTTCGAGGTGATTAGGACATCTAAACAAGTCTAGTTTTAATTATGCACAACAAATTAACTATTAAAAATTGGTATCGTAATACTTTTTCATACGAAGAAAAAGGTTTTATTAGGTTGTTGTATAAATATGCCTTCTAGGGTTAGGGTTTCCAGATAACAAAGGGAAGCTAGCTGTTTTATCCTAATCGGTCTCCTCATTATTCTCTTCCACCCACCCATATGCCATCGAGTTTTCTCGTTTGGCTGAACAAGAGATGAAAAAAGTTTTGAGGAGATCAGATGACTCCTCAAGAAACTCTACAAATTCAGCCTTTACCGTGAGGACAGTGAGATATGTAGAGTGCCAGAGGAATCATGCTGCAAGTGTCGGTGGACACGTCGTCGATGGGTGCCGGGAGTATATTCCGGAGAGAACTACCGGCACCCTTAATTGTGCAGCCTGTGGCTGTCACCGAAACTTTCATAGAAGGGAAGTGGAAACTGATGTTGCTTCTGATTGTACTTCTGCTTCTTCCACTGCTACTTGAAGTAAGCAGACTTTAAATTGGATTTATTTTGTGTGGGTTTAAGAGTGAAGGTTATTAAGAACTGTGGGGAGGGATCCTAATTTTTCCTTCTCTTTTAATTTCCCTATTTGGCAGCTTGGTTAAATAAGGTGTGAGATCGTTTGTAATGATTTGGATTGTTATTTGTTAATGGTCAAGAGTGAACCTTTTCTATTTAGTGAATTCGTATACTACCTATTAGGGGAGAAAAGATGTGTTTCTGTTTTGATTAGACTTGATGGTCTATTTATCAAATTCTTTAATTTGCACGATATTGTAGGCTTTGATATTTCAAATCCTTTACCTAAACTAAAGATATGCTGCGTTGTTTGAAATTAAAGACGTAGCTCCGATTTGGTCAAGAAAATATTAGGCCGATTGAAGAGTGCGGAGGGGAGGCCGATGTTTAAAATATTGTGTTACTAGATAAATGATTTAATTAGAACTCTTCGTGAAAATCTTTTCTCCGCCATTTGTTGAATACAATGCGTTTCTATTAAATCTTAACCTTATTATGTGTGCGGCGCTTAGTTTAGACGATGATAAAAAATTCGTTTCCTATCAAAATAAAGAGCATTTAATTTAAGGGATGTCATTGTTTTGTCACCTGATATAGTGAAAAGTTGCCATGATGGTATTATGTCATGTATTTGAGTTAGTTTTGGACAGTCTATGGATAGAAGCCTAGAACAATAATGGTTTAAGTGTCAAATTTGGCTCAGGACTCTACATATATTTGATTTTCTCTTGGGATTTTATCCTCAACCGTTCACTAATCTTTTGCATGCGTTGAGTATATATTATCATGCTTCAAAAAAACAAAACTAATGTAATAAAAGAATATGGCAAAGCAAGAGCAAGTGAAAATTATCAAAATGGGAAGATTGCATAAAGACTCACGTTTGGTTCAAGCTCTCATTAACACCAGCACAACTGCACAAGTATGCCATGTTCATTATATTGCATGTGGCTGGATAAGGATAAGCACAATTGTGTGATATCTCAGATGGAGTTAGGTATTATGGAAGGGAACAAAGCTTTAGGTAAGTGTTAATTTTTAATCAGGTATGTGTCAAATCTATGCATTTATAGAAGCCTCTCAGCCGCATGTATTTTGGAGTTCTACCACTTTCTTTAATTTCTTACCCCATTTAAAGAATGGGTTCCAAGTTTCAGCCGACTATGCAATTCCATTTAACACCGATGTGACGTTATCTCAATGTGATCTATAGATTATGGGGTTCTAGCCGTGAAATTAGTCATTGATGCTTTCATCAAGGTAGACTACTTATATCATACCTCTTCGGGGTGTGGCTCTTCCCCAGAACTTGTGTGAATGGAGATGATTCGTGCACCGAATTGCCCATGTATAAGTTACAACTTACATGGATATGTAAAGATCTAGTGGGGTATTCTTTTTTCTCTTTGACATGGTCTTTACACAACTCTAAAGTGTATTGTTCATGTTATATGATGAGCTAGCTAATGAAACTCATTGGAGATCAAAGTACTGTGATGAGTTTAATGTTTGATGACATTTAGTGCTTCAATTCTTTTCCATTCTATGCTCCTAATGGTGAGAAAGTCATATATCTAAGGTTGCAATATACTGATGCATGCACCGAGTTCAAAGTTAAATCACGATATCATCAAAACCAGTCAAATAATGAACTACGTACTCCAGATAAATAAGATCTCCGAGTACACCTGGTAAGCATGAGAATGTCAACTATGTGGACGGTCAAAAATAGCAGCAGAAGGATCGTCAATTTGAAACACTAACAAAAATGTGCAAGAAGTAGACGAAATACTCATCGGAACGTGGTTGTAACAATAATGCTACTATATTGTTCTATAACGTTTAATTTCTCGCCTCGTTTGTAAATGACTATTATGTTAATGTCCTTCCAAACTAGGCACTGGGAAGGGTCACATTTTGTAATGGCACTAGTTAGTAAACTTAGTATGTCTGCTTGAGCAAAAAAAAAAAAAAATGTTGTATATTGAAGACTGCGAACAATTTCTATAACCAATTCAAAATGAAGGGACTAAGGAAAAGTGTTGTATTTTTCATATTGTCCTATTTTCCAGCGACAAATCCATCCAAAATTTAAAGCTGCATGTTTTATGTTGTTATCCAATATTTTGACAGTTGGATTCACCTTGAAAGAAGGATTGGGTAGAAATAAAAGAAAAGGAAAAAGAAGGAATGTTCTTTTTGCCGTCAGAAAACTTAAATGTGTGTAAAGACCCAACCTAAATAAGAAACGAATCAGTAGGCCAAAAACCTTACCAAGCAAATTGGGCAGAAAAGAATTCGAACACATTATTCTAGGCTTGCTCAAGAATTATATTCTAAATTTGTAAATTTTTATAAGTCTATCAACTTAAAGCGTACTAGTCTGAAGTTTGAACGTCAATCATATATCTGAATTTCAGGTATTTTTAATAAGTCTGCATTCCAAAAATGTGATTTATAACACTAGCTACAACAATAGTTTTAATTTGATTTGATTTTGGACATCACAATGCACGAGGAGGTGAGGAAGGACCCAATACCACAAAGCGTGCATGTTGTTTTGTCAACAGTGCCTTTGTGTGAAGACCAAAGAAGGAGACCGAGACCCCCAAATGCCCTTAACACAACTCACACTACCTCATTCTCTAATTTGAAGAAATTGATTGTTGTCATGATCTTGGAATTTGTCTCTTCATAAACTAGCTTTTAGAATGGAGGTAAGTATGGTGTTGTATTAGAACTAGCTATATTCATTTCATGCTTGCATTCCGGGTTAATCAGTTAATCTTTATGTCATAATATGGGCACCCTATTCTCGATCCCCTCAAGTATTCAAGTGAATTTTGTATAATCTAGCAATTATTCAAACCATTCTGCGAGATTTAATTTTCTATATGGATGTGGATTCTCTAGGCCTGTTGAAGGATGAAAATGATACTTTTGACGAGTTACTCGTACAAATAAAAGTGAAACAAAATTATAGAAAAGACAAGACCCGTATATGGAGTAGTGCGTAATTTGTTGTAATTAGTTAAACAAATATATTAGACAATCTTGTAATCAAGGTTTAGCTAATGGTGTGCTCGATAAATTAGCACTAAACAAACTGTAGTAGTATTTGAATCGAAAATACTAGTTCAGGAGACTTACGCGTTTCTTCTTAACGTTTGCAGCAACTTGACTCGAAATTCTCCTCACAAGACGTATGAACTCCCTTGTTTCCGGTTTCCACGGCTTAAAAATCTCTTCTATGATGTGATAACTAAACCTAGACGTGCTCTAAACAATTTAGATTGTGTTTTCCAATACCCATAATGTCGTTTATATAGACAATATTAGAGCTTAGGGTTAGATTAATTAATGGGCTGTTTCACTTAGCTTCCACAGCTTATGGGCCGCGGGCGCGGGCACTAAATGTTTTCATTAGGGTAGGTTGTCTACATCACACCCTTTGGGGTGCAGCCTTTCCCCAAACCCTACTAACGCGGGATGCTTTAATCATCGAATTGCCTTTTTTCGCCATTGAAATGTTTGAAGATGAATGACTTAATAGTTTGGATTGTAAGATGCTTCAAATTCCTTTTTTTTTTTTTTTTTTTTTGTGTGTGTGTGTGTGGATTGCCCTTCATATGGACTGGTCAATAGTTTTGGGGAAAGATCACGGATGCCCCCTCAAATAAAAAAATTAGCTGTCCATATTTCCATTATTTTCATGCCCCTAGAAAAAATTAAAAATATTTACCCGAGATGCCCCCAGTTATGCTAACATCATGGTATATAAATATACTGAGATGGTATCATGGAGGACTGTTTCAGTCGTTTTCTTAGTCCTCCATGATACCATCGTGATATATAAATATACTGCGATGATATCACGCAGAGGAGGGGGTTTGGCTGAGTAAATACTTTCAGTCGGTGGGGTAGAAGCGAAAATAATTTGGGAGGGGGCATGGGCGGGTAAATATTTTGTATTTTTTAGGGCAATTAGCTCATAATTTTTACCCCTCAAATTAATGGTGTTCAAAATTTTACCCGTGTTTTTCATTTAATGAAAATTTGTGGGCCAAAGTATCCTTATTCGCTGGTTTACGAATAAGGTGGGAAAAATTTAGTAGGCGTTTGGCCATAGATGCCAAAAACAAATTCACTTTTTTTTGGAATTTTTGAAGTTGGAGTTGTGTTTGGTCATAGTTTTTGAAATTGTAGTTTTTGGTGAAATGTAGTTATAAAAAAATGATTTTTTTTTGAAAAACAAGTTTTTTGAGTTTTTGATATTCCGGAATACAACTTCAAGTTGTATTCGGAATATCGGAATATTTATGGCCAAACGCCCAAAAGTGAATTTTTTTTACCGAAAAAAGTGAATTATATTTATGACCAAACGACACCTTAAAGTCCACTCCAAGATAGGGACATTCGTGTGAATTGTCCTTCCAAATTCAAATTAACTGGAATGAAGGTGTATTATTGGCATAGAAGAGGCAGCCCAATGAATAGTTTGGGCTTAAGGAAATTAGACCAACGTTTTGAAATACAAGAGCCCATTATAAGACCCGAACGAACTTTCCCGCCCAAATGTTTCTTGTTCTTGTTAAAAATTCAAATTCATTTCTTTCTCTCAAACTAACAAAAAGTAATCTTGTCTCACGCTCCTTTTTAGTCCAGCACTTCCCCGGAGTTGACCAGTCCTCTTTTACAGTACAGTCAAAGCAATTTTTGGCAAAGTAAAAATGGGCGTAGATATGGAAACTTGGAACTCACAGGAATCGACTAATGAGTCAAGTCGTGCTGGATCTAGACCACCGAGGCTATTCATTAAAGAGATGGTCATGAGAAACTTCAAATCTTACGCGGGCGAACAACGCGTTGGCCCATTCCACAAGGTTAGGGTTTGCTTTTTTCCAGTAATTGAGTATTTCACAAATTAACTTGTAATTTAGGCTGTGTTTGGTATGACACAAAATATGTGATTTTCCTACTCACTTTTTTGTGTTTGGTATGCAAGTTGGAAAATGTCATTTTTAAGAGCATTTGCATATATTCAAATCAAAGCGATGTGTTTTTGAATTCGGAGTGTAACTTTTGATGGTGGGGTAGGTCAGGTGGTGGTATTATGTGGGGTTGGGAGGTGACAGGTGGAGTGGGTGGATAGTGCGGGGGTGATTTGGATATGCGTTAGTGTGTTTTTGTTAACATTTTCTCCTATTTTGAGGAAAACGATATTTAGTGCAACCAAACAAAGGAAAATATTTTTTCCGTCATACCAAACACACCCTTAGTATTTTAGATATTAAGTTCATTCCCTTTATCTAAAAAAATTCCCTATTGGACAGAGCTTTTCTGCAGTTGTTGGTCCTAATGGTAGTGGAAAGAGTAATGTCATTGACGCAATGCTCTTTGTGTTTGGAAAGCGGGCCAAACAGGTAAGAATACTTTTTTTTTTTTTTTTGGTTTTGAATTTCATCTTTTTTTGGCACCTTGATTTTGAAAAACTGGAAGATGATTTCAATGTTATAAGTTATATGCTGTTCTTCTAATGAATAAAGTAAAAGTTGATTATGCCACCAATTAGTTGTGCGAAAAAGTTTTAGACATTAATCACGAGTTTAGTTACCTTTGATGTAAAATTCTCTAACCTGAAGGTCAGGGGAAACAAGTTTTTAAAATGGACTGTTCTGCTGTATACTTGTTCAATTTGAAATTCATTGATGAACTGTACAGATGCGTCTAAACAAAGTGTCAGAGCTCATCCACAATTCAACTAATCACCAGAATTTGGAAAGTGCCGGCGTATCTGTTCATTTTCAGGAGATCGTTGATTTGGTAATTTTGGATTTTCCTGTTTCCAAGATGACTATTTAGATTTTCTGTCATATTCTGAGTGTTTCTTTTGTTTAAATAGGATGATGAGACATATGAAGCTGTTCCTGGAAGTGATTTTGTAATTACACGTGTGGCGTTTAGAGATAATTCCTCTAAGTACTATATCAATGACCGGACAAGTAACTTTACAGAGGTCACGAAGATGCTGAAAGGGAAAGGGATTGATTTAGATAACAACCGGTTTCTGATTCTTCAGGTCTTTATTGTTTTTGTCATGTGACCTTAGCTAATTTCACACATTGGCATATGGAATTGAAGTTGGTGGTTCTTCTGCAGGGCGAGGTTGAACAAATATCACTGATGAAGCCTAAGGGACAAGGACCACATGATGAGGGCTTTCTTGAGTACTTGGAGGATATTATAGGAACCGACAAATACGTTGAGAAGATTGATGAATCATTTAAGCAGTTAGTTCTTTCTCTGAAATGAAAATTTTTTGGCACAAAAAAGTAGTTGAATTCTTAGTTTCAACATTAGACTTTTTTTAGTTTCAGACTGAATCTTGTGATATCATAATATTATGCTACTCTTTTCCTTACTATGCTCTTTATTTTATCCCTTGTGTATGACCATGTTGTGTGTACTTAGTGAGAAGATTATGTGCCTAAAGTGATGCATGTGATACCTCTAGAATCTACATTCACTATTTCTTGATGCTCTCATAGGCTAGAAGCCCTCAATGAAAGAAGGTCTGGTGTTGTTCAAATGGTTAAGTTAGCTGAGAAAGAAAGAGATAACTTGGAGGTAAGGTTAGACATATTACATAATGTATGATATGCTTGAGCTCCCAGAAATGCATTCATACTGTCCACCTCTTCAATAACAGGGAGTGAAGAATGATGCAGAAGCCTACATGCTTAAAGAATTATCACTTCTCAAATGGCAAGAGAAAGCAACAAAATTGGCTTTTGAAGATAATTCAGCTCGAATTACAGAGATGCAGGCGAACATTTCTAGACAGGAAGAGAACCTGAAAAACGAAAGGTGGCTTACTATAATTTATTAGGGTTATGCAAGAACTTTGTATTCCTTTTCTTAGTTGATTACTTAGAATAAATCTGGAACCTCTCTTCCTTCTTTGTTATCCCTTTTTTTCCTTAGTTTTGTTGCAAAAAAGGAGATGAACTCTTCTATCAGTGCCTCTAATTACATTTCTCCATTTCAATACAATCCCCTTCATTACATTGGTGCTTTCATTGAGAGTCGAACTCAATGATTTTTTTTTTTTTTTTTTTTTACTTTTCAGGGAGAAAATTAAGGAAAATAGCAAAACATTGAAGGACCTTGAGTCAAAGCATTCAAAGTATCTGAAAAGACAAGAGGTATGGAATAAAAAGTGTGTATACCCTTTGCACAGTATCCTGGTTTCTTTGGGAATTCGTAAGTATTACGATATTATGGTTTTAAATCTGATATAACCAGAATGGGATGGATTCTTTTCCTACTTGTTGAGTTGATCATTAATAAAGTACCTTGATTAATTGGCTTGAGTACTATTACAATGGTCAAATAGTTCAGATTTATTTTGCTTGAAACTTTTAGGAGCTTGATAACAATCTGAGGCGCTGCAAGGATGAGTTCAAGGAATTTGAGAGGCAAGATGTAAAGTATCGAGAAGATTTAAATCACTTGAAGCAGAAGATAAAGAAACTGACTGATAAAATTGATAAGGTACGATATGCTGAAAGTTGTACCTTTGATAACAAATAAATAAATATTTGCGAAGAAGAGGCTCTTAGTTACATGTAATCCAATCGTTTTTGTTTCATTGATGATAGGATTCTCGTAAAATTACTGACACAACTAATGAGTGCGAGGAGTCTACAAATCTTATTCCAAAACTGGAGGAAGATATTCCTCGCCTGCAACAAATTTTGGTGGATGAGGAGAAAATATTAGAGCAAATAAAGGAGAATTCTAAAGGTAGTGTACTTGAACCAAGTGCTTGCTTAGAGGTTTGCATGTCAGATATTCTAAATTTGTCTTGCTATTGCCATTATACAGCATTTTACAATTAATTAATCTATCAACTACACCTCAATTCCAATTCGTTGGGGTCGGCTATATCCTTATGACTGTTCCTACATTATTTTGTCCATTAGGGATCCTCTAGATCTAACACTTATCTCTGCATAGACATATAAGTTCCTGACCAGAATGAGATACTTTTGACAAACTGAAGATCAGAAGTAAGTGCTACAGCAACAGCAATAACAATTACTAATCCTAATTCTAAGTAATTGGTATGATGGTATCGTTATAAGGATATTTGTGTCCATTGTGCTATGTTTTTGTTAAAGCCGAATTCGTTGATATAGATTTTAGATCTCTCGAAATAACATTCCTCTGAATGATTTTAGATTTACCTCATCTCCCTTTATCTCCTTTAATCACCATTTGTCATGTCACTCCATTTACACTCATCTCCGTCCAAAAGTCCTAGAATTTCTATATGTTTTTATTATGTATCATATAGTGTACCTCATTGACCCCAAAGAGATTATGCTGCATGTTACATAACATGAAAATTATTTATCTGGTTGTTGGTTTATTTGTGCCCCTTATATATGCCAGCTTTCTCATAAATCTCGGCATCACACTCAAAAGCCTTCCCAACTCTAAGCTTCTGACTTATTTCTCATTTAAAAAGTCGCCTTTTCTACTGACTTCTTTAGAATATATTTCTTTGCTTTGATAATTGATGCTTGTTCCTATTGCTGCTGTTTGATAAGAGTTAGATGCTTAGCAATCAAAGTATTACATACGATCACTTTTGTATCAAGCCCTTGATACTTGCTCAGAACAGCCTTATATATTGGTCTAGCTCTAACTTATCAAAATAAATTGGTCTCACTCTTGTGCGCAATTGTTGGCAAATAGTTGAAACCGAGGCCTTCCGCAGTGAGCTTGCTGATGTTCGATCTGAATTAGAGCCTTGGGAAAAGAACTTAATTGAGCACAAGGGAAAGCTTGAAGTTGCATCAACTGAAAGTAAACTTTTGAATGAGAAGGTACTTGCTGATTATCACATTTATGGTCTCCTCCCTACTCATGCTTCAACAGCTCTTTCCTTACAACAATGATCACTTACCTATGAGAGCTGCATTTCATTAACTGAAGCTGCATGAAGCATTTTAGTCACGATTATCCCAACATAGAAGTTTAAAATGCCGAGTGCATTACCTCATGTCAAGTCCCACAAGAATTTTTCCAGAATACTACATGTTTAAATTGCTTAGTTGGTCATTAAGTTAGCTTTTAATCTTTCACTCATGTGGTTAGTCATTAATACTTTCAGCATGAGGCTGGTCGTGCTGCTTATATTGAAGCACAAGAGCAGATTGTGGAAATACAGAAACGAATAGAGATGAAATCGGCAAGCACAAAAAACATCACCAATGAGCTTGAGAAGCACAAGCTTAAAGCACTTGAGGCTCGAGCTGTTGAAAAGGTATGTGCTTATAATACCATTTTTCATTTTGAACCAGCTCTTGGATGTGTTCTGCGCTTGTGATGCACTTGACTGATTGTAGGAATGCCTTCAAGAACAAGAAAGATTGATACCTCTAGAGCAATCTGCCAGACAAAAGCTTACTGAGCTTTCATCTGTTATGGAATCTGAGAAGAGCCAGGGATCTGTCCTAAAGGCAATAATGCATGCTAAGGATGCAAATGTGATAGATGGCATTTATGGTCGAATGGGTGACTTGGGTGCGATTGATGGTGAGCATTTCAATTTATATTTAAAACTAGTTCATGTTCTTCGCTATCTTAGGTATTGTTTCATTTCAGAGTTAGTGAAATTGAGAGCTAAGCTGTAGCGCACATAATGTGACCATAAAATACTGGAAATTCTGGAAAAAGGATGGTTTCTAGTTTCCTTCTTAGTTTTGTGGAGTATCTGATGCCTTGGATTTGTTATTTTTGGGCATTTGCTTAGAGTTTCGTCTCACAATTTATGTTCAAGCTATATTTACTTTTTGAGATTGATTTTAATCTATATATATTCAACTCTTTTTTTTTGTTTTTTCCACGTTATTTTCTTTCCCACAGCAAAGTATGATGTTGCCATATCAACCGCATGTGCTGGGCTTGACTATATTGTAGTAGAAACTACGGCAGCAGCACAAGCTTGTGTAGAGCTACTTCGAAGCAAAAGCCTTGGTGTGGCAACTTTCATGATTTTGGTATATGTCTCCTTTAATTTTTGTAGCTTCTTAAACTATGCACTCCCTTTGGAGAAGTTAACAACTGGTTCTTTAATTGGATCGAGACTTCTTACTGCCTCTGTCAGAGATATGAAAGAATTTGATTGCTGCAGTTAAATACAATAAATAAGAAGCTGGATCATAAATTGACCTTTTGAGGGTATCACAATACTTTGGTAGTGAGTAGTATTTTTTAATGCTAGTTGGCTACAACAAGATAAAATTAAGCAAGTAAACAAAAGTATCCTTTTATTGCAATATTGCATTCAAACAGTAGTTAAACCTCACATTGATTGGGGCTGAAACATCTATTTTACTTGAGCTAGTAAGTGTGTTATTACCTTTAAACAAAAGTATCCTTTTATTGCAATATTGCATTCAAAGAGTAGTTAAATCTCACATTGACTGGGGCTGAAACATCTATTTTACTTGAGCTAGTAAGTGTGTTATTACCTTTAAAATTTGCACTTCCAAAATACTCAGTTGACATCTATGGTATGGGCCTTTGAACTCCATTGAGAAGGAGACCCTGGAAAGGAAAATCCTTGGTGTTTTTTCAAATGTATATTTTGATTTTACATATTTTCGCAGGAAAAGCAAGTTCATTATTTGCCTAAAATCAAAGAGAAAGTTAGAACGCCAGAAGGAGTCCCACGCCTTTTTGATTTGGTTA
This sequence comes from Lycium barbarum, assembly GCF_019175385.1. Taxonomy (NCBI): domain Eukaryota; kingdom Viridiplantae; phylum Streptophyta; class Magnoliopsida; order Solanales; family Solanaceae; genus Lycium; species Lycium barbarum. The sequence continues at coordinate 102,453,745 of NC_083348.1, read as the reverse complement.
AGGTTCGAGATGAGAGAATGAAACTAGCATTTTTTGCAGCACTAGGAAATACAGTTGTTGCTGGAGATATTGATCAGGTGAAGTTTACATAATTCTTTCAAGTTCTTTCCGCATGAAATAGAACTGCTTTGTGATTATTTTGCATGCCACATCATTTTTTTGACCTGCTTGGTATTATTATCTTTATTCAACATTTTGACTGATCGACGCGGTGTTGTTGTTGTTGTTGTTATTCAACATTTTGACTGAATAACAAAAGCGAATAATTGTTGTTGTGTTGCCAAAATAAAGATTGAGAAATATTCTAACCCTTGGATTATGAAATGAGATTTTAGCTAAGGTTCACCAGTTATCTATTTTAAGACATACAATAACATGGAAATTTGAAGTATTATTTTAGTAAGGATTGCCATAATTGTACATCAAGACTCAGAAAGCATGCGTTATACTTATTTTCATAATAAGTCAGAACTGTTGGACTAAGCAATTTGCATTACTGTTAATTTTTCAGGCATCACGTATTGCCTATGGTGGAGACAGAGAGTTTCGCCGTGTTGTAACACTTGAAGGTGCTCTTTTTGAGAAATCTGGAACAATGAGTGGTGGAGGGGGCAAGCCTCGTGGCGGTAAAATGGGCACATCTATCCGAGCTGCTAGTGTTTCGCCGGAGGCTATATCTGATGCTGAAAAAGAACTTTCAAGTATCGCCGAAAACTTGGATAATGTACGCCAAAGAATTACTGATGCAGTGAAGTGTTACAAGGCCTCAGAGCAGGCTCTTTCTCATGGCGAGATGGAACTAGCCAAATGCAAAAAGGAGGTTGGTGCTGCACGTTTTATTGATGTTACCACAATTGTTTTCTATGGCTACTTTTATTTTCTCTCTCTATGTTGTCTTGCACCATAAGAGCTAAATGCATTGGTTTCCGTACAGATTGACAGTCTGAAGTCCCAATGCGATGATCTAAAAAAGCAACTGGATTACTTGAGGATTGCATCAGAACCCAGTAAGGATGAAGTTAATAGATTGAAGGAACTCAAGAAAATCATTTCTGCTGAAGAAAAAGAAATGGACAGGCTTACACAAGGTTCAAAACAGCTGAAAGCGAAGGTGATAATATGTCTAGCTATCAGTTTGGCCTTTTCTCAAGACCATTCTATAATTAGTTTCAAGTACAGCTAGCTGCAAAAGCTGTTTTAAAATCCAGTGTTTTATGTCTTCAGGCTTCAGAACTTCAGAATAAAATAGAGAATGCTGGTGGCGAGCGATTGAAAAATCAGAAGGCAAAGGTCACTAAAATACAGTCTGTAAGTGGAAAACTGACCTCTGTGCATCCTAAGTTTGATACGGGATTTACTGTTAACACACCTCTTTTTCCCCACCGTAGGATATTGACAAAAAGAGCACAGAGATCAACCGCCGCAAGGTTCAGATAGAAACAGGACAGAAAATGATTAAAAAACTGACAAAAGGGATTGAGGAATCAAAGAAGGAGAAGGAAAATCTACTTGCCGAGAAGGAGAAGTTACTTTCTATCTTCAAAGAGGTCGAACAGAAAGCTTTTACTGTTCAGGAGGACTATAAAAAGATACAGGAGGTTGTACTTTTATTTCATTTTTAGATGGGCATCATACGCTTGTGCAAGTTGGTTTCAATTGTGTCTGCAAATTTCTATTCTGTTTTCTAATGTTTTTGTTTTCATGATTTTCTAGCTCATTGATCAGCACAAAGATGCTTTGGGTGATGCTAAAAATGAATATGAAAGTCTGAAGAAGACTATGGATGAGATGCGATCATCAGAGGTTTTGTGGCACTCATTCTGACTATTTTCTTGCTTTTATTTATAAATGATTATGTAATCTAATGCAAGTAGTGCTGCAGGTAGATGCTGAGTACAAGTTACAAGATATGAAAAAGGTTTATAAAGATTTGGAACTCAAAGGGAAAGGATACAAGAAAAAACTCGATGATTTGCATATTGCTCTGTCAAAGCACATCGAGCAGTAAGTCCTGGAGATTCTTTTCCGAAGGCAAAACATGTTATCACATTGTGGGGCACTCCAGCTTCCGATCTCTTCATAATACACGCACACACAAACACACTTCTTCATCTAGTTATCCTTCTATTTGTTTGTAATAATTGTCTTTTGCATTTCTTTCCCCGGGTATAGAATTCAAAAAGACTTGGTGGACCCAGAAAAGCTTCAGGCAACTCTAAGTGATGAAACTCTTGGTCAGACTTGTGATCTCAAGGCATCTCTTGAGACGGTTTCACTTCTAGAGGCTCAACTGAAAGAGATGAACCCAAATCTTGACTCGATCTCTGAGTATGAACTTATAATCATTTATAGAGAAGTTTGTAGAATGACTATGTCTCTTGATATTAAGTTCTGATTGTCTCTGTTGTCACTAGGTATCGGAAGAAAGTATCTGTGTACAATGAAAGAGTTCAAGAGCTTAATTCTGTTACTCAAGAGCGTGATGATATTAAAAAACAATATGATGAGTGGAGGAAGAGAAGGTAAGTTCCGTCCAGCCTACAACTTTTATTTATCTTTTCCATATGCCAATGCTTCTCCTTCATTAGCTTATAACATCTGTGTAGGTTGGATGAGTTCATGGCGGGCTTTAATACCATATCTTTGAAGCTTAAAGAAATGTATCAGGTATTCTAGCTCATTTTTGACTTGTATCTTATATAAAAGTTTTTCCCATCTAATACTCGTGTTGAATTTCATCTGGGGAAGTGATTCTGCGATTAATAGGTATAGAGGAGTGAAGTGTGCTTTAGCAAAGATAGTAGGGTATCCTGATATTGTTCATCACCTAGATTGTTTTCCTGTTGGTAACCCCGTAGTTGCAGGGCAGCTGCTTCTTATTTTCTTGTCATGTCTGATTTGGATATTTGCTAATATTTCTGGCGCAAGGACCGGTTTGTTTAGAAATTGGGATTTTTATTTTGTGCCAAGAAATGAACTTTCAAAAATTTCTTTTTCTGTTATGGAAAAGCAACTATGTTGATATTATCCTTTGGGGTTTTGGGGACTATTTCAGTTCATAACATATAGCTAGTTAACAATTATAACTAAATAGAACCTTTAAAATAAAATAGCAAAATGTCTAAGTTATTACCTGCATGAAAGATAGACCTATATTAATATAGTATATTACTTTTTCTGTTATCTCCCCCAGATGATCACCCTTGGAGGCGATGCAGAACTGGAATTAGTGGATTCTCTTGATCCGTTTTCTGAAGGTGTTGTTTTCAGTGTTAGACCTCCAAAGAAGAGCTGGAAGAATATTGCGAACCTATCAGGTGGTGAAAAGGTGAGTGTCAAGAGTGGCAACGGTTTATCTATATGTTACTGCAACATTCTAGCGAAGCAATCCGGTTTCTAATAACAATGTTAATTTCAGACCCTCAGCTCATTGGCTCTTGTTTTTGCACTCCATCACTATAAACCCACTCCGCTTTATGTGATGGATGAGATTGATGCTGCTTTGGGTATGCTCTTTTTCTGCTTGTTGCATTTGGCTAATAAAGATCAAGCTCCCAATATCTTCATGCTTTCTTTGTGGATTCCTTGCATGTCACAGATTTTAAGAATGTCTCGATCGTGGGGCATTATGTCAAGGACAGAACAAAGGATGCACAGTTCATAATCATAAGGTACTGTATTCGCGTATGTCAGATTCAAAGGAATAGGAACTAAGCAGATATTGTTTTCTAATTTTTGTTTTGACGACACGCAGCCTTAGAAACAATATGTTTGAGCTGGCAGATCGGCTTGTTGGAATCTACAAAACAGATAACTGCACCAAGAGCATTACCATCAATCCAGGAAGCTTTGTAGTTTCTCAGAAAGCTGCTTGAGGTTGTTCCAGAAAGTCTGATCCCTAATTTCTATCTTCTCTGTGCTGATTAATACCTTAAGCTAACATTGTAAGTTCTGTATTTGGTTGTTAAGTCATTGTGGTATATACCTTATGTAACGAGTACAACACTTACTGATATGATTAATGAAATTTTATGCTTGCGGTTAATGGTTACTTACTAACTTTCAACTAAAATATATTTATAAACGCAATGGGTACAGTCAAATTTCGTATGTTTCATAACACTAATCGATTTTTTCTTAGTGGCGCGATTTCAGTTGTATTGCCGTGCTTGTGCTACTTGAAAATTTTAGGATTTGAGCTAGTGGGTGGGATTAACCTTTACTGTAGCAATGTTGATTCTAATCTTAGTTGCTTACGTATACAGCTGACATAAATAAAACGGCATTTGTAAACGTATTTGACTAATTTAAGTTGTATAATTTTGTATCAATTGTTGTTGAAGACTAATCGGACAGTGGTTTTGCGTCTAGCAATACACTTCCTATCTCAATTAGTTTTCAGTCGATGTCTCTGGCATAGGTATTACACGAAGAAGGATGAGACGGTCAAAATAATAGTATTATTTTAGAATGTTTGACAAAAAACTATTATATTCAAATTGCATGCCAATTGATCATGGCTAGTATTGACCTCAGATTAGAAAGAATATATCTCTAATTAAACATTCGAGGAATAAAATCCATCCAGATGTTTATGGAGCCAATTTGTTTCAGATTGTTTTCAGTTATGTGACTTGTTTCCCTATTCCCTAAAGCCACTTATATGAATCTGTTGCAATGCAGGATGTGTACTCACATCATTGTTATAGGAACAATAAGTTGACAAATTATACATGTAAATGTAAAGTTTGGATATTTTCAAGTGTGTGCTGTTGAGGTTAGAATGAGCCTTTGACCAAAATAAGCTATTTTTTAAATCAATTTACCAAAGTAATACGTTTTTTATTTTTTTTACGGAACTAGCATAAACGTATTCCTGAGTAACGTATTAGGCATTATGTTATTCAAAAATTCTAACGGAAAAAATTAGGTCGGGTTAACGGTGTTAAAAGCTAATTCGTGACTGTTAGTAACGTATTATTCCTAATACGTTACTGTCAGTAACGACTTTAGAGAATCCAAATACGAACAATCCTTTTATGTAATCTGACATTGACTGATGTTAAAGCCGTAACTAGGAGTTACGATTTTAGCATAAAACGTAACTGACAGTTACGTTTCTACTCAAACTAGGCATGCGCAAATCTTGCCGAGAATCCTGCAAATTGGGAATCTTTCTAATTGATTTGACTATAAAACGTGATTAATAGTTACGTTTTAATTGTAAAACGTGACACACAATAACGACACACTGCTAAAGTCCCTCTTCCTCATACTTCTTGAACAAACCACATATCATTATAAAATATAGTGTATGAAACGAATGTTCAAACACATTCGAACAATTTTCATCAAAGCTTCTACTTGTGTGGCCTATTGTCGGAACAGCATTAAAAAATTCAACAGGTATAAGTTAATTAAGTCAAATATTTCGTAATATGTTAAAATAATATTATAGTTTTAATTTATTTTTCTGTTATATTAATAATAATAAGTGTCTTATTTTCGTGTGTAGGAGTAAAGATGGCCAATTTTGAACATAATGTGATGGTTGCTTTGTATTGGGGTGGCGAAATAATTACTGAAATGAACGGATTCAGGTACACTGAAGGTGCCAAAATGATTGTCAGCATGTTTATTTCAACGAACTATGCTGAATTGGTTGAACTATTGCATGAGAAGATGGGGACAAATAGTGAAAATATTCAAATTGATATTTCTGGAAAATATCCATGCTCATTTCAAGGTAACAATACAAGGTTCATTGAGTTTAAAATTGAGAATGACCAGTCCTTGCTACAATTTTTCTCCATACGGCAAAAATTTGCGGATAAGATCGATATAAATATTTTGGAGATTTATGTAAAGACCAAACCAGCAAATCAAAATAATATATTTCAAATGAGTGGTCAGCATGGTTATCACATGAATTTGTTGGCTCAAAATTATGGATTTGCTATGGCCAGTCAGCCTCATCTCGGAATTGAACAAGTTTTTTTTTTATAAATACAGATACTTTTATTAATATTTTTAGGTATGCCTGTAGTAGTGGTAGGAATCCCGCTATCTCATGTTGCTTAGCCTGTGAGGCCTTACAAAGATAGTGATACTTAAATACACTAAGTTTTTTCAAACAAAACTTACTTCGGGCACCTTTTCAACCCCTAAAATGACGATTCGAACGTCTACGTATCCTTGATGTATTGGGCCTACATTATTGTACGCAGAAAAAAATATCAAGTTCTATATAAAATATTGACGTTTCGGAGTCTTGATCCACGACTAATCGTTGGTCAAAGTATGGAAAAAACACTAAGTTTTTTCAAACAAAACTTACTTCGGGCACCTTTTCAACCCCTAAAATGACGATCCGAACGTCTACGTATCCTTGATGTATTGGGCCTACATTATTGTACGCAGAAAAAATATCAGGTTCTACATAAAATATTGACGTTTCGGAGTCTTGACCCACGGCTAATCGCTGGTCAAAGTATGAAAAAAACACTAAGTTTTATCAAACAAAACTTACTTCGGGCACCTTTTCAGCCCCTAAAATGACGATCTGAACGTCTACGTATCCTTGATGTATTGGGCCTACATTATTGTACGCAGAAAAAAATATCAGGTTCTATATAAAATATTGACGTTTCGGAGTCATGACACACGACTAATCGTTGGTCAAAGTATGGAAAAAAACACTAAGTGTTGCAAAAAATAAAGTTTGGCCAATTTTTTTTGCTTTTTGGTACTGTTTCTATAACGCAGTATTTTACTGCGCTAAAGGTAGTTTTGTAACTTTTTTTTTGTTGGAAGAGCGAAACTAGAAGCCTGGACACGGGTTTCGCCAAACTCAATAATTTTTGCTCAAATAATATATTTGTGTTAAGAAATTTATTAAATATGTATAAATAATAAGTTTAGAACATAAGTATTAAATCTGAAATCGTCGTTCTAAAATCTAAAAACGTAAAGTTGAACTCTTGGCTCTGACTCTGCCATCTAATCACGTGGGTAACAATATCCAATTTTTTTTTCTTTCTATGTGAATAAAATAATCACATAACTTGCACACTAAATTGTGTAAGAAAATGTTGTCAGCATGGAAATGACATTGACATAACAGATAACAACTATTAAAGGTAAGTGTACAATTTTATTGTGTGTCACGTTTTACAAATAAAACGTAACTGCAGATAACGTTTTATAGTCAAATCAGTCAGAAGAATTGTAAGTGCACAATCTTATTGTGTGTCACGTTTTACAAATAAAACGTAACTACAGATAACGTTTTATAGTCAAATCAGTCAGAAGGATTCCCAATTTACAGGCACTACAAGAAATTAGGCTTACGACGACATTTTATAAATGTCATATTAAGTGCCATAAATGTCGCAAAATCACTTAGCGACATTTATTTTACATTTAGTACAAATGTCGTAAATTTGAGGGTCGGGAATTTTCCGACATTTATATTAATGTCGGTACATAATTTACGACATTTATTTACAACTTTTTAAAAACGTCACAACAAAATTTCCAACATTTAGATTAATGTCGGCAAAATAATTAGCGACATTTATTTGCAACTTTTATTAAATGTCACCGATTTTGAAATTAATTTAATTGCGACATATAACGAAATGTCATCAAATCATACCATCCTTACTACGCATACATAGAAATGTCGGAAAATCATCTCTAGTCAATAGCATCATTTTTCTTTTTTATATACTGAAAAAATCTAATTTAATGCCACGATGAATCATATAATTCCAGTACACAAGTTATACACTACAATAGAACTTTGAATTAAACAAAAGAGTCACTTCGACAAACTTTTGAAAAATCTCGTGAACACCATTAAATATATGGTTCCCGAAGAATACAAAATTTTCTCCTAAGCTGAGAATGCTATAAATAAAATCTAATATTGACTAGTGACCACAAAAACACCAATTCATTGATTGTCACTTGTTGAGCCTTCATACAAAGCAGCATCTTGAATCTCCATGACAACATGCATCCTCTTCAAAAGACTTCTCTTCTTGACTCTAATTTTTGCATATCGACTTCTGATGAAGATGAGAAAGAGATCTCTGACAGCAAACCAAAGATAAGGGCAAATATTAGAAGTTAGAAAAATATGGTTTAAACAAAATAGCAGGCAACTTTTATAGAAGACAAAAGATCGTGAAATAAGAGTATTGCTACATTCACGGTACAGTTAAAAAAGTAAAATACAGATCTCAAAATTCAGTGTCAATCCTAAAGCCCACACCACAGAGGATTACCTTCACATCCACAAAAATATGATCCAATGCAACAATCATATTATACAATTAATCTCTTTCGGGACTCCACTTCGTAAAACCTACAAAAGAAAAAATAAATCAAGAAAAGTAAATGACAAATAAAATTCAAGCAGAGAGAGAGAGAGAAGAGAAATGGAGAAATTAGGCCGCCGGTGCAGCCTATGACGTAAACGGAATTGGGGGAAGGGAAAAGGTTAGGGTTCCAGCTTTTATTCGTGGGAGTAGTATTTGATTAAGTTTAAAATTATTGGGGGGGGGGGGGGGGGGGGGAGATTTAGTCTTTGGGGATTTTTTAATTTTTTGGGGGGAAAGTCTGGGTCCAAATGAAAAAGAGTATTAAAGTACATAGAACCAAAATAAAAAAAATACTGCTCCTATTTCTATAACTACTATAATTTCATAAGCTTTTTTTTATTAGTAGTAGCAAATAGTATTCCTTGCAAAATCAATTACTTTAATAAGAGCTTAAATAAAGTTCAAATGCATATAAATAAAATAAATATGACACGAATTGTCCCGTAGTAAAATCGATTGTCGTCGATGCCTTTTTCTCGGTTCTTTCCTCCATTACAAGAGTTCGAACAAGAAAAAAATAAGAGTGCCCTATGAAGAATGTTGTAAAAATTCATAATAGAATCTGGCCATAACAATAATGAAAAGATCAATAATGGATAAAAAAGCCAAGTCATATTCTGAAAATAATTAATATTCTTTAAATATTATCCGCAATGACACCTATTCTAATACTACTAGTTAAATACTTTTTAAAAAGTCATATGTGCGATAGTTTTCTTTAATTGGTAGAAATATTCAATAGCTCTATTGTTATAATTGTATAATTTAATTTTAACTAATTTACACAATTAATTTAGTCACGTGTGGGACTACACTGGATGCGTTGTTGTTGTTGTAATTTAGCCATATTTTTAGTTCCAAACTCATTCGTTATATATATATATATAATTACTACTTTATGCATCCACTAATTCTTTCCCTAGAATTAAATATAAAGAGTGATGACATAATTTAAAAAGATTTAGATTTCCAACATTAGGTGTAAAAGTCAGTAATTAGCGACTAATAATATGACATTTGAAATAAATGTCATAATATTTTCGACATTTGTATCAAATGTCGTTATTTTAACGACATTTTACGCCAAAAATCGTTGTTTAGCTATATTTTATGCCAAATGTCATTATTTTAGTGACATTTTTCGTCAAATGTCACTATATTTACGACATTTTACATCACATGTCATTATTTTTATGACATTTTTTCATAAATGTCGAGACATTCCTTTTTCCCCGACATTTATTTCAAATGTCACTAAATAAATGTCGTCGTATCTTTACTTTCTTGTAGTGAGGATTCTCTGCAAGAGATTGCGCGTGCCTAGTTTCAGAAGAAACGTTACTGTCAGTTACGTTTTATGCTGAAGTCGTAATTGCGGGTTACGACTTTAGGATCAATCAATGTCAGATTTCATAGAAAGATTGTTTGTACCTAGAATTTCTAAATTCGTTACTGTCAGTAACGTATTAGCTATAATACGTTATTGGCAGTAACGAATTATATTTTAACGCTGTTAACCGGTGACTTTTTTGTCCGTTGGAATTTTTGAATAAAATAATACCTAATTCGTTACTCAGGAATACGTTTATGCTAGTTCGGTTAACTTTCAAAAAAACGTATTATTTTGGAGAATTGGCTCAAATAATAGCTTACTTTGGTAAAAAATTCTTAGATAACTAGTTACTAACTGTCGAGGTGTAGACGCAATTGACTTGATCCATGATTACCATTCTTATCTTTGAGGTAAGACCAGACACGATGGTGACATAGCATCCTCCTAGTTTAATTTCATCTCTAGGCCCCACATGTCTTCTGATAGTGTTGTCAAATCTTAAATTGCAAGAAAATCATGGCCATTTACTAGTCACGCATAAGCTTGTAGGACGAATGCTTAGGCTATGGCTTTTCTCTTTATATCATTATACATGGTATGCGTGATCGGCATTTTTTTCTTCCCATATTCTACTATTGGATAGGTGTGATCAATTCATTTTAACTAATTTTTCATCAAAGTCAAAGCGAAGAACGATTTATCTTTCCTTCGAGGCTCTAGAATGAAGATACAATTTATTTTTATAAAAAAATATAGTGTCATAAAAAAGGAGCGGACTCGTGTAGATCGCCTTGCGCCCCACGGCCCCAACCTTAACCGTTTGCCTCTCCAAAAGACAATTCTAATTTCTTTATCTTAACATGTAGACATTAATAAAAGTTTTCAGTATACCTAATCTTATCACACAGAAGTTTCCCAGCAGTTTTCACAAAGATTCTTTCAACCTTCCCTTTTTAATAACCAAGATTCTATCAAATAATAAAAAGTATGATATTCATTTAATCATTTAAGAACAACATTCTTCTCTTCCATGGGCGGAGCCACCTTAGGCAAAGGGTGGTCATGTGCACACCCTTCGCCGGAAATTACGTGGTGTACATAGGTTAAATCTTAGGTATTATGAGTATATATTTAATTTTGCACACCCTTGACATAAGTGAAGAGAGAATTTGCACACCTTTAGCCAAAATCCTGGCTCCGCCACCGTTCTCTTCTGTATGGGGAGCTTCTAAATAAGATCGACGAGTCACTTTTGGCGCAGGGCATGCTGCCTCTTTTTATGAGTTCAACAGAACTCAGTTTATATTTATAGAAAATAAAAATTTCAATAAATATAAATTATGAATAGCTAATTTTAAAAAGACGATGTATTCAGGCTACACATCTTAAAAATTGAACAGTAAAATTTAAATTCGGGATCTGTCGTCATTGCTTGTTAGTGTTGCATGATTCTGACAGTATTATATGGTGGTTTTTATAATATTAACTAAGAGAAAACTTCTTAATTCGTAATGCTTGTAGTACAGAGTTTAAGAATGCACAGGACACCAACTGCATTATGAGCCACGTTTTGTCTCCCCTGATAAGAAAGTTGAAAACCCCTCTAACAAAAATTATCAATATAATGACCCACTAACAACCATTGTACGTATAACCTAGTCAACGCAAGCAAGCTGCTTCAATTGGATAACTATCCTCCACGCATTTCTAGCTCCAAGTTTAAAAAAAAAAGAAAGTGCGAAAGCATATACTTAAACTCATACTTAAAAGAACTCAAACCAAACTTGCTCCTTCATTAACAAGAACCTATAGTTTTTGGGAGTCTCTGTGGATTTCTGAAATGACCCCTCTATCGACCTGTTGGCTTTTGATTGAACTGTACGTGATCCCACATGGATTTCTAAAGTGGTTTTTCTTGAGCTTCTATGTCCACCCTTTTTTTCTAGTTATCTGTCAACTTTATCTTTGGATAAAGGTGTTACTAGGATTTCTATTAACCTTCATCCTATTTGTTTATAGGTTCTCATGTTTCTTAATTTCATACGTGTTAAGATTGCACAAATTATGCGTACTCTTCTCCAAGAAATACTCCATCGATCCAAATAAAAATCCAGTCATCATAGAAGAGGTTGAGGAGTACTTTGATATACCAAATACCGAAAGCCAAAATGAAATCGTCCTTTATACGAGCTTGAACATGAGAAGTACTAGTAATTCGTGTGGTACGGCCAATTTGAACATGAAAAATAAATCGTACGACGACATGATCTATGTATATGATTTTCAAACCAGAGTTTCTCAAATGTTTGCTAAAAATCACAAGATTAGTTCACTTGTTGAACCGAATCAAGGTGAGTCTATGAAACTTGAAGAACATGAAGAGAATCTTAGTCATGAAGTAGTTGACGGTTGTTCAGTCAATCCTTCTGTTGGTGAAAATAAGAATAGTATATTTGATAATTATAATGCAGCCCCTTTATCTCCCGGTCCAATTTTATCAGATACAGAGCTAGAACAAGAGTTTTCTGTATCGGATTCTGTTTCCAGTTTTTCACCAGGTATTAATCATCCGGGGCTGGACGAATATTTTCCATCTCCTATTAGCTCTAATTTGTCGTCCCCGTTGGATTATGGCACGTTGAACCAAAATTTTCCGTCACTTAGTAGCCATACAAATGATATGGTAATGGATCAACAGCTGGTATATACAAGTTACGCAGAGGAAGAAGTGGATTTTTTGTACAAGAAATATGCTGAAAGCATGAGCTGGTTTGATGTTCTCAATCATGACAGGCTATGTGCCTTAAGTGAGTTTTTCCTTTTCTACTTTTGCTCAATAACTTCACAATATATTTTTTTCATTTCAATTTTTTAATATCATTCGTGTCTGGCCAGTTTAAACGCACCTCAACTATTTCATCAGATACTTGCTATACCTCTCATCAGCATATAAATATCGGTAGGAATGCATAAAGCTAGAAAGATAAAAAGAAATAAGCTAATCGTTGTTGCTTTTTATATATTGAGAATTGAACTCTGGGAGTGAAAATCTTTTGTTCTTCAATTTTCTAGAACTATATATGTCTCTCTAAGTAGTTAATTACTGTGCTTAACAATGTGATTGTTGATTAATTGTTTAGGTGCAGTACTGAGAAAGCACTTGTCAAGTCCTAATGCATTTGATTGCGAAATGAAGGCTAATGGTATCCAATATATTTCTTTGAGCAAAGTGGCAAAAAAAAGACTTGTGAGGAGCTTAGAGAGTGATTTAGAGTTGGTTTATGTGGCACAATCATGTTTGTCATGGGAAGCACTTCATCATCAGTACAAAAAAGTAGAGGCTCTTTCTTGTTCAACTTCGAAAAATGGTGTCTTTTGTGGTAAAGTAGCAGCCAGATTTCAGAAATTCCAAGTACTCTTAGAAAGATTTGTGGAAGATGATAGCTGTGGAGGCAAAAGACATTTGAATTATGTTCATCGAAGGATTTCCCAAAAGAATCTCCTCCAAGTTCCAGAGGTTTCTGGTAATCTTTGCCACTTTTCCATTTTTAAGAATTCAATATCTATAGATTGTTACATTTCAAGTCGCCTAAATATTAATTACAAGTAATCATTCATAAAAAGAAGGAAAATTAGTAACCTCTAAAATAAGATAAATTACTCTGCTAAATACACTTGGTATCTTTTTAACTATCGATATCTACCATTGTCTAACGTTGATTTACATGGTAAATTGGGATTCATTAGTACGTGGCTTATCCTCTTCCTACGTGTAACAACTGGATGTCCATTTTTTCTAGGAGTATTAATTAACACTTTGATAGTAGTTCTTCATAAATAATGGGTGCTTAATTATATTACGTGAAACTTTACTATCAAGTTGAGTAGACCCGTTGTCTTCTAGTTAGCTAGTGCAATTGTTTTATAACGAGCATACACGCCACATTATTTTATTTTCGTTACATGCACTTTCACTTGTTACAAATTATTAAGAATATCTCAGTCAACATTGATTTTAATTTGTCCTGCTGCTAAAAGGGGGTAATGACATTCAGTGAGCCTTAGCTGACTAATTGACTATAATTAGTTTAATTCATGATTAATTAAACTCACTCCCATCTAATAGCTAAATACAAGTTTATTTTGTCCTTGCATTCTATCTTATTCTGGTATCTTTACGATTGCGTGTCAGACACGTTATTAAAGAAAATATATTATTAGTGATGAAAAAGATAGAACATGCAGACAAAGAGACATTTTAAGAGTGTATTTTTCTAATGCCTTCGCAGCAGGGCTGAATTAAAGTTTTAGCTATGGATTTGTTAGAATCCAATAACCTTGGTCAAATCATGTATTTGTGTTGAGAAATTTATTTAATAGATATAAATAAAATAATCAGAATCTAATGAATTGCTTTATCTAAAATCTAGAATTAATCCATAAACTCAAAATTCTGAATCTACCTCTACTTTGCAGGATATGTTGAATCGAATGAAAGACTGAATGGAGAGACAAGCAAGGCAATAGAAGTGCTAAAGGCTATAGAGAAATGCATAAGTGCTTTCTGGTTTTATGTAAGAACAGATAGCAAGAAAAGGTTGTGGAGTCAATCGCGTGTAGAAGACCCCAGAGACATCCTACTCCGGCATGACTTAATTAAGAAACTTCAAATGGTAGGCCTCTCACAAAGTTCTAACTTAAGGGTATGTTTGGTATAACGAAAAATATTCTCTGTAAAATATATTCAGAAGATAAATCATTTTCCGAAGATAATCATTTTTTTTTACCTGCTTTGAAATGTTTTTCCTTGAGCCGAGGATCTATCGAAAACAATCTTTCTACCTCTCAAGGTAGAGGTAAGGTCTGCGTACAATACTCTACTCTCTCCAGACCATACCTGTGAGACTACACTGGATATGTTGTAAATCATTTTCTGATGTTTGGTTACCAGGAATAGATATTTTTATCTGTAAAATATTTTCACCAAAAGAGGAAAAATAACTATATCGATCACTGTTTTAATTGTTGGGCGGAAGTAAATAGTTAGACATTCTTATCAATCCTTAATAAAATATCAAAATATTGTAGGCCTGTTTGCTGATATTGTTACAATGAATCCTTAACAAATATTTTTTCTCATAAAATACCTTTTTACTCTACAACCAAACACTGAAAAATATTTTCTAGAAAATAAGTCATTTTCCGGAAAACATTAATGCACACCAAACACACCATTTTGAATGTATAATGTAACTGAAGAAGTAGTTGAGATGTTGAGCAAGAACTGACTCGATATTATTACTTGTTTATATCCTGAAGAAAGAGTTATGGCTGAAGGACGTCAAAGGTAAGAGAAAATGCTGGCTGAGAAGAGCAACAAAGCCTCAATTACAAGGAGAATATACCAAGATAGACTTTGTGTTGACATTGATAGACATGAAGCTGGTGTCAAAGGTTCTTCATATGTCCATCATTTCTAAATCTCATCTGAAATGGTGCCAACAGAAGCTTAATAATATAGAGTTCAAAGATGGTCAAATTTTAAGGACCCCCACTAGCCTGCTGTTTCCATCTTGATCAGACCTTTTTTTTAAAAAAAATAAAAAATTCCTTAACTAGTTTGTGAATATTTAAGCATAGTTGTTCTTCTTGTACCAAGAATGGCATGTAAATAAATTACAATTACTTAGCTTCTTCTTTTTGGGCTGCATACTACTCTAGCTAGCTTTTCTACGATCTATGTATAATAACTACACTGTTCTATATATAATATACTACTATGTTAATTTAGTACCAGCATCAACCTTTTATTTGCTACTGTACACCAAAAAAATCGTTTATACATTTATCTGATGACGTGTAAAATAATCACTATGGAAGACAAAATGGATAAATCAATCACTGGAAATAAAGGTGAAGCATCATTATTGCTTAACTAAAAGCGAAACTAGTAAGTCATAATGTTCTAAATCTCCTCCCAATTAAGAAAAGTCACTACCTAAAACTTTTTCACTTTTCTGTTTTGACCCTTTCTTTCACTAGCTTGTTTTCTTTTCTTCCATCTCCTTAGAAAGGGCTAGCTCCTTTGCTGTCTACATGAGTACTCAACTTTTGTTTGTACAGCGAGACATCCAAAGGGCCAACCATGTAAACTGAAAAGAACCTTCTTAAGGACTTTCTATTCAAAAGTTACCCGCCTTTTAATAAAAAGAAAGTTGGATACTGCAAGTTAATTATTTCTGTAAATCAACTCATCGCTGACGCTCCCACATCTCTTCAATACTTCAAAAGCAGAGGTTAACTTTTACCCAACAAGTGTAGCTTTTTACCATAACAGATCATATAAGAAAACATGCAAATATTATTATTCATAATAAGTGTTTATTAGTAACTTGAAAATTATGGTAGGCAGATTTAAACTTTTTATACAGTATTGTTTTGTATTTAATAAAATACAACAATAAAGTCGTAAAATGACTCATCAAAAATCAAGAGTTTGGACTATGAAATGGCATTGGACCGTCCAATGTCATTTTCACAAGGGACTAAAAAAACATGTTCACTCGCTAGTGGTAGGGTAGTGACATAGCCATAATTTACACGTGATATTTCGGATACCATAAGTAAAATTAATAATCTAGTTAAATTTAAATATTCCCTTCCATCCCAACTTAAGCTATACTTTTGGCTTTTTCAAAAATGTATTTGATTAACTTTTGAAGCTAAATAAGATTAGATCAATTAAATATTTTACAACTAAAATTTAAATATTCAAAAAAAGTATTATAAATTGCAATTCTTCTACTATAAATATAATTTAAAAAATACAATACAAAATATTGATCAAAGTTTGTAATCTCAAAAGCAAAAGTGTCACATAAATTTATATTGTATATTAATATAAAATCCCCAAAAAATTGAGTGGTGAAACAACTAATGGACTGTGAATGGCATTATTGGCACGTCCAATATATTCTCAAGCCGAAGGGAATGGAAAAATGTAGTCTCAACAAAGCCATAATATACACGTGATATTCCCATATAAGAAGACCCCACCTAAACCACATCACCATAACTCAAGTTTCTGGTTTCCAAACTGAGCTTGCGATTCCCAGTGAATCTGAACCTCACACGAATCCCTTCCATGATTGGGACCCATTTTCACCAAACCTATATGTCACTGTACTAGTCATATATCTCAACTGGGTTTCTTGATTTACCAATTATCTCAATTGGGTTTTCTTGAATATCTCAACTAGGTCACTTTGGTTCTTGAATTCTTATTATCTTTCTGACATTACTTGATTGCCACTGTAATGGAAAATTCAATTCTTCTTCATAGTGGGCATCAGTTCCAACCCAAGTTACCCTTTTTTGCAATTAGACCCAAAAAGCTATCACTAGTTAAGCGTGTTAAAGCGACAGGCAAAAGTCCTGGGGAAGGTGCAAGTGGTGATGAATCAGATGAAACTTTACAGGCTACAATTGAAAAGAGTAAAAAAATGTTAGCCATGCAACAGGACCTACTTCAACAGGTAATTTCATTGGTATTCAATTATAAAATAATAAAGAAATGTTTTCTTTTTGTCTAATCAGAAAGATAAAGGGGAGTAAAGGGTGTTTATTTTAGGGCCGTTTGACTGGTCACCCAGTGTTTCTTTTTTCCTCAAATGTGAATATATATATGCTACAGTTATAAGGAATGGAAATTCTGCTTTAGGATAGTTGACATGTTCCTATTTTTTTCAAGTATGTGAAATTTGAAAATAAATCTATGATTAAGTAACTTATATATATCTAGTTGATTGATCTTTGTCTGAGAAGTTGTTTCAGGATGTTGTGGATAACCATGTTCTGATTTTGAAAAGGAAAAGTTTGTCTGTAGAATAATGTGTTACTGTAGTTAATATGTTTTTTCTTTTACTTGTCTTCCTGAGCATAATCTTCATCCTTAAATTCTTTGCATATCAGATTGCAGAAAGAAGAAAAGTAGTCTCTTCAATAAAAAGCAGCCTCGCAGATGCCAAAGGTACTTATGATGACGGGAATGGTAGCTTATCAAATATTGACGTGGGTAAAGAATATGATGGTACTTTATCTAGTGCTGCTACTACTCCAATTACTGATGTCCAAAAAACTACACCGCCAGCTATAACCCAAGATTTTGTTGAAAATAAAAAAGAAGTTAAAAGGGGCCTGTCTCAGGAAGAGCAGTTGAAAACCGGTACTCGGAAGGCAGCTCAATCCGATGAAAGGGCGCCCCCACTGTCAAGATCATCCATCACGGGCAGTAGCCAGACTTCCTCTACTGTAAGTTCTGCCAAAAGAACATTAAATGTCCCTCCAGAAACTTCAAAGTCCAGTCAACAGAAGATCCAGTCTTATGTGCCTTCATTCCTTCAAGAATCTTCAGCACAATCCTATTTGGAACAGAAGAGTGACAATCTTGAAGGATCAAGTGCTGAGAAGGCAAACACAGAGACTGAAGATCCTGTGGATGTAGATGAGAAACCGCCTCCATTGGCAGGAACAAATGTGATGAACATTATTTTGGTTGCTGCGGAATGCGCTCCATGGTCTAAAACAGGTATATTTTACACTAGATATTATCTTTTGTCCTGGAACAAATGCATAAGTTGTTGCATTATCCACAATTGAAGTTTCTGTAACTGTTTCTATGCTAATTCAGTTGATGATACTTCTCAAAGTCATATCAACTGCAAGAGTGTAAGACTAGCATTAAGATATTGAAAATGAGGTGCTTGTTGTTTCTTTTCACCAACTCATAGTGTTAATGAAGTTTTCACTATTCCGTGATCTCTAGAGTAAATGGGATAACTAATTGGTATAATATAAGGATGAACATATTCTCCTACCAATCAAAAGTATTATCTGACATAGTCTTAGTCACGTGAAGTGAGACATATAAGGAAACGAAAAACCATCACCAATCATCCAAAGTGAGATGATAAAGCAAATGTCAAATGGAAAAGGATATTGATCTGCTTACCTTTTTCAGTATTGCCGTAATGTTCCCTTCTAGATGGTTGAGGATGGCTGGAGGATTTGTTGGTTCCTCAAACTTGTATTTGTCTGGTAGCTTTTCTGTTCACTTCATTTATTAAAAACTAGAATCTCCGTTGTACATCCTCCAGTTCGAGCTCGGTGCATGTACAGATATTCATGATTCGTACACATTTGTCACACTTTCCTGTTGCATGAGTATTATTGTGTTTATATATCTAGATACATATCAGTGCAAGCATATGTTTTACTTGTGAAGAGTTTTTCAGGTGGGCTGGGAGATGTTGCTGGAGCATTACCCAAGGCTTTGGCTCGACGTGGCCACAGAGTTATGGTTAGTTTAATCTTTCACGTTGTTAATTGTCATGTGCATAAAAACCATGTTTCAAGCTGAATGTAGCACACAGATAAATTCTGTCCGTGAAGTCTCAGAATACTCTGCACGAGGTGTTATATTCTCTATCCATAATCTTCCCAACCATTGGACAAGTTAATGCGTGATATAAATGAACAAGGTTTGCAAAACATATGACCAGATGAACGACTTGAAAGATCATATCATTAAATGATTTTGTGACAATATTTTCTTTTTTGACACATCATACAGCCAACAAAGCTATAGATAGTTTAGTACTTAGAATTTTGCCTTTTCATTCCAAATGCATAGGATGTGATGTTATTTGACATGGAGTTTCCTTTTTTCTCCCCATTTCCCTGAAACTTATAGGATATGATGTTATTTGACATGGAGTTTCCTTTTTTCTCCCCATTTCCCTGAAACTTAGGTTGTGGCACCTCTTTATGGCAACTATGCTGAACCTCAAGATTCTGGTGTAAGAAAAACTTATAATGTTGATGGTCAGGTATGCTTGATTGCATTAATAGATGTAGTTTTTAACTTATGCTTGTGATTTAATTGCTATCCGTATCTAAGCATATAAGTTTTAAACTGTGCAGGATGTGGAAGTGACTTACTTCCAAGCCTTTATTGATGGTGTGGACTTTGTTTTCATTGAAAGTCACATGTTTCGGCACATGGAGAACAATATTTATGGAGGAAATCGTGTGGTAAACCGCCCTGCGCCCACTTTTCTTCTAGTTTCTAATCCTAATTCGGAATTTCAAACTCCTAGATTTACATTGAAGTCGTATTTGAATTGTTTGTTACAAAGTTTACAAAGTTCCTTTTTCATAAATAGTTTTCGCATGTGCCTATTTGGCTATCTTTTAACTTCTTTTTTCCCCTTCCTGTTGCAGGATATATTAAAACGCATGGTTTTATTTTGCAAAGCAGCGGTTGAGGTATGACTTGTGATATTTATGGAACCTTACGCTAATTATTGCCTAATTGCTCCCTACACTATCTGTCTATGAGACGCCACAGTGGCCATTAATCAATCTTTGTAATCAACACCCAAAATAAACCTTACCTAGTCATGCTGTTTGAGCATGATTTACCCATGCTTACATTTTGCCTACTAGTATTCCTTTGATTTAAAAAAATATTTTTGATGATATTTAACATAGCTGATTTGCTATTTCAGGTTCCTTGGCATGTCCCATGTGGTGGTGTCTGTTATGGAGATGGAAATTTGGTGTTTATTGCTAATGATTGGCATACTGCTTTATTGCCAGTGTACCTGAAAGCTTATTATCGCGACAATGGAATGATGAAATATACAAGATCTGTCCTTGTGATTCATAACATCGCTCATCAGGTTAGTTTCATCAGCAACTATATAGCAGTTTTCTAATCCACCTGTGCCTTTTTATTTCCAATGGTTTAACAGTATAGCCATTTTTATGTTCCAATAGAGGTTGGTCTTAAATCATGATGTCTGACTACTAACGCATAGGGTTAAAGTAAATGATTACTTTGATAGAAGAGTAGAGGGGTGGGCCTATTGCCCATTGAGTTTCGAACTGTGGGCTAGCTGGCACTCGGAATTTCTCGGTTACAACAACAACATACTCAGTGAAATCCCACAAAGTGAGGTCTGGGAGGGTAGAATGTACACAGACCTTACCTAGGTAGAGGGGCTGTTTCCAGTAGACCCTCGGCACAAGGACCAGGGATTTCTCGGTTATCAAAAAATAATAAAATAAAAATAAAGTGAAATAAAATAATGACTACAACAATATGAGATTAACCCTGCAAAGAACAAAGGAAAATCTTGAAGAAATTACCAAAATATATGGCGTACATGACGTTTTATATAAACAAAGTGCAAATCTACCTTTTCCCCATGTGCTATCATTAAGCACAATGATGCATTTTGCTTCTTCTACTAGCTATTATCTTTTCTTTATTTTTCTTGCCTCATTTGATACGTAATTGAATACAACTTTCATTTGATAAAGAATTTGCTGCATTAAAGATACAGAGGAGGGTTATGGAGTGAGCAAATTTTATGCATGTAACCAGCAGAGAACTAGAAATATATGACCTACTTTGACTTGTGCAATTGCTTTAAAATATTTTTGGTAAATTATTACTTTTAAGTATTACGCGAAGAGCGTAAAACAATGAAATATAGAACAGTAGAGTAATTGAAGCTATCCCTTCCCAAATTCTGCATTTGTTAGTATTTCCTGATTTGAGTCATTTATTTTATCTTTCGGTGACGTAAATAAGGGTTATAGCAATCTTAACCAGCCTTTCTTCACTTTCATCTCTATAATTTGTTCCATTGCATGCAGGGTCGTGGTCCTTTGGAAGATTTTTCATATGTAGGTCTTCCACCGCACTACATGGACACTTTCAGGTTGTATGACCCAGTAGGAGGTGAGCATTTCAACATTTTCGCAGCTGGTCTAAAGACAGCAGATCGTGTAGTTACAGTTAGTCATGGATATTCATGGGAACTAAAAACTTCCGAAGGTGGCTGGGGATTGCATGATATAATTAATAAGAACGATTGGAAATTTCGGGGTATTGTAAATGGGATCGATACAAAAGAGTGGAACCCTGAGTTGGATGCTCACTTACAGTCAGATGGTTACGTGAACTACTCCCTGGACACACTGCAGACCGGCAAGCCTCAATGTAAAGCTGCATTGCAGAAGGAACTTGGTTTACCAATTCGCGATGATGTCCCACTGATCAGTTTCATTGGGAGGCTAGACCCACAAAAGGGTGTTGATCTGATAGCTGAGGCAGTGCCTTGGATGATGGGTCAGGATGTGCAACTGGTCATGTTGGGGACGGGCAGGCATGACCTTGAACAGATGCTAAGGCAATTTGAGTGCCAACACAACGATAAAATTAGAGGATGGGTTGGTTTCTCTGTGAAGACTGCTCATCGTATAACTGCTGGGGCAGACATTCTTCTCATGCCTTCTAGATTTGAGCCTTGTGGATTGAACCAGCTTTATGCTATGAAATATGGGACTATTCCTGTTGTTCATGCAGTCGGAGGACTCAGAGATACTGTGCAGCCTTTTGATCCTTTTAATGAGTCAGGACTAGGTTGGACCTTCAGTAGGGCTGAAGCTGGTCAGCTGATCCACGCATTAGGAAATTGCTTACTGACTTATCGCGAGTACAAAAAGAGTTGGGAGGGAATTCAGACACGCGGTATGACACAAGACTTAAGTTGGGATAATGCTGCTCAGAACTATGAAGAAGTTCTTGTCGCTGCCAAGTATCAGTGGTGAGGTTCATGCCATTCTATCAAGTTTTAATGAAGGCATTTCAGCTCCTCCTTAAGAGGGTCTAAATATTGAGTTTTTGCTGGGTATATCTGATAACGGCATTAATTTTGCTTAACCAATGCAAGTCCAAAACCCTTGTCTTTCTTCAAGTGACTGAATTTCAGAGCCCTAATCCGGTCTCGACATGAGAGGATGCAACAAGTTGGCTAATTGTCATACCACTACGTCAATAACGTCATCTCGAATGGTTGCTGTGCTTTGGTCATATACATTTGTATATATTCTTTTTAGTTACCAACATCTAGTTATATATAGCCAATCTCTACTCTATCTTTGTTGAAGGTTGTAAGGAATCAGCTAGTGTCAAATATCATGCATATGAATGTGACCCAATTTTAGTTTCCAGATGTATTATCTCTATAAGCTCTAGTAAGTTAGGCTCATGACATTGCACTTGTATCTTGGAATAAGCCTGATGCATGAGAGTTTCAACATCGATTTATTCCCATGCGAGCGCTATGCAAGGAACATTAATTACCATTTGAAATTGATTTGAAACACTTAAAAAGACCTTAGAGTACACCTTTATATTTGCTCCAGAAACGTCACATGTCCAGACACCCAAGAGGATTAAAAGCAGCATCAGAAAGTCACTTGAATGCGTAATTTAACACCACTGCCAGATAATATTATTACAGTTCAAATTGAATCTTATTTTTAAAAGAGAATCCTTCCTCATGTTACACCTTCCGAAATGATTCTGACAGTCGCAATTGCGGAAATCAATCTATGGCAATCAAAGATTGTGCTCTGTTGCTAATTCTAGATAGCAAACTACATATTCCCAGTTCTACTTCACTTCAATCTGATGCTTGCAAATACTCGCATGTTTTTCTGCACTCTTTGTTCTCATACTCGCGGATCATCTTGCGCTAAATAGAATTTGGAAGATTACCAATGACAATTAACATTCCTTCCAGATCACCGATGGTTCTGCTACAGAAAGCACATAATTAGTTACCAGAGAGCAGATTTTAATGTGGAAAACTAGTTGAACAAACAAGAAAAAGAATGTCAGATCACACTATTTCATGATATATAGCAAAAAGGAATAAAAGATGATACCCAAATACCCACCAGATAAAAAACCTTCTATGTATAGGAAACTCTCCTTTCTTTATCAAACTGCAAACATGAAGGACCTGACAAGAGTCCCGCAAAACCCTTGGACAGACATCCTTCAACAGCGCATGGAGATGCAGAATGATTTAACGGGCTATTTGGTTTAACCACTTCCAAGTAACCATGTGATTGGCTTCCATTCCAGTGAACACTTTGGTTGCCAAAATTAATGTGCCTCCTCTTGGAATTGACAACCGCATCCATGCTTGGATATTCATGAGATGATTCTTCTCTTAGTAAATTGCCACAAGATTTCCTCTTCAAACCAGGAAAATTTTTCAATCCTGCGCAAGAACACAGATATGTAATAATACTATTGATAATTCAGTGTGATCCAAGAAAGTATCTTCAGCAGCAATTACCAGGGAAAGTTTCCTCATATGGCTGGGCCCCTGAATCACCGCAGCTACAAAATGAGTTAGAAATAGTATTGACTCCTCCAATCCTGCATAACAAATATGCCTTGTCAAATCTAGTAAAAAAAAAAGCAGTGCAAATTGTTTATGACTGGTACAGGGAAGTACATAGGACTGATACAGAAAGCAAAGCCAAGATTTCTCTCAGTTTATGCTGCAGTCTGAACCTAAATTAAGACACATCCTCAGTGTAAAAGAAAGATCATGCAATGAAATTATCCATGGGAAGGAACCAACCACAAGTTGTGTAGCCATGAACTACCCAACCATGATGATCCAAGACAGACACCAAGTCCACCTATACGATCAGTCACCTCAGTAAGTCCCCAGAATTTATTCATCTTTGTCGATGAGATGAATATTATGAATGATAAAGATCAATCTCCTGAATCATATCATACCATGCTTATATCCTCTAAGCACAAGCAATACGGGGTAATTGCATATCTAAGATACACTTGCCATACATGTTATAACCTCTTTGCGCCCCAAAAACGAAGAAAATAAGGGAAGAGAACCCATAACAACCAGGTAATATTTCTAAATAGGACCAATTTAATCTAAGATGACAGAAGCGGCAACATGTTGTAATTTGATTTCCACGAGAAAATTGGTTAGTGGCCAACCTGTACATGTGCTCAACAAAGTCATCAATCAAAACAGGCCAAGCTCCTGCGGAGAACATCACCAAAAAAAGGCGTTAAACAGAGAAGTAAGAATGTTAAAAACATGATTATCATCATAATTGAAAACCACAAAAATTGATTGAAAGTTCATATAAGATAGAGTCAATAAACATCTTTCTATTAGTGATCATTATTGTCAGGTATTAAGCTCATCACTCATTACGTGAGCAAAATATAGGATCTTCAGGAACCAAACTAAGTAATACATCTATACTAAGTATGACTAAGGGTCACATTGACATGTCCTGGAAGGTGATAATTTGAAAAGCTAAAACTGCATAAATTTAATACCTTCCCGATCATACCCTTCCAGATTTTCATGCACAGAACGGCTGAAGGCCAAAACTTGCTGCCAAGTATCCTCAGATATATTGTATCGCTGATTTTTCTGGAAATTTAGACAGTAAACAATAATCATTATATAGGAACATTGGAAGTTAGCAACATTCTGCAATCAGCAGTCACCCAACCACAAAATAGAATATCATTCTTTGTGAAGCAAGGTACCACCACGGAAGCTAGTTGACAAATACAAGCCTAAGCAATGCATAAAATTTTCAGGAATTGGCATCCAATCCCATTACTGCTGAAAACCCCAATACCCAAACCAAAAGCACAGACAACAACAAAAACACAATCACAACGAAAGACAAAAGGAGGAAATCTACCAGATGGCAAAACCTTTTTTTTTTTCTTTTGGAAAATTTATTAATAATGGGAACATCTCATGAATAACTCCGGCTGTGAGAGCTTGCTCACATTGCCGGCCCAAGCCTGATAAAAAGAGGAGGGTTGCAGTAGGCAACCAGCCAGCCTAAAACTAGCCAATTTCATGATGGCTGGTCCTAAGCGGGATAAAAGGAGCAGGGCTGTGGTAGGCAACCAGCCAGTCTAAATTTAGCCAATTTCATGATGAATGCTCACATGTTTGGAACTGAGGCTGCTGTTGTTGTTTGGGAACTCTCGCGTATTCAAGCAGTACACGCAGAAGTAGAGAATCCACAACTTAATATGATGACACCTAACGTTTTATACAAACAAGAATTTCATGGGTCCAAAAAGAACAACGAAAAAGAGGTTGTTCCTCAATATACATAGATATTCTCTATCCCTTGAAATGCTCTCCAATTTCTCTCCTTCCATATGCCTATGAATCACATGAGTGCTAAAGGCGTGACATTCCATTACCTTCGACTTCTCTTCATCAGATGACAAAACGTTATTGTTTGTATTCCTTTGATTTTAAGGCAAACTTATCAAAACAGACTAATTCTCTACTCAAATAATCTCAAAGAAAACAAGTTTCAAGCAAGCACATGTCTACTCTGTAATTGATGAATTCATTCAGTCTTAAAATTCAACAATTCTTAACACATACAAACAGATGAATAATACAAATTCGAACACAAGACAAGAGATCAATTCGCAGCTCTGACACTTACCTCAACAAAGTTGCACCAGTGGTCAAGTAGCCGAAACCTTCCAGCTAAAACTATTTTCCAAGCAGCAACAGCTTTGCTTATAGCTGAAAATATTTTTAAACTCACATAAGATTGAAATAGAGCTAACTGCACTAGAAATGCTTTATGAAGCATGAGCAAACTGCTTGCAAAATCATCAGAAGTAATCAATTATCAACTTACTGATGTTCTTTTGTCCATTTTCTCTGCAAACGAAGAAGACAAAATCATAGAAACGCGAGAACTCAGAGAAGTCTGCCTACAAAAAGGAAATACATTACGAAGTATTTCAATCATCATAGGTTGGAAAAAAGAGAGGAAAACAAATAGAAAAACAGGGAAACAAATCCCCCCTTCCCCAACCCAAGCTCATGTATTTATTACTCCCTCCGTCCCAAATTTAAATGCCTTACTTTCCTTTTTGGTTTTTCCCAAAAAGAGTGCCCTTTTTCTATATTTAGTAAGTCGACAATTCAAACATCCTACACGGTAAGTTTATAACCACAAGATTCAAATAACTTTTGGCTACTTTACACATCTTTAATTTAAGGCCGCAAGATTAAAAAGTCTCCCTTTATTTTTTGAACTTCGTGCCAAGTCAAACTAAGACACTTAAATTGGGACGGAGGGAGTAACAAATATAAGATAGTTTCAAATTAAAGAAAATCAGATCATCATAACATCATCTAATGAACAAACCTCCAAATTCAACTGCAACATAAGCTTGTACACTTCTTCAAAGATAATTTCCCTGCCATGGGTGAAAATAGATTTCTCAATATTATCAACCTATGACCTATCAATATCCCCCCAACACAATGAAAGGTTATCTAAGACTAAACCAACTAAGCAACATGAGACAAAAGAATGTAGAGAGAGAACACCAATAAAAAGGGAAAGGCAGAATATGTATATCAGCATTGGTCTTGGAATCACTTAGTTCACTTGGTAAATGTACTTGGCTTTCCATTGTAATATCACACATATATTCCTACTCAAAACAGAAATGATACCAAAATTTCTTATTCACTACTAGATTCAACCACAGATCTGTTAGAATCCGTCAAGCAAATCTATTGAAGTTACTTTTATTCTCTCAACCATTCAGCCGCCAAACCTCTTGTCTTTGCAAGCCATAAACAGCAATTGTTACCCTTGTCTTCACTTATCTTTATTTGCAATTACCTACTACCCCAGCAAATAACCCTAAATCAGCCAAAGAAAGTTGAAGGATAGTATCTAAGCAATATATATTGCCGTGCAAGTATTTTATACTTTAAAAAGCCATAATATCTACAGAAGTCCCCACTATTCTTTGATATGAGTTGAGCATTTGCAAGTTTCACAGTCAGGCGTTTCGAGGGGAAAGCAGAAACTTAAAGTTTTGGTGCAACTCTCTTATGGTAACTGACATAGATATAGTTTTGGACTTCTTCGAATCCTCACATACATAAAGGATCCAAGTCCAGCAAATTCTTTTGCCACAGTAATTCTTGGTGCTACAGTTTCTGTGAATATATATATATATTTCGACTCTTCTATTTTCTTTTTACAAGGATTTATCTATTTAGACTCTTGGAAGGACACTCAAAAAATGCTGCTAGTTTCATGCCCTACCAAATACATGCCTTTTATGCAAACTTGACTCCACTAATTTCATAAGCTGGTTCAATGCCTCTCTTGAAAATCTCGCTTTCTGCATTTCATTTTCTTGGCTCCCAATAGCATATGCACCTGACATGATATCTGCAAAGCAAACACATCACTAAGCAGAGCTACCTAAGTTGGAAAACACCAATTAATTATATAAACCTCATCTATCTATGTAAGATTACCATAGAGTGTTCAGAAATATTCAGAGCCTGTTTGGATGGGCTTATAACTTATGGCTTATAAGTACTTAAATAAGCCAATCCAAACAGGCTGTTAACAAATGAGAAAAAAAGCAATACAAAGGGTTTCCACATAAAACCATGAAGACCTTCAACCAAATTTCCAGATCAAAAACAAAAGATTGGAGCTTTGCATCATTTCTTGAATAAAAAGGGGCCAAATTGAACTGAGTGGATATCCCCAATTCAATATAGCCAACTCAACTAGTTTGGAAAATTGAGGTATACTTATTTCTGTATACCTAGATTTAATGTTTGGTGTTTCCAATTTCAGACATCAAGATTCAGCTCACAGTCCATTAGTAGCACTAAATTAATGACAAACCATAAAGAGCAACAAAAATTTTTTTAAAAAAAAAAAAAAAAAAAAAAGATGGAAAAATAGAAACTTGATTAAAAACTATACCACAATATTGGCGATAAATATGGAACATATCCATGGCTATAGTAATTAGGAACAGACTGCTTTTAGGGTTCGCGAGATAGAACCCTAATTTAAAGAGAACAACACAAGCTTTCTGTTTTTTTCAGTAGCTATGGTGTTATCTTTTTATCAGCTTTGCTTCTTTTGTGTTGGGACACAATTTAGCTGTAAAATTTAAGGTTATTGGAATATTTTGGTGCGAATTTTACATCAGAATATTATAGCCACTTGGAGTCTTCCATGTTGAAGTAAAAGTGACAACATGATGATCCTTTGCTTTGTTGGGTTTATTTTATGTTTATTTAAATCCACCAAAATTAAAAAAATGAAATTTCTTGCCCTCTTTTTATTTAAATAGGAGTAACACACTTATACTTTTTGAGGGTTCTATGACCCCTTAACTATTTTAAACTAAAATATTGACACCATTAAAACTCACCTCCAAATATTTGTTGCATAGTGTAATACACGCATCTATTTTTCTAGTAATACCTTTTTATCTTTCTTTATGTCCATTCTTTCTTCTCCAACCATCTCTTTTTAAAACGTGATGCTGATTACATAAGCTTTTTGGCTGCTAATTACATAAGTTTTTTTGCTGTAATTGTTGATATGTATTTTGTGGCCAAAATTTTGTTGCTCCATTTGATGCCTCCCCTTAAATATTTTCTTTTCTCCATTTTTGGATCTTTTACTTACTCGTTTTTTTTCCTTTCTTGAATCAATTCCTTTTGTGGCGATCTTTGTTGTAAATAACCCCCATTTTCTCATAGAAAAAAATAAACTTGAAAATAAAATGTTAGTAAATTACTGAGATGTCAACTAATTGTGATAAGTGATACTTACAAATCCGCAAAAAATGTCTTATTCATCATGATTTTTCCTTTCATGTATCATAATTCAATTTGAATAATAAACTAAGTGGGTCAGATTAGATTCAGATTTGATGTGGAATAAAATCTTAGGGTAAGTTATCCGTCTGATTGAAATTACATTATTAATATATTAGGTACCGATAAATGATTAAGCAAGTGGCCAGAAATATTTTCCGGCGAGGTGAAGAAATTGAAGGGTTCTCTTTTTCTTGTTTTGATTGTGCTATGTGTTTTTCGGAGAAGATTTTGAAGGTAATGAAAAAAGAACACTGTGGATTATGATGCAAAAAGGAGAAGATAGAAATATTTGGAGGGGGATGGTGGCCGACAATGTTATTTCCATGACTAAGTTGCAGAGGTGTAAAAGAGGCCGGAGGGGGGGGGGGAGAGAGAGGGAGTGTATGACTATAATTAATCAAATTTAATTAATAGTATAGTTTCCAATTAAGAAATGACACTTGTCAAATTAATTTTTTTCTTACTTAATTTTTTGCGTCTCACTTGCCCACAAGAGAGTGAGCACACTTGCTGCGCCACATCATCACTTAAGGATATAAATATTTCAGTTTAAAATAGTTCAGGGGGGTCATAGGACCCCCGCAAAGTATAAGTGTGTTACTGATAATTCTGGACAAGTTTGAGGGTGTTTTTATGCAATTTTCCTATTTTTTATGTGTACAGATCTCTAATGGTAAAGTGTTATATCCCGCATTTTGTACGTTCGGATAATTCGAGATAATCGCGGGAAGTTAAGGACGAGATTATATTTTGATTTTTGTTTACCACACAAGTTGCCGAAGAAAATTTTGATGTGGAAATGTTAAGAAAGGTTAGGGGTAAAAAGGGAAATTCACAAGACGACTCATAGAAATACGGAGGAAGGCTAAGGGCAAATTTGGAATTTGAAATTTGGAATTTTTTTTCATGAATTGCAAGACAAAAAAAAAAGTTGGGCTTGGATAATTTGGGGCCCAAATGGCCGGCCATAGAAGAAGTGGGCCAAGGCCCACATGAACTTAAAATAAATAATACAAAGAGGACCAATTCATATACTCATCTTACCACTTGGAACATTCAAGAAATTAGGAGAAGAAAAAAAAAAAAAAAAAAGACAACAACATAAGGCCATTCGGCCATACTTGGAAAAAGAAGAACCTTGAGAAAAATTGTTCAAAAAATTATTTTCCTACTAATTGGAAGGTCCCTAGCAAAGTGAAGTACTTGTTGGAGCAAGAGAAACATCTATTCTTGCAAGAAGCAACTTTAGCCAAGAGAGAAGTTGAAGCAAAAAGGTAAGATTTAATCCTCTTTTTATATGTTATGGATGGTTGTGTATGTTGTAGTATGTGCGAATGGGTGAAATTCATGAAAATATGGACATATAGTTGTGGCCGTGTGTATATAGTTGTGGCCGTGTGTGTTGTGTTGAATTAAGGGGCCAATTTTATTTAGTATTTTGGTTGTTGTTGTTGTTATGGCTTCCATGTTGGTAATGAGAGTTTAATGATCCTAGTGAAGTTGTAATGGTTGGAGACTTGTTTTAGAAGTTAATGTGAATTGAATATAGTGTTCTTGTAATTATGGAAGATAATGTTGTTAATGTGAATTGTTGGTGTAATTCATGAAGTTGAAAGAAAGAAATGTGTTGTCATTGTTCTTGTTGAGTTCGGAAGATTTTGGGTAGTATGTTGGTTTGGCCGTTTGAAATGTTGTGCGGGTTGTTGAAGTGTTCTTGAATATTGTTGAATGGTTTCGGATTAGTATTTGAATATGTGAACAATTATGAATTGAATATAAAGGAAATGTTATTGAATTATGTAAAGGAGCTACTAATGTTGGAATGTATTTTGAATAAATTATCGAAGTTGGAAGATATGATTGTTGGTATTGTTATTGATAATTTGGCCGAGTTGCATTCTCGGGTTTGTTGTTGTTAAATTGGCCGAGTTAGATTCTCGGGGATGTTGTATTTACAGGGGAAATGCTGCCGAAATTTCGGTAGAATATAAGTGAATTCATTTGAAAGACTAAGACAAGTATATGTCAATGAATCTAACGATTATGTCACACCCCGACTTTACTAGGGTGTGATGGGCACCCGACCCCATACTCGGAGCCGAGCGAACCCGCTGACTCTTATTACGTACTTAATTTCCTTAGACTCTTGCATTAATAAGGAGTGGAAAACATAGTAAAGCTTTCAATTTTTAATTTTTTTTTTCGTACTCAAATCAAATATAATCTGTTATCATATGGACTTTATAACATAACATAAAATGACACATAGGCTAGTAGAGCCGTTCACAATACCGACATCCTATACCCACGACTCTGTCTGCAAAGTCTCTAACATTTATCAGACATCGTAGCACATGTACTCTGACTCGGTAGCACTCCAGGAATAAGTGGAGCTTGCCAACTCTGCTGGAATATCTTCTATATTAACTTCAACTCATCTGAGTGTACCTGCGCGGCATGAAACGCAGCCCCCGAAGAAGAGGGGTCAGTACGAGCAATGTACTGAGTATGTAAGGCAGGCATAGTAACATAGTAAGAAATGAGCGTATGTACGACAACTGCATGGAAACATAGAACATGTCATAGGATAAAAGAGTAACATGTACATATGAGTGCCCCTAGGGGCGAATGCCATGCATGCTTGTCTGGTCGTATCATATCATGTCATGCCGTATCACATCATGTCATATCATATCATATCATGTCATGTCATGTCATGTCATAGCGCCGAACAACGTCGGCTCGCCCACATAGCGCCGAAATACGTCGGCTCGCCCATATATCCCGCGTCCGGGCATCCCGCGTCCGGGATGATAACGCCAGCTGACCAGGTGGCAATGCAACATATGTCCCTTCCCCTTCCCCATATATCCCTTCCCCCACCCCATGTACATATACATATCTCATATACATATGTCATATAAGCATGCAGGAGAGCCCAAAGAAAATCATGTGTCCATCGGAGTGACGTAAGGTCGGTAACCTCCGATTATATTATTGAATAGCCATGGACGTCGTGTCTCACCTTGAAGGGACAATTAATATAAGGCGAGACTATCAATGGAGAGTGTCATCATGAGAAAACATATAACCGGGTCATAAGGCATCGTTTCACATACTTGGAACCTTTAAAATAGTCCTTATCCATAATAGAATTGAGAAATCAAGAAATAACTTAACATTTTCATATTGTCATATTCATGGTAGGAACATATCGTCAACATATCTACCATAGACATTTTCTCATATTTGACTTCATCGTTGTCATTATAACATCATATTCATCATCTTAGCCATAAGAGTTTCCTATCTCTTAAAACTTGGTTTTCAAAACAAATATGGGCATTTTGAAGAAAAACAATTATGAACTTTTAGGAAAAGACTTATACCTTGGAGTCATAGACTTATAGCTTTTGCAAGTAAAAAAGATATATATAAAAAAAGACATTTGAGACATTACGACTTGGGGATCATGCCTTTGAAAGAAAAGGGACGAGCCTTAACATACCTGTTCCACGTCCTATTAGCTACGCTTATGTGTCCGAGCTTGTAAGTCTACATTTAAGATAATTCACACTAATGTTAGCCTTTTCATCGTACACTTGTACCATAATTCAAATTATACTATTTTATATTCTGCCGAAAATCGGGCAGCATCTCCCCTGTTTATATGCCTAGCCCAAATTTTAATTCAGCAGCCAACAACAACAACAACAATACCAACATCAATTATAATGTTTCCAACTCCAAAATATCTCATAAAACAGCCCCCACGCTGTTTTCCAACTTTCATAACTAATTAACTCAGTATACAATTATTTAATCGCGTATTCTTCGTAAATAAACTAGTATTAGCACAAATAGAAAGAGATTCATACCTTTCTCCCTTTAATATTGCTTAATCTCCACTTTTCCATGCTAAATTTAGGCCACCACACACTGTTATATGATTCTTCACCAATAATTATACGCTACCCGGACTGGAATTTGAAATTTTATACCTGGTTTGGGCAAAAATTTGGTGGAGAGTTGGGGAGAACTCTCCAGATTTTTGGAGAGTTTTTTTTTTTGGGGGTGGGGGGGTTTTCGTGGTTTTGGGTTGAAAATGAGGGGGTCTCCCCCTCTTTATAATTGTTTGGAAGCTGCCAGAAGCAGCTGGAAAAATGCTCTGTGCGTTCGCGCTGCCTTCTGGCGCGATCGCGTAGAGTTAAATAATTTCCTTCTGCGCGTTCGCGCAGGGTTAAATTTTCTGACTGGACCTTCGTTCAGTAAAATGGTCATAACTCCAGGGTTAAATTTTCTAACTGGACCTTCGTTCAGTAAAATGGTCATAACTCTTGATCCCGATATCGTATGAGGGCCCACTACCTATGGTTAGAAAGCTCTTTCAATTATCTACAACTTTTATTTATGGGGGTTTTCCCAAATTCCAAACTTATAATGCCGTTTTTGCCCTTTCAAGTCAGATCATCCGAAAACGTTTCCTTAAATCGTCCTTTCGGAGGGCTTATGCCCATTTTTGGCTTATGTGTCCTTCTTAGGACTTGCTCAACTTTCCATATACTACTAGTATGTATCTTCATATGTCCTTTATAAAACTTTGACATGTGGGCCCCACTTAGCTTGCAGCAACGAGGGTTTTTCGTCAATTAACATATGACCTAATTTACACCATATGGTCTCCAAATGTCATATATATGCTATTATTTCCTTCTTATAACACAACCTTCATTCTGAAATTGATTTTCAGATTTTTGGTAACGCGAAATTTTTCCGGGGTGTAACAGATTATGTGAATTCTTTTGTATGTAGACTAGCGAGCTTAGATAAATAAGCGTAACTAATAGGACGGGGAGCAGGTATGTAAGGCTTACCCTTTCTTTCTTTTGGCATGATCTTTGTGAAACCAATATGACCAAATATGTGTATGATTTCAAAGAAAACTCTCATTCTTAGAGCCACTAGGATGACTAATATTTTTGATCTCCATAAGTCACTTCATATGGTTTCGATACGTATCTATGATTCCGAAGCTCTATTGATAAGTTTTCGAGTTTGTCTACGATTCTTATTGGTCTACCGATATGAGTATACTTAGCATGGTTGAGATTATTGCATAATTGGATAATGAGCCAAGTATAAGAGTTCATATTCTTAAAATGATTTTGTAAGTATTAATGTCCCTAACTTCTGCATACAGTCTTGGATCGGGCCGAACGTTCCTCGGCAGTAATATATTATATTTACGGATCGGGCTGCACGTTCCGCAGCAATACACTGTATGATGTTCTATGAGTATGCATGCATGAATCTGTTATATGTATATATGATATATGGCGTCGGTATATTGATTTGATCCATAACGGTATTCGAAAGATAATCGATATGACTAAAGTCTTGATTTTTCAAATGCTAGCACGTCCGACTATTCCATCGAGTCTTTGATATACTTGATATGTACATATGACTCTAAAGGTTATATTTGATTTGATCTATACGATATCCGAAGGATACTTGATATGGTTATTGCTTCGGTTTTCCAAAAATGGCTTCTGAAATGCTCGTAGAAGGTTCTGTACTTTCAACGTCCGTAACTTTTTCATACTAAGTCGGATTGACCCGAAACTTGTTTCTGAGCCTTCAGGAGTCGGTAAGCATACTTGTCTATCGAGTCTTGATTTATGTGCATATGGTTTCGCATTATTCTGTTCGTGCAAGCCTCAGTTTGGATTTCACTGAGCCCGGGCCAGGATATGTTCTCGTGCGTACTCTTCTGCATTGTTCATCGCGTCCCTCTCACTTGCGGACCGGGGCACGTTATATATGATATGTTGACATGATGATATGATGACGGGGTGGTGGCCAGGATGGCATATGATGACTCTATTCACCGCGTTCCGCAAAAGAGGGCCATGATTTTTTCAATTTTATTTGTCACAAAACCTAGTTTGTGGAAGAGAAATGGAGGAGGGTCTCCTTTATGGTTAGTTTTGAGGTTTGTTATGGAGGAAGATGCTAATGGTGTTGATAAAGGTGACTGAAGTTGTTGAAAAAGGTGAGTGGAAAGGGATGAGGGGAGAAAAAAGAAGAATGGGTGTGGACTAATAAATATATTTTTATAAATCAAAGTTTTTAATGGATTAGTTGGTATTAAGAGCTATGTGTCTTTTTTTATTGTTTAATTGCCACGTCATCGCGTGTGAATTGCACGCACCTATTGTGTTTGGATGCCTATTAAATTTGTGTTCAAGTGACACAATAAACGTCTTCTTGGAGGGTTCAAGTGGTACGGAGCTCAGTTGGAGTGTCCAAGTGAATTTCACAGACAAGTTCGAGAGTTTGTCGATGACTTCAGCCAAAGTTATATTCTTGGAGGAGGATGAGTTTCTATTAATTGACATGTTTCAAGTCTAAATGTTTGATTTCGGGAATTAGTAAAATTCATGATCAATTATGAGACAATTATCATTATTTTAGGATTTAAATAAATTTATCTTTGACAATGATGATATGAAGAGTTTTGAAGCTAAGTATTAGAAAATCATATATAAAAAATCAATTTATTCTATCCAATTATATTTTACTCGTATGTTGCTCCATACCAATTTAATTCTATTTTTTCAAACATAATGAAATTGTTGAAGAATAATATTTTTTTTCAAGCTCCATAGGAGAAAGTAGGAAGAAGTAGACTGATCACAGGTATATGAGAGGAGTTGAGAAACTGGGAAGTAAATACTAGACTTTGGCAGAGTTGGGATCATGTCC